>NC_141147.1:141299253-141629520 GCF_053477565.2 Lygodium microphyllum | reverse complement strand
GAAAGAAGCCATTGAAGCTAAGAGCAAGGTAATGAGAAGAAGGACAGTATTGTATTAATGTGTCAAAAGATAAGAAAAATTACATGTCCCCTTCTTTTAATACCAATGTCAATGTGACATGGCATCAATATTATTTGCACACTAAATCCTTATTCTTCCTAGCTTCTTATATGTAAAGCACCTAGGAAGGGATTTGATGCAAGAGAAAGGAAATGAGATTATTTAAAGCATTTATTTTCCTATTTTGTCGACATTGAGAGACAAAAGCTAGGGAAGCGAATAGGATTAGATACCCTAGTAGTCCTAGCCATAAACATTGGATACTAAGTGCTATGCATATCGACCCATATAGTGCTGTAGCATTAGCATTAAATATTTGGGAGTACTTGAGTGGCTAGGGGTGAATCAAAAAGATATGACTATGTTCCTTTATTAAATTTTGAAGAGCCATAAGAACCTACAAGTGGGAAAAGAAGTCCTCCTTTACCCCAGAAGCATGTGACCATGGCAAAATAGATCTAGGTCCCAATACAACCAATGCCAAATAATAGCAAGAAACAACAAGCTAAATAGTATGATAGCTACACCTTGTAACTCCAAATACCTGCATTAGTTACGGTATCTCTGGTAAAGCTTCTATCGGCCCATGACTTTGTTACTTCGATGTGAGTCATAAGTGGAATAAAAAGCATGCCTTTTTGGGAAGAAAGCCCTGAATAGAGACCTTTTATGATGAAATGTATTGGCTACAAGCCAACAAGGACATGCAAGAATAATTGCTCAATATGCATTAGTGCTTGAACATTTGTGGCATTGAAGAAGGGAGAAACACAATTTTTTTAAAAAATATTGTCTAAAGCTAGAAATTACAAGCTATTATACTAAATTGTTAGTGGATGGGACCGGTTAGGTGAGAACAGTTAGGGATAGAACCACATGTGTTTATGGATTGAACAAAACTTAAGTAGTGGAAATGGTAGAATTTGCATATGGTGGTGTCAAAGGAATGGCTTTCAAATCGGGTTCAAATATTATAAACAAATCATAGTTGTGCTTTGTTTGTTGTTTGGATTCCCCTTACTTGCTCATGCTTTTATAACACAAGTTTTTACCACCCACTTTATACCCATCATCAATATATTGTTGGGTTTATCATGGTAGGGGCCATATTCTTCATTAGGGATTATGATCCAGAACAAAACAAAGACAATGCATTATCAAGAATGTTAGAGCATAAAGAAGAGATAATATCTCATTTAAGTTGGGCTAGCTTATTTCTAGGTTTCCACACTCTAGGTCTTTATGTACATAATGATGTCATGTTAGAGTTTGGAACTCCAGAAAAAGAGACTCTTATTGAGCCTGTTTTTCCACAATGGATACAATCCACTCATGGCAAAGTCTCATATGGTTTTGACATGCTTCTATCATCTATAGACATCCCAACATTAAAAGGTGCTCAAAGCTTATGGTTATGCATAACTTTTTTTTTGCATTTGCATTATTGAAAAAGAAATATGGTTATGGATGAAAAAGCTGGATCTTTCTTAACTTTACAAAATACTGTAACCACATTTTAAACATCCATTAGGTTTAAAGTTGTTATTTCATTTAGAAATCAATCCTGTCTTATAGTGAAAATATCTAGATTGTAAGCATTTATCTCTTGAAAAAAACGAGATTGGTTTATCATACGGTCAACTATAATGCATTAAAATGGCACACTATAAGAAAAACAATGTTAGTTATAATAGAAACAATGCCTATTTTAAAACCTAGCAAGAATTAAGACAAAGAGATCGAATTCAATGTTAAAAGATCAATTGAGCCGAACTTTAAGGGCTTTCCCTTGATTTATTACCAGAAGACAATAGCTAAAGAGTGTAGTATTTGACTATTTATTTGGCATTTCCTTCAATCGAAAAAGTGGCCATTGGTTCACGATAAGAATAATATGCACCGAGATGTTGCTAACAATTTTTGCTAGATATAAGTATTGTTTTGAATGGGTTGGCTCAATAGCAACTCCTGGTAATATAGCCATGGAAATGATGGTTTGGTACTCAACTGAGCCTAGGGGTTGTCTTTCATAACAATTGATATGTACAAATAGGATTGTTTTTATACAAGTTTGACAAAAAAGGAAAAGCAATAAATCCTTTAGTTTCTAGTCCCAGGGGGTCCACTAGGATTTACCGTATGGTACCACGTGAGTGTAAGGGAGGGGGGTTATTTAAGGGAAGGAAGGCACATTTTTTAAGGTAAGGTCCCATAAATAGGGGATAGATAAGGGGTATTTTCATATATTTCTTGCATGCAAGTGACGTCTCCTTATTTCTACTAGTGAATCCCCCGTGTTTCTAGTACATGGAAGATCTACATGAGTGATACAAGAATATTTAAAAAACAATCAATTAATAAGAACATATTCTTTTGGCCAATCCAACTAGTGCCATAGCAATCTTTGTTGTTAAAAAAGTGCTAGTTTTTTATTTCCTTTTTTACATAATTCTCTTCGAAATCGATGAGTCTTCTTTAAAGTACTAATGTTGCAGTAGCTTGAGCTATGCTCCACATATGGCCCTCGAGAGTACGTCTCCACAAGCTGAGGGTTAGAGTCTAGGTACTTGACCAAACGATATATTGACATTTGAGAACACTTGGTCTGATTGGTCCCCAACCTTTTATCTAATTCTTTGCATCAACTCTTACTACATGGAGCAGCATCAGCAATATCCTAAAGATTATGCCAATTATACCCCTTTTCTATGCTCAAATACCGGTAAGTGACTCGGGTCATGTCATAAATGCCTTAGCTTAACTGATTGATACTCGAATCCCAACAAGTATGTGATCAATCAAATCTCCTATGATGAACTTAGCTTTTGTAAACATTATTGTATAATAATGGATTTTCTTTAAATGAAAGGCTACATTCCATTGGTAATGGGCTTATGTGCAATATATTTTGTGCAACCCATGTTTGTAATAGATGTGCCTATCCTTGCCTTTGCATAAGAGGAATTGACCCCCTTGTAGCCTTGTGATATATGTGATTAGACTATTTTCAAATCAATGCAAAGAAAACCATAGAAAGAAGAAAGAAGCTTTGTGTGTCGTTGGAGCTATATGTGGATCAATTGGGCTCTTGCCATGTTGAAAAGAGTGGACCCATATAGGTCAAAACACAGAGACTTTGTGTAGCCTAGATAATTTGATTTTCACTTGTTGGCAGATGAGGTGGGGTATAGCATGGGGAAGGTGAAAGAAACTCTCTCATGAATAGAAACAAGCACAAAACCAAGGTAGAATCATGCAAAATCTATGCACATGGCTAAGTCATTAATCTCAAAAGCTGAAACAAACCACAAAGCTCTCTCTTAATAGAAAAAACGGAGACTCATCATCTTCATGATCTTTCGGTTCCATTGCACAAAAGAAAGAGCGAAGAGAGAAAAAAGGAAAATAGAAACTTTTACTTAGATAAGAGAGAGGAGAGATAAAAAATTTTACCACACAAAAGGAGAATGTGTCTTGGAAGAAAGGACATAAAGAGGCACACAATTAGCCATGCACTCCACCCCGCATTTTTCCCAAAAGACACACAACCCTTCATATTTATTATTATTATTATTTTGAATTGTTTTGATATATTTTTATTCGTAAGGCTTTAGCCTTCACATTTCAATTTTTCTAGCTCTTTAGAAGTGCATGCACCTATACTTTTATGCATACCATTTCTTTATGATGGATGTGGATGCGGGCCCCTCATATGTAAGGGTGTATTTTAGTGATTTTGAAACAATGTAAATGTTATTTCCTTTACAAAAGATGGAATTGTAATATATGCAAGGGCATTTTTGTGCCTTGTTTTTATGCTTCTTTTAGTGTCATCATTTCCTCCCAGATTGAAACATGAAGTATCCTCATGAACCTTGTCAAAGAAGAATCACTATCTAACACAAAACACTTCCAAAAATTTTAGTGAAACTACTTCGATTATGAGGCCTAGCCATGGTAGGTATGGGACTCCAAAGCCATGACCACGAGAGTACCTCTATCACTCCCACACTAAAAAGATTACTAGTCTTTCAAGGATAGGGTTCTTTGTCACAAGGGATCACAAGGGCAACATCTCCATCCAATGGAGAAAGAAGGTTGATGCCCTTCATCATATAACACAAAGACAATGGAAGAAAAAGACTATTGATTTAAAATGGGTCTTCTTATACCCTATAAAATTAGACCTTTGTCTCAACTTTTGAAGGCTAAGGGACCATCAATGGAATCACAAAGAACATGGAAATGATATTGCATGCGAGATTGTTGTTGTTTAAAAAATAAATAAAATAAAAAGGTTAATCAATCATTTTTATTCTTATTTGTTCTCTAGTGGGAATTAAAAGCACAATGGGAATAAGCCCTTTTCATGAGATTATTTTAAGGATAAAACTTATCTTGTTTTTTGCATTGTCTTTTCTTATGTGAGATAAGGTGGGGGTAGTCGGGTGGAAAATGGGGGTTGGGGTAATTGAATTGGTATAGGAAAATGAGAATGGGGATAGAGGAGGCACATGTTAGAGGATAAGATAGGGGAAGGGAAGGACATCGGAACAAAGTTTTCCCTTTC
Organism: Lygodium microphyllum; assembly: GCF_053477565.2. NCBI lineage: Eukaryota > Viridiplantae > Streptophyta > Polypodiopsida > Schizaeales > Lygodiaceae > Lygodium > Lygodium microphyllum. The sequence continues at coordinate 141,624,890 of NC_141147.1, read as the reverse complement.
CTTTGAGAAAGGGTGGTTCAATGTATTGAATAGGTATACTATGACTTTTATTAAAAATTTAGGGTTACAGGATGGGATGAGGCATTGGGCAAAGAAAGGAAGGATAAGTCATGATGCTTGGTATGCAAGGGAACTGCCATGGCAAAGCAATCAGAAGGCATGCTTATTCTTGTTAGCCCTCTACTTGGTAGACCTCTTACTAGTCTTCCTCAAAACTTCCATTATCTCTTTTGTGCTCATAGATATTGGATTTCTTCCACAAGACTAAGGAAACACTTTCAAGGGTTGGATAAGAGGAATGGATGATGAGGAAGAAGAAAAGGAGGGAAAAAACCACTGTGTTATAGCCTTTTCCTTCTACTTCTACCTCTTCTTTTGGGAATATGGAAATGGACCTTCTTATACACAACAAGAGAGGTAGCAAGAAGGGGAAGATAATCACAAAGCAATGAAGTAGGTGATGAGAAAGGCTCAGATGGGTGGCATCCTACTATATTAACCAGTGAAGAAGATGTCAAATATAGTGATGGTAGGCCGATTAGAAGGCATTCTCTCTTCCACCTCTCTCTCTCCCCATGTGTGCCAATGATGTCTTCTCCTTCAATTGTTTATTTCCCCTACTTCTTCTCTATCTTATTAGATTGTGCATTGTTCAAAATTAAGCACACTTAGGCGACATGACTATAGGGGCTCCTTCTTCAAGGAGGAGGCATTAAGAGAATATGGTTTGGCTTTGAAATTGGAAGATGGAGAGACAAGGCTGCAAGCGTTTAATGAGGGCTACATTGTGGGGAGTGATGCCCGTGAACCCCTTCTACTTCTTCTTCCTATTATTTCTTCTTATTTCTTATTCATCTTATCAACATCTATAACATGATGACAACCAAAGTATGGAGACATGCTAGGCTAGGATAAGTCTTCCATATTGGCTCCAAGTCACTGCTATTGGAGAAAGGCCAGATGGCAATGGTAGGGGTAAGGCAGGGAAAGGTGTTTAATCACAAGATCTTAGGCCACATGCCATTCCCATACTTTGCAAAGGACAAGAGAATAGGGATGCAAAAAGGATTCCATTCAATGTAGATATTTGAGCAATGGTGTTTGTTAGGGCTCACAGCATAGAAGAAGGACATGATGTAGGCATCTACTTCTTCTTTTTCTCTATACTCATCCTTCTCTAGATTCATCTGCCTCTACTGTGCCTTTGGTAGGGATTATTGCAACCATATCTACAGTCTCTTCCTCTCTACCTCCAATTGCCTCTGTCTCTCCTTCAAATTCCAATTGCACATGTTGGCTAGAACTAAGGTTGGGTTGCTTGCCTTTCTTCTCCTCTCTCTTCATGCCTTTGTTCTTTCTTGTTGCTTCGGCCTCTGGCTTTCCCAATTCTAGGATTGGTGTAAGCTATGTGCCATAGAGGGTATTAAAGTTGAGAGCTTGTGTTTTAGGAAGGTGGGGGTGGGAGAAAAGAAAAGGTGCCAAAAGCAAAGACAAGAATGTAACAGAAAGGTGCCATGCTACTCTTTCATTTTATCCTCCTTCCTTCTTCTTCCTCTTCTTCTTATCTTCCTATTCTTTCTTCTTTCATCTTATCATTGGCATACTCAGTGGAGAATACCTTTAGCAAGTTTCAACAAGATTGGAGCCCTGATCTTCATTCCCTTTGGTAGAAACCCTAACACACAATAGGGAAGCCATAGCCACAAACCTGGAAGCTGATGGATGCCAAGGGAGATTGTGGGACAAAAGAGAGGTGACCTGATGGAAACTTTGCCCACCTCCCGGTGTTTTGGAGCTTGTGTAGGGAGCTTGTCCTACCATCACTATGTATGGCTATAAGGTGCCATGATCCATAGTCATCTTTAATGGAAGAATCGATCCTCATGGGAAAGAAGAATTGAAAATAATGCATACCCTTCTTCGGCAATGTAAGATGAATCTTAGGAAAGCTCAAGACCAAATGAAGATGTATGCAGATGAGAAGAGGTGACCTTTAGAGTTTTAAGAAGGAGAATTGGTTTTGTTGAAGGTGCCCAAGTCTCAGTATTCTACTTTGAAGGATGGATCTAGTAACAAGCTTGCTCATAGATTTTATGGCCCCTATCAGATCATGAAGTGCATTGGAGACTTGGCATATAGATTGGAGCTATCATCTTCCACTAAGATTCATAATGTATTCCATGTTAGTTAGCTCAAGCCTTTCTCTAGTGATCTTGCTGATATAGTTGATGAGCTACTACCTATTGATGAAGAAGGTCTTATTCAATACATCCTAGAGGTTTTCATAGGTCAACGTGAGAAGAAGCTTTGATCTCATTCCAACATAGAGTATTTGATCAAATGGAGAGGTCTACCACATGAGGAAGCTTCTTGGAGGCCTAATTCCATATTAGATGAGTTCTCTTTCCTAAGGGACTGAACAACACCCTACCACGGCACAAAATGAACCTCAAACTGGCCAAGAGAGACTGCAAATAGCTTGTTGGCTACAAAAACCTACAAGAAAACCCTCTTCTTTACCAAGAAACCATTGCTCCAAGAACACACAAGAGAAAGGCACATAAGAAATTGAACAATGCTTCCATCCTCACTCTCTTTTCTCTTCCTCACTCTCCATGAGATCTAGCAATGAAAGTACAAGAGAGAAAGAAACAAGAATGAGAGAGAAAGTGTTGTGCCAAATGAGCGAGAGAGGGAAATGAACCGTAAGGTGAGAAGATAAAGGAAGAGAGGGTATAACAACCTCAATGTCCCGCCTCTTTCTTGGCCAGTGCACCAAAGGAACAACACTTTGCCACGCCAAAGAGAGGCTGCAAAGAGCTTGCTGGATACTACAAAAGCCTACAAGAAAAGCATCTTCTTCACCAAGAAACCATTGCTCCAAGAACACACAAGAGGAAGGCACACAAGAAATTGAACAACTCTTCCATCCTCACTCTCTTTCTCTTCCTCACTCTCCATGAGATCTAGCAATGAAAGCACAAGAGAGAAAGAAACAAGGATGAGAGAGCAAGTGTTATGCCAAATGAGCGAGAGAGGGAAATGAATAGTAAGGTGAGAAGATAAAGGAAGAGAGGGTGTAACCACCTCAACCTCCCACCTCCTCAAATCACCTGACAAGCCTCCTCATTTTCCTTTCTTCATATTATAATATTGAGTTGCATACATTTTGGCTAAGGTCTAAAGGGCCTCTCATTTTAGCATGAGACAAAAGGTGTTTGACCTTTCTTTTCCTTTCAAAAATTTTTAATGTGAACCTTTTGGACTACACATTTTACATTGCTTCATAAATGAATTTTTACAAGAGAGTACAAAAGAAAAATGCAATTTCATAAAAGATGTTCCAATGTTGAGTACATTTTGGTGCCTATATTTGCACAAATTTCTTGGTTATCATTCCTTCCGCACTTAAGTGTGAAGCATCCCCACAAACAAATTGGAGAAGAACCATGATCAACACTTGAAAAAAAAAAATCATCTTCATAATCATTCTTTGAATCTTTGTCTTCTTGATTATTTATGCTTTCCTTGGGGGGAAAAGAGTTCAACACATATCACATAAAAAGAAACATCATATTTAGGTCGTATTTGCCTAGGTTTGAAGCACACCACATAAAATCACATGCAAAACCCGAAAGATAGGGCTCTTAATCCAACTTGCACACAAAGATAACATCATACCCAAGATATGTTGAAATAAAACTGTACTCTGAAGCACAATAATAAACCCGAGAAGGAGATAAACATCAAGCATTCCCTCACAAAGGCTATTCCAATGAAGTTCTCCACCCAGTTGAAAGGAAAAGAGATGTAAGTTTTATTGAAAATAAAAACTTAAAAGAAAAAAGGAAAGCAATCTCTTGTATGGTGTGATGAAGATGGAAATTCTTGATAATAAGGGGGTAGGTAAAAGAAGAAAATCGACCATATGAACAATGTATTTTGATTTTTTGTTTAAAGGCTAGATGGCTTGTAATTTTCCTTTAGATTAGATATTGAGGATAAGGCAAAGAAGTAGGAGCTGACGATGATGTTATGCGGAAGAAGAGGAGCCAAAGTTGAGCCACTGGAGTTATGAGGATTGAAACTATTGCAACTACGAAGAGGAGAGGAGACGAGTAGATTTGACGACTGATGGAAGTACACTCACCATGATTACCACCGAATGCAGGTCTGGAGAGTTTTCCAAGAGAGATCACATAGTTGATGCAAAAGATCAGTATAGAAGGCACAATAATTTGAAGGCTAGTTGCAGTGCATATGGAGCTCAGGATACGAAGGAAGGCATAGTAATAACAAAGGGGGGGAGTGATGAGGGACAACGCTATGCCTTTGTGGTTGAGAGGCATGATGGACATGAGTATGATAGGTACTTTGGCACATGGACAAGAACATATGGAGTGTGGAATAAGGGAGGTGAGTGATGTTAAGGGAAACCTCTACTAGGCAAAACAAACGAGACTTGGTTGGGTGAGGTCTTTCATAAAGGTAGCCTATTTGAAGGACCCTTACACTTGATTATTTTCTCTTCTTTGATCCACCATGGTTGAAACATTCCTCTTCATGAAAATCTTGAAGCTGCAACTTTTTGAGACAGTGCAGCAAATGAACAGCACCTTGCCACGGCACAAAATGAACCTCGAACCTGTCAAGAGAGGCTACAAACAACTTGCTAGCTACAAAAACCTACAAGAAAACCATCTTCTTCACCAAGAAACCATTGCTCCAAGAACACACGAGGAAAGCACACAAGAAATTGAACAATGGTTCCATCCTCACTCTCTTTCTCTTCCTCACTCTCCATGAGATCTAGCAATGAAAGCATAAGAGAGAAAGTAATAAGAATGAGAGAGCAAGTGTTGTGCCAAATGAGCAAGAGAGGGAAATGAACCGTAAGGTGAGAAGATAAAGGAAGAGAGGGTGTAACCACCTCAACCTTCCACCTCCTCAAATCACTTGACAAGCCTCGTCCTTTTCCTTTCTTGATATTATAAGATTGAGTTGCATACGTTCTGGCTAAGGTCTAAAGGGCCTCTCATTTTAACATGAGACAAAAGGTGTTAGACCTTTCTTTTCCTTTCAAAAACTTTTAATGTCAGCCTTTTGGACTACACATTTTACATTGCTTCATAAATGAATTTTTACAAGAGAGTACAAAAGCAAAATGCCATTTCATAAAAGATGTTCCCATGTTGAGCACAATTTGGTGCCTATATTTGCACAAATATCCTCATTATCATTCCTCTCGCAGTTAAGTGTGAATCATCCCCGCAAAAAAATTGGAGAAGAACCACGATCAACACTTGAAAAAAAATCTTAATCTTCATCATCATTCTTTGGATCTTTGTCTTCTTGATTATTTATGCTTTCCTTGGGGGGAAAAGAGTTGAGCACATATCACACAAAAAGAAACATCACATTTAGGTCGTATTTGCCTAGGTTTGAAGCACACTACATAAAATCACATGCAAAACCCAAAAGATAGGGCTCTTAATCCAACTTGCACATAAAGATAACGTTGAAATAAAACTGTACTCTGAAGCACAATAATAAACCCGAGAAGGATATAAACATAAAGCATGCCCTCACGTTTAAAGGCTAGATGGCTTATAATTTCCCTTTAGATTAGATATTGAGGATAAGTCAAAGAAGTAGGAGCTGACGATGATGTTATGTGAAAGACGAGGAGGTAGAGTTGAGCTACTAGAGTTATGAGGATCGAAACTATTGCAACTCAGAAGAGGAGAGGAGGCCACTAAAGGAAGTACACTCGCGATGCACGTCTGGAGAGTTTTCCAAGAGAGATCGCATAGTCGATGCAAAAGATCAGTACAGAAGCACAAGAATTTGAAGGCCGGTTGCAATGCATATGGAGCTTAGGATACAAAGGAAGGCATAGTAATAACAAGGGTGGGGGTGATGAGGGAAAACGCCATGCCTTTGTGGTTGAGAGGCATGATGGACAAGAGTATGATAGGCACTTTGGCACGTGGAGAAGAACGTATGGAGTGTCGAATAAGGGAGGTGAGTGATGCTAAGGGCAGTCTCTACTAGGTGAAACAAATGAGACTTGGTTGGGTGAGGTCTTTCGTAAAGGCAGCCTATTTGAAGGACCCTTACACTTGATTATTTTCTCTTCTTTGATCCACCATGGTCGCAACATTCCTTTTCTTGAAACTCTTGAAGCCGCCTCTTTCCTAGGCAGTGCACCAAATAAACAACACCCTACCACCGCACAAAATGAACCTCAAATTGGCCAAGAGAGGTTGCAAATAGCTTGGTGGCTACTACAAAAACCTGCAAGAAAACCATCTTCTTCACCAAGAAACAATTGCTCCAAGAACACATAAGAAATTGAACAATTTTTCCATCCTCACTCTCTTTCTCTTCCTCACTCTCCATGAGATCTAGCAATGAAAGCATAAGAGAGAAAGTAATAAGAATGAGAGAGCAAGTGTTGTGCCAAATGAGCAAGAGAGGGAAATGAACCGTAAGGTGAGAAGATAAAGGAAGAGAGGGTGTAACCACCTCAACCTTCCACCTCCTCAAATCACTTGACAAGCCTCGTCCTTTTCCTTTCTTGATATTATAAGATTGAGTTGCATACGTTCTGGCTAAGGTCTAAAGGGCCTCTCATTTTAACATGAGACAAAAGGTGTTAGACCTTTCTTTTCCTTTCAAAAACTTTTAATGTCAGCCTTTTGGACTACACATTTTACATTGCTTCATAAATGAATTTTTACAAGAGAGTACAAAAGCAAAATGCCATTTCATAAAAGATGTTCCCATGTTGAGCACAATTTGGTGCCTATATTTGCACAAATATCCTCATTATCATTCCTCTCGCAGTTAAGTGTGAATCATCCCCGCAAAAAAATTGGAGAAGAACCACGATCAACACTTGAAAAAAAATCTTAATCTTCATCATCATTCTTTATTATTTATGCTTTCCTTGGGGGGAAAAGAGTTGAGCACATATCACACAAAAAGAAACATCACATTTAGGTCGTATTTACCTCGGTTTGAAGCACACCACATAAAATCACATGCAAAACCCAAAATATAGGGCTCTTAATCCAACTTGCACACAAAGATAACATCATACCCAAGATATGTTGAAATAAAACTGTACTCTGAAGCACAATAATAAACTTGAGAAGGATATAAACATCAAGCATTCCCTCACAAAGGCTATTCCAATGAAGTTCTCCACCTGGTTGAAAGGAAAAGAGAGGTAAGTTTTATTGAAAAGAAAACTTTTAGAAAAAGGAAAGCAATCTCTTGTATGATGTGATGAAGATGAAAATTGTTGGTAATAAGTGGGGTAGGTAAAAGAAGAAAATCGACCATATGAACAAGGTATTTTGATTTTTTATTTAAAGGCTAGATGGCTTACAATTTCCCTTTAGATTAGATATTGAGGATGAGGCAAAGAAGTAGGAGCTGACGATGACATTATGCGAAAGACGAGGAGGTAGAGTTGAGCTACTAGAGTTATGAGGATCGAAATTGTTGCAACTCAAAAGAGGAGAGGAGGCGAGTAGGTTTGATGAATGATGGAAGTACACTCGCCATGATTACCCACTGAACGCAGGTCTAGAGAGTTTTCCAAGAGAGATCGCATAGTCGATGCAAAAGATTAGTACAAAAGGCGCAATAATTTGAAGGCTGGTTGCAATGCATATGGAGCTTAGGATATGAAAGAAGGCATAGTAATAACAAGGGTGGGGGTGATGAGGGACAATGCCATGCCTTTGTGGTTTGAGAGGCATGACAGATAGGAGTATGATCGGTACTTTGGCACGTGGAGAAGAACATATGGAGTGTGGAATAAGGGAGGTGAGTGATGCTAAGGGCAAGTGTTGTGCCAAATGAGTGAGTGATGCTAAGGGCAAGTGTAAAGGCAGCCTATTTGAAGGACCCTTAGACTTGATTATTTTCTCTTCTTTGATCAACCATGGTCGCAACATTCCTCTTCTTGAAAATCTTGAAGTTGCGTCTTTCCCAGCCAGTGCACCAAATGAAGAGCACCCTGCCATGGCACAAAATGAACCTCAATCCAGCCAAGAGAGGCTGCAAACAACTTGTTGGCTACAAAAACCTGTAAGAAAACCATCTTCTTCACCAAAAAACCATTTCTCCAAGAACGCATAAGAGGAAGGCACACAAGAAATTGAACAACACTTCCATCCTCACTCTCTTTCTCTTCCTCACTCTCCATGAGATCTAGTAATGAAAGCACAAGAGAGAAAGAAACAAGAATGAGAGAGCAAGTGTTGTGCCAAATGAGTGAGAGAGGGAAATGAAATGTAAGGTGAGAAGATAAAGGATCAAATCACCTGACAAGCCTCCTCCTTTTCCTTTCTTGATACTATAAGATTGAGTTTCATACATTTTGGCTAGGGTCTAAAGGGCCTCTCATTTTAGCATGAGACAAAAGGTGTTTGACATTTCTTTTCCTTTCAAAAAATTTTAATGTGAACCTTTTGGACTACACATTTTACATTGCTTCATAAATGAATTTTTACAAGAGAGTACAAAAGCAAAATGCCATTTCATAAAAGATGTTCCCACGTTGAGCACATTTTGGTGCCTATATTTGAACAAATTTCCTAGTTATCATTCCTCCCTCACTTAAGTGTGAAGCATCCCCTGAACAAATTGGAGAAGAACCATGATCAAAACTTGAAAAAAAATCTTCATCTTCATCATCATTCTTTGGATCTTTGTCTTCTTGATTATTTTTGCTTTCCTTGGGGGGGAAAGAGTTGAACACATATCACACAAAAAGAAACATCACATTTAGGTCGTATTTACCTCGGTTTGAAGCACACCACATAAAATCACATACAAAACCCGAAAGATAGGGCTCTTAATCCAACTTGCACACAAAGATAACATCGCACCCAAGATATGTTCATATAAAGCTGCATGATGAAGCACAATAATAAACCCGTGAAGGATATGAACATCAAGCATTCCCTCACAAAGGCTATTCCAATGAAGTTCTCCACCTGGTTGAAAGGAAAAGAGAGGTAAGTTTTATTGAAAACAAAACTTCAAAAAAACGGAAAGCAATCTCTTGTATGGTGTGATGAAGATGGAAATTCTTGATAATAAGGGGGGTAGGTAAAAGAAGAAAATCGACCATATGAACAAGGTATTTGTATTTTTTGTTTAAAGGCTAGATGGCTTATAATTTCCCTTTAGATTAGATATTGAAGATAAGGCAAAGAAGTAGGAGCTGACGACGACATTACGTGAAAGATGAGGAGCCAGAGTCGAGCCACTCGAGTTATGAGGATCGAAATTGTTGCAATTCAGAAGAGGAGAGGAGGTGAGTAGATTTGATGATGCGACTGATGGAAGTACACTCGCCATGATTACCACCGAATGCAGTTCTAGAGAGTTTTCCAAGAGAGATCACATAGTTGATGAAAAAGATAAGCATAGAAGGCGCAATAATTTGAAGGCTAGTTGTAGTGCATATGGAGCTCAAGATATGAAGGAAGGCATAGTAATAACAAGGGTGGGGGTGATAAGGGACAACACCATGCCTTTGTGATTGAGAGGCATGATGGATAGGAGTATGATAGGTACTTTGGCTCGTGGAGAAGAACATATGGAGTGTGGAATAAGGGAGGCGAGTGATGCTAAGGGCAACCTCTACTAGGCGAAACAAACCAGACTTGGTTGGGTGAGGTCTTTTGTAAAGGCAGGCTATTTGAAGGACCCTTACACTTGATTATTTCCTCTTCTTTGATCCACCATGGTCACAACATTCCTCTTCTTGAAAATCTTGAAGCCACCTCTTTCTTGGCCAGTGCACCAAAGGAACAACACTTTGCCATGGCACAAAATGAACCTCAAACCAGCCAAGAGAGGATGCAAAGAGCTTGCTGGCTACTACAAAAACCTACAAGAAAACCATCTTCTTCACCAAGAAACCATTGCTCCAAGAACACACAAGAGGAAGGCACACAAGAAATTGAACAACTCTTCCATCCTTACTCTCTTTCTCTTCCTCACTCTCCATGAGATCTAGTAATGAAAGCACAAGAGAGAAAGAAACAAGGATGAGAGAGCAAGTGTTATGCCGAATGAGCGAGAGAGGGAAATGAACAGTAAGGTGAAAAGATAAAGGAAGAGAGGGTGTAACCACCTCAACCTCCCACCTCCTCAAATCACCTCACAAGCCTCCTCCTTTTCCTTTCTTGATATTATAAGATTGAGTTGCATACATTTTGGCTAAGGTCTAAAGGGCCTCTCATTTTAGCATGAGACAAAAGGTATTTGACCTTTCTTTTCCTTTCAAAAATTTTTAGTGTGAACCTTTTGGACTACACATTTTACATTGCTTCATAAATGAATTTTTACAAGAGAGTACAAAAGAAAAATGCAATTTCATAAAAGATGTTCCCATGTTGAGCACATTTTGGTGCCTATATTTGCACAAATTTCCTGGTTATCAGGGACACATTGGTGGTTGAAGCTTACTGACTATGGAGCCAGCTATGGTGCAGACAAGGTCTTGACAACAAACTATTTTAGAATAGTTTTTATTCTTCCTAATTTTTAGAATTATGCCACCTACATCAAGTCAAAGTACTCTTCAAGAGCTACGTTTTAACATGTGGCATGTCTCATTTGGACACTTCTACCAGAAGTTATGGCAAATTTGGTTCAGCAGGGTTTGTTTATACAACAAGTTGTCTACTTCATTTTGAGCTCATCAGTTGAAGACTTTAAGGTTCCAAATACCTTTGAAACATTCTTGATCATGTATATAGTTGAGGCCTACTCTTATTCTTCCATTTCAGTCCATATTTCTTTCATCTTTCATTCATTTTCCCATTTGTAAAGCTGAAAACAAAGTAGTACTCTATTCTATCCATCCTTTTCCTATCTTTGTAAGGTTGTTTTTTAGGGCAAAAACCTTTGGGACGGGATGGATTGTAAGAAGCTAGGAAGAATAAGGATTTAGTGTGTAAATAATATTGATGCCATGTCACACTGACATTGATATGAAAGGAGGGGACATGTAATTTTTCTTATCTTTTGACACATTAATACATTAATGTCCTTCTTTTCATTACCTTGCTCTCAACTTCAATGGCTTCTTTCTCTTTCCTATCTTTCTCTCTCCTTGTCACTTTCTTTCTCTCTCTTCTATACTTATTCTCTCTCTTTTGCAATCTTCTCTCTCCTCTTTCTCTCTCTCTAGTTCACTTCTTGACATTACACTAGCAAGCAACATTCATGGCAGTTCTTTTCTATGCCAACTAAATAATTAAGGATGCTGTGAGCAAGGATCATATGGCATGATTAACTACAAATTAGATAAGCTACGAAAATGGAGAATTTAAATAGAAGCTTAAGTAGTCATATGGACAATCATAAAGCATTCCATGCCACTATTCTTATATTATACAATGTAAATAAATTGAATTCTCATAGCAATTAGCCATTAGCTTCAAATTGTCACAATTACTATGTGTTTTTGCCCACTAAAAGAGATTCGAACTCTTAACCATCAGTAGGCGCTCTCCTTATTAAGATATTAGTGTGGGTGGAAGGATCTCTTTGTGGCAATCCTTAGAGTGCTAGAACAGAATGTGTGTTTCGAAGATGCATCTAAAATTGAGACTTTTGACTTAAAAGGAGATGAACAAAAGGTTCAACACCCTTTTGATTGCACGGTTGATGAGCATGTTCAACATAATCCTCCTTTTGCTAAATCAAAAGATGTTGAGGCAGAAGCTGAATCAAAAGTAGGGCGATTAGGATGCTCGAAAGCAACCTCTCTTTAATTAAGGAACGGTTATAAACATCAGAAACAAACCATAGAGCCTAAGTAAGTATTTTCTATGCCATTGTATTTTAAAGAATGATTTGGATGTTAGAAATGATTGCCAAGACAATTACGATAAAGTCTTTTGAAAGACTATCAATAGGGCATTTGCATAATACATGCTAGATTAGATTTTTTTGTAAATGGGTATTACATTGTGTTATGGTTATTGCATATTGATAAGAAATCTAGAAAATAATTTGAGATGAGAATACATAAAGAATTGCCAGTCATCAAAACGAAAGCACATAAATTGCATGAAAAGTTACTTTGGTTGAAACTTCACCGTACACTTGAAATTTAATCAAAAATATCTTTTTCATATCAAATTGCTCTAGGGATCTTTGCTATTCCCTAGTAAATCCAAACATAGCAAAATCAAACATAAAGAAAAAATGGTATGTAGAAAAAAAGAAAAATGCATTACCTTAGCTTAAAGCCTAGTCAATGGGAGACAATTAATTAAGAAGAATCTAGGCTTACTTACTTTCAAAAAGGCAAAATCACATTGCCTTTTAATTGGTGGCTGTTTGGGATCTATTTGAGATTGACATAAGTGAGTTCAATAAATCACATGCGAGCTCCACATAGGCTTGGCCTCAGATTGTATACAGTCATAGCCACATATACAATTATGATTATGCATCTATATGAAATCATGGTAGTTGATTGGGTAGATAAGTTGGGAATTGACTAAAAACATGAGCCCAATTTTACTGTACTAGTCCAGTTATAGATAACATCAACTATATTTTACGTTTCTTGCTGACAACATAAAGTGATTGATCTTTGCATCTCTGATTAATGAGGTCAACTTTAAAGCATACTCATGGCACTATCTATATTCTGACATTATGGACACCTTGAGTAAAGGAAAAATATTAGAGAACTTATGAATGGTTACTAGAAGGGTCAGGGTGTATCATGGCTTTTTACTAGGGAGGTGGATTGGGGTGATTGTAGTGAAGAATTGATTGGAAACGAAGTGCTTCGTCATTGGGCATTGTAAAAAGGACCGAATATGACTTAAATTGTTCTTCTTGGATTGCTTTAGTATGGTGGATCAAAAGAATGCTATGTGCCAGTGAGTGCAACTTGCTATCCTAGATCAAATTGCTATGCAAGTGGGGGATGTGCAGCTTCCTACGGGTGAAAATAATTTGGTGCAAAATGCTAAGAAGGGATAAAAAAGAAACTATTAAATCTACGCATAGTCTTAAAAAATAGTCAAAGATAAAAAAAGAGTCTATTATTGAGGCATGTAGAATAGATTGTACATCTTTCGTGTGACCTATTGGTCTTAAACAATGTCTTTCCTATAGCAATCTACGTTGTTCACATATGCAACAATAACTTCAAACAGATGTGGATATTTGATTCTCCCAAAATAAAAAATGCACAATAAATAGATTTTTGGGCCTTGAAAAGGTGATGGATGCTTTTACAATTATAGAAACAAAAGACCCAAATCATAGTGCAATGAAGTCATGCGAATGAGCATAAGCTCTGTAGCCTAAACACAGTTGGTGCTAACCACATTAAAGGCCAACTATCTTATTGTGATGGTAAAAGAGGCCAAAATGGTGACAACTAAAAGCCTATCACTAAGTAGCCTTCCCAATCATATGCGAAGAGAGGTCAATTGGCAAAGCCATATACTCATAGATTGTCTTGCAGGCATAGCTCACATTCAAAATCTAATCGAGAAATGGGGCAACACCCACGAAGCTCCATAAATGGAAGGCTTTTTGGGCTACATATTCGTGAGTGCAATAGGATTCTATGAGAAGAATGGGCCAACTTAAAGCCCTAAAATCTCAACCATGAAGGCTTATAATAAAATGAACATACTTTAAGCATATCGATATTGGTGCAATCAACCATTAAAAATGGGTCTTTAGTAAAAGCAAGTGGTTATTTTAGTTCTTAGGAAGAGCCATATGAGGCCATCAATTTTATGTATGGTTTGGAAGCCAAGATTTATAAGTAATAATGCATCTTAGGTTAACACTCATATATTGGCTAGTTAATGATTAGAATCGACCAGGATGATAATAAATTGTAGTGAATCTAATCTTTTTACCTTGCCTGACACAGCTCATGAAGGCCCAAAATGGTTACTCCACCATCTAAATGGTTCTCGATTGTGCCTTTTAGAGTGGGTAAATTCTTATAGTGACAATAAATATGTATTTGACTCATATTTATGAATAATGGAAAATTGCACACTATTAGCCCGTATGGCTAAAGGTTCATGGGTACATAGTATTGAACAAAATCCAAGTTAAGGTGCAAAATCAACTTGAGCCATGGGAATCAAAGCCAAAATAACCAAGAAGGAGAGCACATCATGTATCGTGCAACCATTTTTAGGTGTTCACAAATATATAGATTCTTGGTGTCGAGCCATGCTTGGTATAATATCCAATTCTAATCATAGTTATGTAAGCTTGCTAAAGTGGGGTAATGCTAATGGTTAGGCAGACATCTTATCATTCAAGGTGTTGATGTGAATCTTGTTGATTATCTATATGGAGGAGGCAAGAGACATATGAAAGGAGGTAGACCTTCAGTGTCATCTTGGGGAAAGCCCACTAAATGTAGTTTTAAAACAGTAGTGAGAAAGCATAGAAATTAGTTTATGGAATGATTTGTATGAGAAAGCATTTTTATTGATGCATGCTTATTTGGTTGAAAGCAAAAAAATAATGTTTAATTTAGGAATTGATCCTTTTGTTAAGAGAGAACCTATATTTGAGGAAAATGGTTTATGGATATATATCTTACCAAAAAATAATGTAGACTCAAAAGTCAATGAAACTGATAAGCCAATCAATGGAATTGACTATTCAATTCTTGAATTACCATTTTCTAATCAATTAGAGCCTTTATTACAATTTGACAAACATTTGTCATTAATTAGTGCCTTAGAGTGGAACCTACATGAGCTTAAAGAAGAACTATGAATAGAACATTTCAAACGTAAGAAACTTAAAGAAAAACTTAAGGCTTTAGAGAAAAATAACAAAGAAGACTTGGAACAAAGGGTACAAGAACACGTAGCACAAACCTTGAAAGATAAAAAATAGCACAAAAAATAGTTTTCTTCTATATGAAAAACCTAAAAAATAATCCAAATAAAAACACTAATAATAAAATATGGCACAAAAGGCAAATTTGCTTTTGGTCAGATTAATCTAGAATTATCATTCAGATTTTAATTCTTCACCAACATTATAGCCTTTTGATACATGTGTAGATTGTTGGTGGATATATTTAGACATAAAAGGTTAGAGCCCTTTGTTTTCCCTGCAACTTTGTGCATTTGAAAGAAAACTATGCTTCAATAAAGAATGAGATCATTTAGGGAAACCATTGAACCACCCATCTAACCTGCATGCTAAGACATGAGACCGATAGGTTGTAGTACCTATTGATCAATTTTGATCTTAGTTACAAGATTAGCCGTGAGAGGAAAGGAACCTAAATTAATGTACCTATTTGACAAGGACATTGTACACTTAACCAATATACAAAAAAAAAGATATTTGGATGGATTTTGAGACATGCTAATTAATTTTGGTTTTTTATTCTAGTGATGTGTTGAGAGACTTTGATCTATAAATCAATCAAGCTATCCGATCATGATGTTTTTTTAAAATAGTTAATAGCTCCAATTGTTCTATAGGAAGCTCCATGTCTTCATTTTGCTTTCATCTCAGTCTCCTTTGCCATTTGGAATCCATTTGACTAATATAGAAATGTTATAATGATCAAACAAACCTCAATTGATTTGTTTGGGAAACAATAGAGCTTAGTATCTTATTGTGATAGCTACAGTGTTTGATAATATTGTTTCATTTAGCAAGCATATCTAAGAGAATTTTATGTTTACCAAATAGTAGGACACATTGCATGCCTTTTGTGAAGCTTACGATAAATGAGGGGTATGTTCAAAACCAAGAGCCATGGCTCAATTCCTTATCCATCTGCCACACCATTGTTATTTGACTTACAATGAAGTATTAGTGGGTTTTCCAATACTTTTTGCATACAAATAATATGGAATAAGAGTTTACAAGGTGAAGCAGTTGATTTGCAGGTGTAATTTGGCTAGGAAGACTCATGAATTCAAATGCTAACCTAAAACTAAAAGTAATACAAATGGAAATTAAATGAGATGGAAACAAAATGGGCAAAAAATCTCTAAAGGATAAAGAAAATGCTCTTTCCCACATTGATAAAAATCAAAATTATTAAAATCAAGCCACATTTTCATTCAATCACTAAAGAGAAGTAGGTGCAAGGAAAGCAAGTGTTTGTATTTCCTTTCTTTCAACCCATCCTGAAATAGGCAACTTGAGTGAAAGAGCCATATAATAGGCGGCCATCTCATACAATTTGGAGAGCACTTCATTTGGCTTATGCCAAAAAGTGGTGGTTGACTCTATTTATTATTATAGGGAATTATTATTTTAAAATGTTGATCTTAAAAGGTCCAAGGAAAGGACCAAGGCATGCGTAATAATAAAAAATGACTTTAAAGAACTTTAGGCGTTGACATGACAAAAAAAGACAATTTTCTATACCAAAGAGTCTATAGGTTTTGAAGGATAAGCCCAAAGCCTAAAGCGAGCTTGTTTTTGACACAGAGATAAGAGCAAGAGTTGACAAATCAAAGTTTTTCTTAGAATCAATGATGATAGCTAATCATTAGTATGAAGTTTTGGGGCTTGAATGCATGCTACCTTACCCTATGTCTACCTGAGGTTTCAAATGGTTAGGCTAAATGACTTTACCTTAATCTACTCATAGCACAAAAATGGAAGGGAAAAATAGGAGGAACTACCTATATTATTGGGAACAAAATACTAAATGACATCCCAACATAGGGCATTTCATTAAGAAATAGACAAGACATATAGGAAACAATAGTGAGATCTTTGAAAGGAAAATCCCTGGTAAGAAATCAGGGACCCCATATCATTTGCTAACCCCCTAAGGACTTAAAAGTAAGAAATAGCTTAGTGGATGTTAAGTTAAAAAAAGGGGGCCTATATACTTGTTATGATTTGCAAGCTAAGGGAAGTTGAAAAATTGAAAGAAAATAGCTTTATGGGGCATAAATGCCAAAACATGCCTTATTACTTAACAAACAAGCGCTCTTGCTAAAATGAAGAGATAGCCTTAAGATAAAGCAATAAAGTGGCCTAATGGTTTTGATTCACATTTAAAGGAAAAAAATGGGTAAGTTGAAAGCAAGCAAAAGGCCCTTTATTATAAAGAATAAAAGTGATTTAGAACTATCCCCATTCCATTTAACACTAACTAACTATTTTCTCTTTTGATAAAGTGGTTGGGAATTAAGTATGCTTTTGGAGCCTACAAACTTCATTTGTAACTTCTTTTTTTCAAGAAGATTTGATTGAAATTTGAGAAGTTTCTCTAATTCTACAAAGGAACAATGAAAAGAATCTATTTCATGAGTTGGAAAAGGAAGGACAAGGTAATGTTCGAAAAAGATTTGTCAAGCATAAATAAAAAAGTTGTATGATGGGTGACTCACATGTTCAACTTGGAGAGCACTTATTTAGCTTGCATTATTCATTTACATAGGTTGGATAGTGTTTAAAAGACATAGATTTGTTTCTATGATATCTACATTTTATCATCATTTAGTTAATCATATAAAAATCTTACGTCCTCTATTGTTAAAGCCCTAGTAAATGATTGACTCTATCCTATTGGTTAGGGAACTATACAAAGAATAAGAAAATTAATTAGCAGATATATCAACAAGGCCTTCGAAAACCCTTTGACAACCGCACCTTTCATACCTTTGGTTGCACAATATTATCTCCATGTGAAGAACTAAATTAATTTTGATCCTACTATGGTTAACATAATCGATGATAATATTTTACTTTTCTCTCCTCTCTTCTTTAGTGGCAAAGATATTACCCGATTTTCTAGTACAATGGACAAGAAATGGAACTAATTTGAAGGAAGGAAATGATGCCTATATATAGCTAATGTCTTATGTGAGAAAGCTAAAAATCTCTAATGTCGATACTATTGTAATAAAGATACCTAATGTGAATTTATGAAACTTGTAGAAAAGGATTTATGTAGTAGTTACTCTTTTTTAAAAGGAGATGTCTATTGATGCTTGTATATAGTGAATGCTTGATTTAAGGGCTATAAAGTATCCACGCTACTATGAGTGCTTATATGTGTCCTTGCTCTACAAAATGCTATGCAAAGTGTCTTTTCAAAGTTATCTCAACTATAAATATATTTAAAGAAAACATCACACTAGTATAAAAAGAAAACAAATGTAAACATTATGAAACTAAATAAGAAGGAGAAGAGAAATGCATCTCTATAAGAGCTTGCCTCCTTTTATAAATATGGAGCAAGGGAATGAAGGGGAAATGAAACTCACCTTCATGTGTGAAGAATAATACATGAAGAATAAAATGTCATCTCTCCATGGAAGCTCTCAACCATGACATCTTTCACATAGGAGCTCATGGTCTCATCTTGCATCTCGTCCATCACACAGTCCTACTCCTAGGCGCCTTCTTATAGTCATCATTGCCAGAAAAGGATTAGATCTTAGTGGTCCAAAGTGTAATCCTTGTCACTTAATGAAACAAACATCAATACTTTGATTAAGACAGTAAGAGTTGATTTTCCTTATTAAAGTGCTTTCTTAATTGCTTAGCAAATAGATTGGGGACTAGAAAGAGGAAAATTATATGTGTAAATTCATGCATCCATATTCCAACAAATTGGAAATTGTGAGTATGTGAGAGGAATCTGCATTTGTTGTTCGGGTTGATTAAATGGTGTAGAAATTGCTTAAACTAAATATACTAGATATGGTTTGACCTCCCTATATGTATTTGCTGATTATATTGATTATGTGAGGGTAGAGGCATTTATTTGTTATGGGATCTGAAGCATAAAAGTGTGGCTTCCACATTCGGTTTTGATATTTCAAAGGTAGCAATTTTATTTGGATGTGATGTTCTTTACCTACAAAGTTTTGGAAATGTTTAAAGGGCAGATGTAAAGGTTGCAGAATGAATATACATGACCTAGTTATGGAAAATGTGGTATTAAAAGTTGCTTGCTAGGTCGTATTTTATATTAAACCATTGAAGCAGCATGTTACATTATAAGCTGGCATTTTCAAAGAAATGGTTAAATACAGATAAGGATTATTGCATATATTTTGATTATTCATGAGCTTATAGCACTAAGAATGGACAAAGGAAAAGGGAATCCTATAAGTTGGATGGCTCATGTGGTGACGAGATAGATTTCATTTGAGATAGACAGTGCACCTTTGTCAAATGCTTGAGAAGAGGCAATATTAGCAGTGCATAGGCTATGTGTGTCAACTAAGTTTTTTTATTAGTGATAATTGCAATGGCATTGCCCACTTCGTAAAGTGGGCGCCCAAAAAAAAAAGTGTTTAATAATAAAATTTTTTATTAGGTCCAAAAATTATGAATGTATGCTTATTATTTAACTATGACATAAAATATTGTATTCAGTATAGTTTTTGTTTGAAGGCAGGTTTAGGCAAATCAACTGATTGGTGCACCGATTTTATTATAGTATCATAGCTTTAGATGATATCAAATATGGTCTTGATGCATCCATATTGCTTTATATGTTAGAAGGTGCAGAATTTATTGGAGTAGGAGCAAACTACCATGGTCTTGGCAGAAGTAGCAATTGGTATTGGAAACACATTTGGTCTCTTGATAACTTCTATGGTGTGAAATATTTTATTAGCTAAATAACTATTCAGTTATGTGATTTGAAGTTTTGTCTCGGCAGAATTGATTGCCTTGTTTTCTTTGATGATGGCATTTTTGACATTATTTGTATTTTTTAAAAATGAACCGAATAATGGATGGGTACGGGAGCTGGAAGAGATGTGATGTGCTCTAATACATGGTGCGGAAAGTGTCATCAAGCGGGACATTTAGCCACTGAATGTACCCAAAAACCAACCATTCCTGGAGCCTTATGTTCCTACTGTTTGCGGAGGAACCATACATAGGATATTTTCTCTCTGAAAGAGATGCATGAATGAAGAAAGAAGGATGAAAATGCAAGATTCAACTTGCTAGAATCCAAAATGACAACACAGGATATTGGACCAAAGCCTAGGGAGTTTGGTCCTAATTTTGGTCCAAGGAGGTTTCCCTCTCAAAGTTACAGAGGCCGATAGTCTGGCGGTGGTTAGAGATCAGAGGTGGAATTTATAGGTGTGGAGAAAATGGTCATATCTCCCCAATTGTCCAAAACCTAGATGATCTATGGATTACAAGCCCTTATGCAGCCAATGCAAAGGCGAAGGCCACACTGCAATTTGACATAGAAAAAAATTATGAAAAGTTTGGAACCGCCAGTTGGTGTATCTTTAAAGCACTTTAGGAACTCGACTCTGACTTGCCGCTTAAAATCGAACTAACTGCAGATGCCACCTTCGATGTAGTCTATTTTTTCCTTGAAATTTGGATGTTTTGGCTATTTTTAAGCACTTCTCAGAGTAAAAAATTAGCTCTCATGTTATAGGGTGTAAACTTACTATAGCAGATCTTGTACAACTTTGTCAATTCTTCCATAATCTTGTTAAGGAAGTGAATACCTCTATCACTTACAAGCTCTAGGGGACTGCCAAAATGAGTGATGATGTTCTCGTACATGAATAGGGCCACATTGTTGCCATCATCTTGCTTCAGAGCTTTGGCTTCACACCACTTTGTCACGTAGTCCGTAGAAACCAAGATGTATCTACTATGTTTCCTTCTAGTTGGTGGAGCAATGGGGCCCACAAAATCAATTCCCCACTTCTCAAACGACTTTAGGAGAAAGATAGGTTGCAGGGGCATGGTGTTGGATTTGGTAGGCTTTCCCATTCATTGACAAGCATCACACTGTTTGCAGTAGTCATAGGCGTCCTTATGGAGGGCCAGCCACCACCAATATCCTACAAGCAAGGCCTTTATGGCTATCATTTCTCCTACAAAATGTGTGCCACAGGGCTCGTCATGGCATGCTTTCAATATGATTCCAATCTCTTCTCTTGCAACACATCTTTGCAATACTTTGTCTTTGCCTTTCTTGTATAGAGCACCACCTAACAGGGTGTAGGGGGCTGATTCCAATAGAAGCTTCTTCTTCTCACAGCTCCAGATACTAGGGGGATATTCTTAGGTTGTTTTGGAGATTGGCCATATCTACATAATATGGGGTAACAATTTTGACTAGAAACAAGGAAGCATCAGCAAGGTCTGGATAATCCTACTCTTCGTCATCGCTTTGAGGGATTCATGACAGATGATCAACGAAGACATGGGAGTGATCGGGTTTGGTAACCACTTCAAAATTGAACTCCTAAAATAAAAGGAGCCATCTCATCATTCTTTCCTTCATATCGGTCTTGTTCATCATGAAGAACAGGGCTTCATGGTCCACGTAAATTTGAAGTGCATCGACAGCAGGTAGTGTTGGAACTTCTTCAAGGCAAACACCATTGCTAGGCACTCCAACTCTGTCATTGTGTATTTTCATTCTCTATCAGTTACTTTTTGACTTGCATAATAGATATGTTGATCTAACTTCAACGGTCCCTTTTGGCATAAGGCTGCACCTAGGCCTTTGAGTGATGCATCATTGTTGTGCACATGGAACTCCTTTATCCAATCAGAAGGCTGCAAGATGGTGCTTTAATCAGGCACTTCTTCAGGGTGTTGAATGCCTCATTGCACTCAGTGGTCCACGTAAACTCTGTATCTTTTCTCAGGAGTTTATGCAAAGGGGCTGCCTGTGTCGCAAAGTGTGCAACAAACCTTTTGTAATAGCCTCCATGGCCTAGGAATCCCCTCAATTGTTTGAGGTTGGTTGGCACTATCAAGGCAGAAATCTTCTTAATCTTTGTAAGATCTATCACTATCCCTTGTGCAGAGACAATGTGGCCTAGAAAAACTCCTAACGAGATGCTAAAGACACATTTATCGAGGTTGAGAGAAATCCCATACTCTTGACATCTATTAAAACACTGCTCTAGGTGTCCCCAATGCTCACAAATTAGGCTATAGACACAGAAGTCATCTAGGTACACCTCAATGAAATCATGCAGATGGTTTTGGAATGCAGTCATCATCACTCATTAGAAGGTAGTAGGGGCATTGCAGAGCCCAAATGGCATCACTCTATAAGCATAGGTTTCTCATTCTATTGTGAAGGTCATTTTGGATTGATTTTCTTCTATGATTTGGACTTGGTTATATCCACTAAATCCATACAAGAGGGAAAAGATATCATGGCCTTCCACTGTGTCCAGCAGTTGGTCTGTGAAAGGAATGTGGAAATGATTCTTCTTTGTCTTGGAATTTAGCTTTCAGAAGTCCATACATATTTGCAGCTTTCCATTCTTTGTGGGTACTACCACAATGGATGAAACCCATTCACTATTAGCCACTGGATAAATAAACTCGACTTCAAGGAGCTTCAATAATTCGGCCTTTAGTGAGGCAAATTAATTTGGATTCATACACCTATGTCTTTGCCTCAAAGGTTTGGCATCAGGCTCTAGATTAATGTGATGTTCACATACTACGGGATCAATCCCCTTCAGATCTTTGTACGACCATGCAAACACATCCAAGTTCTCCTTCAATAGGTCATGCAGGACCACTAGTTTTTCTTCTGGAAGATTTATACCCACCCTTTGTAGGTGACGTTCAATACCTTCTGCATCCACAAACGTTAGTTGCTTTTCTCCTTCCACTTCACGGATGAATGTCCATGGATAGCTTCTGGGGACTCCTTCAAGGGAGTGTTCTCCTCTTTTGATGATTCACTAGAACTTATGTCCTCTTTTGGTAGCAATTTAGTGCACTCCTTAGGGAGCGGAAGGGTATTAGAGCAGTTTCGAGTTTGGTTTGGGGAAGAGTTACTTCATGTCTTGAGGATTCATCCTCGGAGGATGCATCCAACAACGTCACATAATAGGAACCTTCTAAGTTCTATTTAAACTACCAAGCTGGTGGTTATTGACAAGGTGCATTGTCATCATGTTCTCTTAGGAGGGGTAACTTTGGGCGATTAGAGCCATTGCCAAAGGAAGGCTTATTCTTCTTAATCCATTTCTTATGGATATTTTTCATATGATATGACTCATTAGTTAGTCCAAAGGATACCATAGTCATTTTGTCAAGCAGTAAGGGATATTTAACTTTTGAGGCTTTTAAAACACAGTCCTGATCTGTGCCTTCTGCAAGTATGAGAGATTCTTCTATCTCGCTTTCATAGTCTTCTTCTGCATTATCATCTTCTTCCTCTTTAGATTCTATTTCTGCCTCTGTGGGGGCTCAATAAGAGAAGAACAGACTCTCTATTATATCCTCTACTTCTGCTTCTGTGTCTGTCTCTACTTCTATCTCTGTCTCAATATGGATTCCATTCATGAGACATAAGCTTCTACTCTTCCAGAGGATCGACTTAGGTTCATGAACTCCTCTCGCATCCCCTCTTCAAAACCTTCACGCCTGAATTTAGTGAGGAAGGCTAATTTTAGGTCATCCCATGTGCCAAAAGTTACTGCTTCTTGTCTCTCACACCATTGAAATGCCGCGCCTTTGAAAGTGGTAGGAAATATTGCCAACCAATGCTTAAGCGTTTTGGAATTGTTAGCCACACACACTACCATAAACTTTGTTACATGAAATTCAGGGTCTTCATTGTACTCTCCCTTAAAGATGGGCAACATGACTACATTCATTGGCATGTCATCAATATTTCTAGGATGGATCTGACTAGGAAGGAAACCTTGAGTCACCATGGGGACTTTTGTAAAGAGTGCTACTACTAGGACATCAAAGGAGGCTTTTGCTACAAGCTCCTTTTCTACTTTGATTTTTGCCTTCTCTCTTCTCACATACCTCTGGACTTGTTCTAGTGCTTGCCTCTTGATTG
The DNA here is from genome assembly GCF_053477565.2 of Lygodium microphyllum. Classification (NCBI taxonomy): domain Eukaryota; kingdom Viridiplantae; phylum Streptophyta; class Polypodiopsida; order Schizaeales; family Lygodiaceae; genus Lygodium; species Lygodium microphyllum. The sequence goes on along the minus strand of NC_141147.1, from coordinate 141,601,036 downwards.
CGGCATTCATCAGGGAGTTAGCTCCACCTAGTTGGTCTGTACTCAATAGAACAAAATCTGAGAGGGCTTCAACCTAGAGGATTCTCTTGCCAACATTTCTTTTACTTCCTACTTTTCAATGTCTTTGAATTCAGCTTTCAAACCACTACAAAGGGGAAGATATTCCGTTTTGAAAGTGACAAAACTTATTCTTCTGAGGATGGTTGTGGTCCCGTCACCATAATAATGTCAACTTTTGATGGTTTCATTAGTGTATATTGTGAATAATAATCTATCTACTAGCTTCCAGTGGATTGCCAATTGGATAAATAGGAGATTGTCAGTGCACCATGTATCCCACGTGTCCTACTGTTGAGCATCCACAAACAAATTCTAACTCTTTTCTTTCTTGTTCTCATGAACCTCCATTGACCTCGACTCCTGAAGATTCTTCATGATTTTCCACTTGATGATGTGCAATAGAAGAAGGATAAGAATCGAGTAGGAAAATCAATGCAAATTTTGGGCTGAATGATCGTCCATTCACTGCATCAGTTGCTTGAAAATAGTGCTCAATCTGATGTGGAAGAGATGAGGAATCTTTGCCCCATGGTTTGGCTAGAAGAAATGATCATTGAAGAACAAGCTTGAAGGATTTCTTGGCAACCACCATTGAAGATTTAGCCAAAATCTCGGAACAGAGAGAAAGAGAAGCTCCACTTGAAAAGTAATCATAGTTTATTTCCCTTCTAAGCCCGATTAACTCCCATTTAACCAAGTTACCTCACAATTGCATGAAAATTTGGTGACGGGTTGCTATTTTAGCCTTCCACTGCCATATCTGTCCTTGAAGATCCCTAGATATAGTCTCTTGCTAACTGTAGGTGACCTACAAACCTCTGCTAGTAGTCACTGTCTGTAAGGTTCCCGTCCATCAGTTGTCCAGGCATGCTTTTACCAGTCTATCGTGAAACGAATCTAAGCGTTGCTGCCTGACACTCCCATGGAATGTTCCGAGTTTTGTTGCTTAGGGTTCCTCGAATCCGCCTCGCAACGGAACGCTCACGGCCAAACCCACTTAGAAACTTCTCAATGAATGCCAAATCTCCCATGAATTATCATTCTCTCTGTTTCCACACTTCAGTTTGTTCCCAAATAATTTGCCACCAAGATGCACGTCTCTGTTGCTTCAACACAGGAAGAGGAAATAGTCCACCACATAGAGCCTGCATCATAATGGTAATATGTTTTCGCCATTGTGGAATGAAATTCTTGTAAAAAGTGGATTTGGCAATGAGAATATCCAATTCTTCAGTGGTAGAAAGAACTTTGCAAGCATCCATTGAATTCTTCTCCTCTTGGTAATGCCATTTCCTTCATTTTCAACCTCTTCTGATGCTTGTTGATGGTAGTTTTCCCCAACTCCACACCAAAAACATGGAGCCACAAGAGAGACACTAAGGAAAAGGAGTTTCTACTACAAGAAAATCTATCTTGTACTATCAATAACCATATTTTTCATATTTGATATGATCTCAACAAATAAAACAACACCAAGAATAAAAAACTTCACGCAACTTCATAGGAACAGTTCTCCCATAGCTTTAACTTTTGTCAAGAATCGTGTGGTGGGAGACTTGCTTGAGCTACTATGCCAAACACACACTATATACACAAGAGGAAGCTCACTCAAGAACATAAGAAGAGAGATGGAGGCCAAAACGTTTTCTTGCTGGTTTCTTCTTCTTCTTCCACACACTATACAATGTACACAAAGTATAGATAAGATACAACATAAAGAAAAGTAGCCTACTAAGTTAAACAGTGCATAACCAACTACACTAATCGACTGGCGTCATATCTTTACCAGCTATAGGTAGGTGTAACAAACTAAATATAATAAGTGATAAGTCAGTGGCCATGTGAGTATCATAATGATCACCAACGTGCTAAGTGTAGACGTGCAGACCCATCTAGCCAGGCAGTCCATCATCAATGTATGCACGTGTTGAGCTTGCCATCTCAACACTCCCCCTCAAGCTTAGCTCTATCTCTGCAACTCCAAGTAAGCTTCGGAACTTTTGAAGCTTCTCTGCACCCAATGCCTTTGTGAAAATGTCAGCTATTTGATCCTGTGTGCTGACATATACCAAGTCAATCTCTCCTACAAGTACCTTCTCTCTCACAAATGGTAGTGCACCTCAATGTGTTTTGTCCTAGCATGGAACACTAGATTCCTAGCTAGTTGTATGCTACTCATGTTGTCACAATGAATGACAATTGGACCATCTCCTTGCACGTCCAAATTACCTAATAACTTTTGCAACCATACCACCTCACATGCTACTATATTAGCACCTCTATACTCAGCCTCTGTACTGGATAAAGCAACTGTAGGTTGCTTTTTGCTGCTCCATGTAACTGCTGACCTACAAAGGGAAAACATGAATCCACTTGTAGATCTTTTGTCTGACATGCTACCAGCCCAATCTGCATCTGTGTATCCAAAGACCTGTATGTCCTTACCTGCCTCATAAAAAAAGTCCATAATGTAAAGTGGACTTCACATACCTCAGTAACTGCATCCAAATGAGGCTTTCTAGGCATCTGCATAAACTGACTGACAAGGCCAATATCATAGCTCAAGTCTGCCTTGTGATAGTCATGTAAATCAAACTCCCTACTATCCTCCTGAACATAGTAGGGTCTTCTATCTCATTCCCAACATCAGCACTCAACTTCACATTTTGCTCCAATTGTACTGAAAGAGGCTTGCATGCTTTCATACCATACTTGGATAACATATCCAAGCCATACTGCCTTTGGGATAGCCATATACCATCATCACATCTGATCACCTCAATACCAAGAAAGTATCTCAGCTCACCCAAATCTTTCATCTCAAACTTCTTCTTCAAGAAGTCCTTAACTTCAGCAATCCCATTGTCACTGTCACCTGTAATAATCAAGTCATCCACATAGATGACTATGATGACCAAACTTGCATCTCCCTTTCTCACATAAAGTGAGTGATTAGCATTAGAAATACAAAATCCAATATTGACAAGATACTCTTCAATCTTGTCAGACCATGCTCTAGGTGCTTGCTTCAGCCCATAGAGTGCCTTCTTTAACTTGCACACATATGTGGGATCCTCATAACCTGCTGGCTGCTCCATATACACTTCTTCTTGCAATTCACCAGGAAAGAAGGCATTCTTAACATCCATTTGTTGCAAACTCCAACCTTTCGCTACTGCCAAGGCAATCACACACCTAACAGTTTCCATCCTAGCAATTGGACTGAATGTCTCTTCATAATCTATGCCATATGTTTGAGCATAGTCTTTTGCAACCAGCCTAGCCTTATACTTGCTAACTAAACCATCTGCTTTATGCTTGACTTTGTAAACCCACTTACAGCCAATAGCTTTCTTACCTTTAGGTAAGGGTACCAAATCCCAAGTCTTATTGGCTTCTAATGCAGCCATCTCCTCATCCATTGCTGCATCCCAATGAGCATGACCAATAGCATCCTCAAAACAAGTGGGCTCAACATCCTCAACTAGTTTCACCATATAAGCATAATGGTGAGCTACATAACCTTCAAAACCAAATCTTTTAACAGGGTATCTAACCCTGCTAGATCTGCGTACCACCAGATCACTCAATGGAGCCTTTACATTACTATGAGCTCTCTGTACACCTGGCGTCTTGACTGAAGGAATGCCAAGCTCATCATCCAAACTCTCCGAACCACTAGAATATCTATCAAATCCCAAATGACTGGTAGATGCATCATTACCATCCAGTACTTTCTTCTTTCCTTTGTCCTTCCCTGCAACACTTATAGATCCACCTGAAGATGTGGGGCTACTCCTTAGTCTCCCAGACTAAGGGCTCACTGTAGGTGTAGTACCATATGATGTTTCTGGTCCACTAAGACTCCGTGATTCTTGTTTATCTTTTTGCACATAGTTGTCCTAATCATTATCATCATCCAAAACATCACCAGCAGGTGTATACCAACTTCCCATCTCATCAAAGATAACATCCTTGCTCACTCTGAACTCACCTATGAAAGGGTTATAACAACGATACCCTTTCTGCTCTAAAGAGTATCCAATAAAAACACATTTTTATGCCTTTGGATCAAGCTTCTTCAGTAGCTCATCTGGCACATGAACATATGAAACACAACCAAATACCTTTAAGTGCGATACATCAGGCTTCTTGCCAGTAAAGCATTCTTCAGGAGTAATCCCATGAATTGCAGATGTGGGAGTTCTGTTCATAATGTAAATAGCAGTATGGATAGCCTCAGACTAAAAATGTTTGGGCATATTCTTTTCAGCCATTAATCCCCGTGCAACTTTTTCAATATGCCTGTTTTTTCTTTCGGCAACACCATTTTGCTGTGGGGTATACCTGCATGTAAATTGCCTCTTTATCCCATGAGTCCTCAAGAAACCACTAAACTCATTAGAGAGGTACTCTCCCCCTCCATCTGATCTCAAGCACTTCACTTTTGAGCTTGTTTATGTTTCTCAATAGCTGCCTTAAAAGATTTGAAGTGCTCAAACACATCACTTTTTTCCTTCATGAAGTATACCCCATAACTTCCTTGAACAGTCATCAATAAATGTGACAAAGTATTTGCTGCCACCAAGAGATATATTCTATGTAGGCCCCCAAACATATGTATGCACTACATCAAGTATTTTTCTACTCACTTCTCTATCATGCAAGAAGGGTTGCCTTGCCTGCTTACCAAATTGGCATGCTTCACAGACTTTATGCAATTCTGCAACTCTAAATGAAGGCAACCCTATAACCAATCCTCTAGACTGCATTAATTTTAGCCTTTGCACATTTGCATATCCAATACGTTTATGCCATATTTCAATATCTGCAACTACTCCTTTTTCTTTAGCATCTACCATTGCAGGAATTCTAGCATCTAAAGTGAACATTCGGCCAACTCTACTTCCTTTTGCGACCAACCTGCACTTATCATTAAGGTCTTCTACAAAACAATCTTTTGCATTGAATCGGACCTACAACCCCTGCTCTACCATTTGGCCAACAGATACTAGATTATTTGTAATTGATGGCACATGTAATACATCTGTCAGACTCTTTGTCTGGACATCATACAAGGACAAGGAAACCTTTCCAATGTGTAAAATTGGGTGGCATGAATCATCACCTATCTACACATAACTTGGGTTTTGTAAGTTCTGCATCTCTCCAAACCATTCAACATGACTGGTCATGTGATTAGATGCACCTGAATTAACATACCATGCATCATCATGTGTCCCCTTTCTTGAGCTGCATTCATCATATGCTGCATAACAAACAGATGCTCATTTTTGTCTTCATTCTGTCATGAAGACGATGTATAGTTTCCTTACTGCAGTTTACCACTGCGAATATCATCCTTCTTTGCATAGCAATGGACTGTAATATGGCCTATTTTGCCACAATAATGGCAAACAATAGCAGAATTTCCAGAACCTCTATTTTGCCATCCACCTCTTCCTCTAGAGCTCCACGGCCACTGTTTAGTGGCCATTGTTTTGATGGTTATTGCCAACACGTCCCATACCACGGCCTCTCAAAGAGGATCTACCATGTCTCCTTCCTGAACTCGAGTAAAATGCTTGGACCTATTCACCATTTCTTTCAAGCGAATCACCCTGCATATTGATCTCTTCAGTAATCATGCGAAAGATCAACTCATCAAAATCTGGAAATGGCTTCCATACGTATACTGAAGTAACAAATGATTTGCATGACTTCTCATTGTTAAGGCCACTCAGAGTGGATGAAACCAAATCATCATTATCCGGCATTGCATCAATCACTGCTAAAGCATCTACAATGCTCCTCACCTTCAACACATACTCATTGTGACAGACATTTTCCCTTTCTTCAAGGCATTCAACTCTTGCTTGAGTTGAATCTTTCGTGCCTTTGTATTTATTGAAAACATACTCTCAAAAATTGTCCAAGTTGCATGTAAAGTTTTTGCATTCCTGATATGTCCCAACATAGTATTATCAATGACTGCAGATTGCCAGTACATTACCTTTTTGTCTTTCGCATTCCACTCTTTCCATACTTTTAACTCATCTGCAGTGGGCAGATCTGGCTCCTTTTCTTCACCTGAAACAAACTCATAGAGGCCCTTTCCAATGAGGAAGTTCATCACATGGAACTTCCATGAAGGGTAGCTGTTCTTGTTGAGCTTCTCAATAATGGGATTTCCACTGTTCTCTACCATTATCACAAACAAGGATACAACACAACAAGCTAGTCTTTTGCAATCTATCACAACACGTGCACAACACTACACCAAGCAACCTTTTTCACTGATTGCTCAATAGTACATGTAATCTGCAACCTGTTTGCAGATAAACCTTATGTTTGCTTCTTGCAAACACGTCAAAAATTACAGATTCGCAATTTATAACCTGTGCACACACTTTCGGTCAATACAGCCAAAATCACAGTGTACCCTGAAACTGTTGTCCGCAACCTTGCGGCTCTAAAACAAGGCCTGAAATGGCCTCAGATGCCCAAAATAAATCTCACAGTAGTTTGAGATTTTTGCTCGACCCTGCTTTGGGTGCCTCCACACCAAATCTCACAGCAATCTGAGATTTTTGCTTGACCCTGCTTTCTGTGCCTTCACAGGCACTATCCAAGAGAGAGAGTGGAAGAATGGGAGAGCTTCTTACCCATTGCTTGCTTGCTCGAACCTTGCTTCTTCTCCTTCACTTTAGCCTTCGAAATCGGCCTCTCTTAGTGGCGCGGCTCTGATACCATGTCAAGAATCGCATGGTGGGGAGACTTGCTTGAGCTGCTGCGCCAAACACACACTGTATACACAAGAGGAAGCTCACTCAAGAATACAAGAAGAGAGATGGAGGCCAAAACTTTTTCTTGCCGGTTTCTTCTTCTTCTTCCACACACTATACAATGTACACAAAGTATAGATAAGATACAACATAAAGGAAAGTGGCCTACTAAGTCAAACAATGCATAGCCGACTACACTCTGGCGTCATATCTTTGCCAGCTATAGGTAGGTGTAACAAACTAAATATAATAAGTGATAAGTAAATGGCCATGTGAGTATCATAATGACCACCAACATGCTAAGTGTAGATGTGCGGACCCATCTAGCCAGGCGGTCCATCATCAATGTCTGCATGTGTTGAGCTTGCCATCTCAACAACTTTAACAAAATCCATCATTCTCTTCATATTCTTCATAGGATTCTTTTTTAGACTATAAAACCACAAAATAATACTCCACTTTGAATGGAAATATATGACATATGATTCATCTTTAGGGTTTCCATAGCTTCCTCTCATAGTCTATCATATATAGATACATTGTCTTGCATAAAATTGGCTATCCCTAACTCTCTCTCTCTTTCTCTCTCAATAGTACATCATATCCTCACTAAAATACTCAATAATCACTCACAATAACCCTTCTTTGGTCTTGAACAGGCCTCCCAAGAGGTGTGTCTAATATGAAAGGTCACCATAGCCACTATAGTGACTCTTCATAACTCACTACTATCACTTCACTCCAATCTTCTCTTGAGTCTTCAGCAGCTACTTCTTCCACTTCCTTGAGCTCTTTTGAACTTACATTCACCTCTTTCCAAGGCTATTAAACTTTCCCAAAGTCACACCCTCATCCAACAAAACACATACAGATGAAACATAATAGGAATAGAGGCTCTACTGAAGCTCAACAGAGGGTTACAAAAGGTCAACAGAAAGTATCCAGCTCAACTAAAACCAATTAGAGCCATAAAAACCCATTGAATGAGCTTTCAAAAAACCTCAAACTTAATTAATCATTATACCCGTCCATCCATATAGAAGAAAAACATAACAAAACAAAAGCTATCAAAACCAAATAAAATCTCAAGGGAAGATAGTGCTGGTATTCTTCATTGGACGTCCACTCAAATCCATAGAGGTGGCAACCTAGTTTAATACAATCCTTAAAGGAGATGGAGGTGTGGTGGATTAGATCTACTATGGTGGCAATGGCTTTTTTGAGGTAATTTTCAACATCAAGGAACAACCAATAAGGCACAATATTAAGGAGTTTATTTATGGAGACTTGATCTTGTTTATATCATGCCTTGGCAGCTAGTGGACATTGGTCACGATCATCTAAAGCATGATCACCTTGTATGGATGGAGATTTTGAATCTATCTACTTACTTGTGGAATATGCTATTTGATATTACTAATGGATTGGGCAAGTCATTATACATTCTTCCTTTGCAAGCCCCTTTTGAAACCAAATATATCTACTTTGGAACACTAGTGAGCCATAACCAGAATACTTACTCATTACAAAACTGCTCAAATGCTTTAGAGACATATTCATCCCCTTAGGTATTTTAGCCTATACCCAAACTAGTTCTCAACAAGAGCAAGCAAAGGCTAAAAGGTAGCAAATACATTTGATTGTTGCTTTATGGGATATGCCTAGATCTTATGTGAATAATCATCAATGAAAGTCATAAGATATTTCACAACACCTAGTGACGATTGATAGGACATCGACAGACCACAAACATTAGAATGAACAAGAGTTAGAGACTCACCCATGCACATATGTTGAGTGTGAAATATGTTGGTTTTTGGGCTGATTTTTTGTTGTTTTTGATGATAAACGGTTGTTTATTTTGAAGTGTTTGGAAAGGTTTGGATAAGTTTGAAGGGTTTTTTATGGTTTTTGATGAGGATGTTTGGTTTTGTAAGGTCTGATTTTCTTCTGTTTTTTTCTGTTTTGTTTCTGTTTTGGTAGTAGAGATCGTTGAATGAATGTTTTGAGAGATAATTGAAGTTGTGTGAAGAGGTTTATGAAAGATTGAATTGGTTTCGTTTTGGTTTTTATGATTTTTATGGGTTCTGTAAGCTTCTGTAGCTCTATTGTTCTGCACTTCTGTTGCTATGTGGTTCTGTTCTGTTGTTTCTGTTGAGTGTTATGATGGATGTGTGGATATTTTGGGAAGTGTTTTTGTCTTAGGAAAGGATGAATGTAATCTCTATCCAAGCTAATTGAAGTGAAGAAGTAACTACTGAAGATTCACAGAAGATTTACAGAATGTTACAAAAGACAGTGACAGAAGACAGATATCACAGGACACTATGAAGTCTCTAGTGACCTTTCATATCAGACATACCTTTTGGAAGGTGTATCCACAACCTAAGAAGGATTATTGAGAGTGATTATTGAGTATTGTAGTGAGGATATGATGTACTATTGATGGAGAGTGAGAAAAAGAGTCAGAGATAGTCTATTTTATCAAAATAGTGTAATTATATATGAGAGATTGAGAGAGAGGACTATGAAGATATTGAAGATGAATACTATGTGATGTATTTCCATTCAAAGATGGTGTATTCCTTTGTGTTCTTTGTTCTTTTGATGGAGATTATGAAGATTATGAAGAATATGGTTGATTTTATAAAATCCGTGGGAGATCTACATGATGTTGCATGAAGATTTGTTGTGCCTGGTGTTCTTTTCTTCATTGTGATCATATAAAATCTAATAAAAAATCTTGTTGATGATGACAATATAGATTTTCTTGCAGTAGAAACCCTATTTCCTTGGTGTCTCTCTTGGAGCTCCATGTTTTTGGTGCGCAGCCGGGGAAAATTGCCATCAACAAGCACAAACAGAGGCTGAAAATGGAAGAAGTGGCACTGTGGAAAAAGAAGTAAATCAATGGATAGTAGAGTTCCTGCCACTGTTGAAGAATTGCAAGCCGTCATTGCCAAGGCAACATTCTACAAAAGATTCATTCCCCAATGGAGAAAGCACAATGCCATTCTGATGAAGTCCCTCTGTGACGGTTTGTTTTCACTATCCTCTGAAGCTGTAGAAAGTTGCATCACAGTTGCAAAGTTCCTCCCACAAAACTGAAGAGTAGAACAAAGAGAATGAGTATCAATGGAGGATTTGGCCTTCATTGAAGAATTTACATACATCATCAAGTGGGAAATAGTCAAGAAGCTTCAAGAGTCGTAGTCTGTGGAGGTTCACAAAAATAAGAAGGAACAGAGCTGGGACTTGTTCATAGACGCTCAATAGCAAGATACGTGGGATGCTTGGTGTTCTGACAATCTTTTGTTTGTCCAATTGGCAACCCACTGGAAGTTGGTAGATAGAGTGTTCTTTACAACATATACTGTTGAAACCATCAGAAGCTGGCATTACTATGATGATGGCACCACCACAATGCTTAGACGTATGCATTTTGACACCTTCAGAACCGAATACCTTCCTCTGTGCAGTGGCATGAAAGCATAATTCAGAGACGTTGAAAAGGAAGAACCAGAAGAAATGTTGGCAAGAGAGTCCTCCAGAGATTGAAGCCTTCTGTTATCCCTCTATGGAGCACTAACAACATAGTGGAGTCAACCCCCTGATGAATGATGCAATAAAGAGGCAAGCGTTAGAACGAGTCCAGAGGTACGTGAGAAGAGAGAAAGCAAGAATCAAAGCCGAGAACGAGCTAGCAGGAGAAGCCGCCTTTGACGCCCTTGCGAAACTCTTTACAAAAGTCCCAATGGCACATCAAGCCCTTCCTCCTCCTGCTGGAGGTCCACTTCCAAGCCAGATCCATCCTGGAAATATTGATGACAGGCCAGCGAATGTAGTCCCATTGCAATTTTTAAGGGAGAGTACAATGAAGACCCCGATCTTCATGTAGCAGAGTTTATGGTAGCATGTGTGGCTAACAATGCCAGAACCCCTAAGCATTGGTTAGCAATATTCTCCGCCACTTTCAAGGGCACGGCGTTTCAGTGGTATGAGAGAGAAGCAGCAGGAACTTTTGGCACATGGGACGACCCGAAGTTGGCCTTCCTCACTAAATTCAGGCATGAAGGTTTTGAAGAGCGGATGCAAGAGGAGTTTATGAATTTAAGTCAGTCCTCTGGAGAAAGAGTAGAAGCTTATGTCTCGCGAATGGAATCCATCCTCAAGAGATGGACCAACCATAATCTAGATGATGGCATTTAGAAGGGAGTCTTCCTCAGAGGATTACAACCAGAAGTCCGTAAGTTTGTGGAGCTGCAAAGACCAGCCACACTGCAAGCTGCAACAGAAGGTGCAAGACTGTACGATGAAGTGGAAGCTAGATTGGGGATGAATCCAAGAAGAGGAGTCCCACCTCCTCTGATGCTAGGAATGATGTACCCACCAAATACAATCCCAGGGAGGATTGTCCCCTATCCCTACCAACAGATGCCCCCAGTATCATAGTACAGTGCACCAAATCCACAGTGGCCACAATCAATGCCTCAAATGATGGTTCAACCACAACAACAATAGTCCCAAACAATTCTCCCAATGCCAAATCAGCAGCAACAGTGGAACCCTACCAACTGGAGCCAACAGCCAATAGTTCAAACAGGAGCTCTGAATCAGAATCAGAACAGAGACCCCTCTGCACCAGCCCAACCTATTTATGCAGTGATTACAGAGACTCCTCAAAACCCTACTGCCAGTGCCTCAGGAGGAGAAAGCTTGAAGGATTATTTATCCAACTCAGTTGCAAATATCAAAAAGGAGTTGATGGATATGATTACAAAGCAGTTGCAGACACTGAAAGTGAATACCACTAGCATATCCAACGTTGCAGGAGTAACAAGAGATGTGATGCGGTCAAATACTTGGTGTGGTAAGTATCATCAAGCAGGCCATTTAGCCACTGAATGCACATGAAAGCCAACAGTCCCTGGAGCTTTCTGCTCCTACTGCCTTAGGAAGAACCACACAGAGGATATTTGCTCTTTAAAGGAGATGCATGATAGGAGAAGGAAGGAAGAAGACGCAAGATTCAACCTGCTAGAATCTAAAATGACAACACATGTTACTTAGTCAGTTTCCTGTCAATGGTCTCAGTCTGGGTTTTGTTTTTGGGTTTTGTAGGTTTTCTTTTTGTTTTCTTGGTTGTGTGTGTGGGTTTTTTTTTACCATAGTCTGAATGGCACCTCTTTCTATGCCTCCAATTGCGGTCCAGCATGTTCCTCTTGTGGTCCATGACTATTCTCTTCTGTTAGAGGCAGATTGTATTCGACGAGCTGGTCTTCGCCCATTTGTGGCTCTCACTTTACCACCTGTGGATGAGAAGCTATGTTATTCTTTCCTTGCTTCTTACAAAAATCAGTCTAGCCAGGCTTACAACCGGACATTCTGTTTATCAGTAGCCAATATCAGTGAAGCATTATGTTTGCCCTTATCTGCTTCCTTTGTGCCCAGTGGTAACCAACTCTACTGCGGCTGAGGAGATAGTCACACTGATGAAGAAGGAAACTTCCACCCCCTTGCTCCTTAACCAGCTCATTAATAGCTCAGGGGTGTCTGTTGCCCACATTTCTTCTCCAGTCTGGAAGCAGTTATGCTAGTTTCTATAGGACGGGTTTATGTCAGGAAAGAATGCATCCAAATACCTGTCAAAAGAATTATTCATAGCTTCTGTGAAGATTCTGAAGGGAGCTAAATTCAACTGGGAAAGTTTCCTGTTATCTAAGATGGATCAGCACTTCCAGCGTGTCAGGAAGGGTCAAAATAGTACTGTTTCTTATGGTGCCTTCCTACATAAGATCCTTACTTTTTCACCTCCTCCTGGTGGTGTTCCAGTGACAGATCTAGCTCCTTTACCAATGCAGCCTATAGTATCAGTTTCTTCTCCTAGGCCCATGCAGCTTAATTCAGAAGATGAGGAGTTGCCTGTTATTTTTTCTAGAAAGAAACGCCTTCACACAAAGGGACCTTCCCATCCTTCTGTCCAAGATCCACTGGTGCAAACATCCACTCCTGCTGTGTCTGGCAGTGCCCTTTCTTCATTCCTTTCCTGTACTGATCTATTTGCCGCTCAAAAGGAAGGAAAATTAGATTCACAGATCCCTTCATCATTACAAACCATTTTAGCTGGACCCATGCTTCCACAGATGGTTTCCAATGTCCAGTCTACTCTAGAAACTTCCCTTACTTCCTGTCTTAAGACAATGTACACCATTGTTTACACTTCCATACAAGACAAGGTGGATTCCCTCACTAGTCAATTGAGTAAGGCACTAGAGGATCTGTCTTCAAAAAGGGCTATCCTCAGTGATATCCACAATCAGATGACTACTGCCACAGCCTTAATGGACTCACAGAAGGTCACTCTTCAGGAGCTAGAAACTAAGGTTGTTAAATTAGAGGAAGAGAATGCATCTTTGATGCTTGAGAAGAATTCTGCCCTTGCAGAGATGGTCACTTTGGCTAGTAAGCTTGCACTAGTGAGGGTTAGTTCCAGCAATCTCAGGACATTGTAGAGTCCCAACAAAAACTCATTGAAGAACTTAATCAGAAGGTGGATGTTCTTTCTGTTTCTCCTCCTACTCCTATATCTTCTGTTGTGTCATCCCAAGAGGAGCTTAATCAGTTGCAACATAAGGCTAAGCTCTGTGATGGGTTCTCAATTAAGGTTGATCGCCTTCAGTAGCGGATGGATTGTGTGCATAATGATTTTGTCCGTTATATTGAATTGGTATCACCTCCTCCATTCTTTTGGGTGAAATATCATCAACAGAGGTTTGCCTTATATATTTCTTTGAACAATGTGGATTTAGAGCCTCCAGAGGATGGATGGTCCAATCTCTGGCCTGTGGATCTCTTACGAGCTGTTTTTGACAAATTTGTGGATGACTTGATTTCCCATGAGGTCCAATTACTCTCTTTCATGTATCTTACAAGCTATCTATAGATCCTTGATGAGGAAGATTTAAACGTTTATGTGGGAGATGTCATCTTACAGGCAGTGATGTATGTACATTCAGCTGAGCTTCTGTTAGCAAAGAGTTTACGAACTTATCATGAGTAGACGTCTTGGTGCAAGGGATATGCTTGGCATCCACCTTTGGAGGATGTTGCTTTGGAACCTCGCCGACTCAGAAGTGTCTTTCATAAATCAGATATCCAGCCTCTTCAATCTCAGTTGTTGAGCTTCATTGCTGATAACCCATTATTTACTGAGTCTTTCTTTTAGGATTTAAATTTCCGATGTTCTATTTATCCTTTAGATCCTACTGATCTTTTATCATATTCCCTAATGTCTTATCATTTTCCATTATATGTTTCTCTTCTTTCATCTATTCCTGATAATATTCCTCTCTTATCATTTACCCCTTCAGGATTTTCTCACATTCCAGTGTTCACTACATGTCCTTTTATTGCTGATCCTACACTATCTCCTACTCCTTCTGACATTCCACCTACTATTCCTCCTGTTCCTTCAGTTTTTCCAATAGAATCCCTTAATACATTTTTTATGTATTCTCCATCTTTTCCACCTTCTTTATCCCTTCAATTACCCTCTTTTTATGATCTGTCCTATCCTCCATTACAATGCTCTCCTTTCATTCCATTACAATCTCCGACAGATTACATTAACCTTCCTCCCCAAACAGTGCTGGATACCCCAGGGTATGATGGTGACATCCTTCGTAGAAGACAGTGGACATTACATGATTCAGTGACAAGTCCAGTGTTTAATTGGCCTCTCATTCCAGGGTCTTGGGATACTTTTGCAGTGTGTTCCAATTCTTACCTCCACTTTCCTAGGGTACATGGTACTTCTGGAGATACCACAGTTCGTCTTGCTACTCATTTTTGCTGGTATCTTGCGTTCATGCATCATCAGTCACATTTGAATACTTGTAAGGGTATCCCCCAGATGCTGATTAATCCAAATGAGGATTTAGTAGTTGCTTAAATGGATCTCTTATATTATTTTTCACAGGCCTTCCCTACTAGATTCATCATTTTATTGGAAAGGATGTGTTGCCTACAGTTCCTCCAAAATGTACCTCAGTACTTTGTGGATGAAAACAAAGCCTTGGACCGTCTTAAAATTAGTCTGCAGTTTAAGAAGAAATACCTTCATCCTACTTAGTAGGAGGGTTATCTTGATTGTATCCACTCTCTTCTTTTTAATGGAAATTTCTTCTTTTTCTTTAACATTTTTAAGGAGTTGTGCCATTCAGATTATATTTGTGTATGGGTATTTTTTGTATTGGGTATTGTTGTTTTTCTTTGTGGATGAGGAGCTGATGAAGATGGAGCTGTGAAGATTGATGATGTTGCTTATTAGCTGGATGAAGTTGCAGTTGAAGATTTGGAAGCTGAAACATATTATATAGGTTTTATGAAGCTGATGATGGGGTTGTGATTGTAGTTGGTACATTGTGCTGATTGAAGATTTTTTTTAGCAAAGAGATTAGAGCTTTTATTCATTTTTTCCTGAGGTCGCAAGGACGCTTCCTTGTCTAAGTGTGGGGATATGTTGAGTGTGAAATATGTTGGTTTTTGGGCTAATTTTTTGTTGTTTTTGATGATAAATGGTTGTTTATTTTGAATTTTTTGGAAAGTTTTGGATAAGTTTGAAGGGTTTTTTATGGTTTTTGATGAGGATGTTTGGTTCTGTAAGGTCTGATTTTCTTCTGTTTTGGTAGTAGAGATGGTTGAATGAATGTTTTGAGAGATGATTGAAGTTGTGTGAAGAGGTTTATGGGTTTCTACTGCAAGAAAATCTATATTGTCATTATCAACAAGCTTTTTTATTAGATTTTATATGATCACAATGAAGAAAAGAACACCAGGCACAACAAATCTTCATGTAGCATCATGTAGATCTCCCACGGATTTTATAAAATCAGCCATATTCTTCATAACCTTCATAATCTCCATCAAAAGAACAAAGAACACAAAGGAATACACCATCTTTGAATGGAAATATATCACATAGTATTCATCTTCAATATCTTCATAGTTCTCTCTCTCAATCTCTCATATACAATTACACTATTTTGATAAAATTGACTATCTCTGACTCTTTTTCTCACTCTCCATCAATAGTACATCATATCCTCACTACAATACTCAATAATCACTCTCAATAATCCTTCTTAGGTCGTGGATACACCTTCCAAAAGGTATGTCTAATATGAAAGGTCACCAAAGACTTCATAGTGTCCTGTGATATCTGTCTTTTGTCACTGTCTTCTGTAACCTTGTGTAAATCTTCTGTGAATCTTCAGCAGTTACTTCTTCACTTCAATTAGCTTGGATCGAGCTTCCATTCATCCTTTCCTAAGACAAAAACACTTCCCAAAATATCCACACATCCATCATAACACTCAACAGAAACAACAGAACAGAACCACAGAGCAACAGAAGTACAGAACAACAGAGCTATAGAAGCTTACAGAACCCATAAAAATCATAAAAACCAAAACAAAATCAATTCAATCTTTCATAAACCTCTTCACACAACTTCAATCATCTCTCAAAACATTCATTCAACCATCTCTACTACCAAAACAGAAACAAAACAGAAGAAAACAGAAGAAAATCAGACCTTACAGAACCAAACATCCTCATCAAAAACCATAAAAAACCCTTCAAACTTATCCAAACCTTTCCAAACACTTCAAAATAAACAACCATTTATCATCAAAAACAACAAAAAATCAATCCAAAAACCAACATATTTCACACTCAACATATCCCCACACTTAGAAAGGAAGCGTCCTCGTGACCTCAGGAAAAAATGAATAAAAGCTCTAATCTCTTTGCTAAAAAATCTTCAATCAGCACAATATACTAGCTACAATCACGACCCCAACATCAGCTTCATAAAATCTATATAATATGTTTCAACTTCCAAATCTTCAGTGAAGAAGTAACTGCTGAAGATTCACAGAAGATTTACACAAGGTTACAGAAGACAATGACAGAAGACAGATATCACAGGACACTATGAAGTCTCTAGTGACCTTTCATATCAGAAATACCTTTTGGAAGGTGTTTCCACGACCTAAGAAGGATTATTGAGAGTGATTATTGAGTATTGTAGTGAGGATATGATGTACTATTGATGGAGAGTGAGAAAAAGAGTCAGAGATAGTCAATTTTATCAAAATAGTGTAATTGTATATGAGAGATTGAGAGAGAGAACTATGAAGATATTGAAGATGAATACTATGTGATGTATTTCCATTCAAAGATGGTGTATTCCTTTGTGTTCTTTGTTCTTTTGATGGAGATTATGAAGATTATGAAGAATATGATTGATTTTATAAAATCCGTGGAAGATCTACATGATGCTGCATGAAGATTTGTTGTGCCTAGTGTTCTTTTCTTCATTGTGGTCATATAAAATCTAATAAAAAAGCTTGTTGATGATGACAAGATAGATTTTCTTGCAATAGAAACCCTATTTCCTTGGTGTCTCTCTTGGGGCTCCAACATAATGTCAAACTTATGAAAATTGCATATCTACCTATCATAAAAACAATTATAACATGAATCATAACCTTTGTAGTTAAGGATAGAAGATACTACAAACAAAAAAGCATATTCATATATTTTAAGGTCATGTGCCCAAGGTGATGATGCCATAAAGATATATGTGGTATGTCAGCCAAAACATGATCAGTAGACCCAAATACAAGCAAGGGATAGAGGCTGCTAACCTTGGCACCTTGAGCAAAGACAAGATTCCCACAAGTAATCTTCCATATAGAATCATCAAAAGATACATGATATCCTACATCATCCAACTATCTATAGTAGAGAGTAGACTCTTGGTCAAAGTCAGAACATGGTGTACATCATGCAAAACAAAAGTGCCCCCTAAAGCAAATTGTAATCATACATCCCCAATACCAATGATATTTGGTGCCAAGTCATTTTCCAGTCTAATAGAACCTGTCATCCTATAATAATAATAAAACCAATCCCTATCCAAGGTAACATGGAAAGCAGCCCCCAAATCAAGCAACCAACACTAATAAAGAGTGGATGAGGCATTCGCTAACTAACTAATATGAAGAGAAGAAGTTTCCAAGCTATAATCATCATAAAACTTAGGCTCTAAGTCATTTATCTCCTCAAATTTCCCATTGGACTTACTAGGAATAATGCTATGATCACCAAAATTTTCCTATACTTTGCCCTTGCCTTTCTCTTTGTGCTTATTGTCATGCATCTTATGGTATTGCGGCTGAATATGACCCTACTTACCATAGTAATAACTTATAAGAGAGGCCTTACGACCAAGGGACTTATTGTGAGACTACCTACGAGATTGAGTCCTGTTAGCTCAGGTAAGTTACTCGTGAATATATGTGTGCATCACGTGGGTTCAAAATAAGGTATTTTTAAAATACCATTTTTATACATTTTTTACATACAGAAGGGTGTAATATAAAGGGGCTATTTACAGATTGAATAGAAAATGGTTATGTTTTATTCAAGAAAATTTCATAGATTAGGATATTTATAAATAGGCCTTGAACGTACGTGATGTAGAGGATATACATATAGTAACTTCCCCAAGCCTGTTAGTCTCTACCATGGTGGTCATTACCACTCTTACCGTCATGTCTGTTCCTAACAATAAATGCACAAGTACAAGTTGCATCCACATTCTTTCTGTTTATCTTCTTCGTGAGTAAGGCATCGTCAACATCTTGGAGTTTCAAACCATCCCTAGGTATATTAGCACACATGGCAGTATAGAAAGTGTCCCATGACTCAAGAAGTGTCACCTGAAATAAACCTATTTAGATAATGATAATATAAGAATGGATTTGCAAAGCTCATCCAACTCATCCCAAGTATCATGATCAATGCCTTTAAGCTTTACACTCTTTTCTTTCAAAGGCCTAACCTACTTCTTTTGAATTGGTACCTACCATATTTTGCATCTTCCAATAGGTGAAATTTGTGTCATCAAGCTTTTCAATATGGTAAATAGAACTATCATTAAAAGAACCATTCATAATGACAATATACCAATGTAAAATCCAAGAGAATGGGATATTATAAATGATTGCAAAATAGCCCCCAAAACTATGCCAAAATAAGGGCAAAAAATAAGGGAATACTAAAGTATAGAGCTCTCCACTAGTTGCAAGCAATAGAGTGCCAAAGTAGAATGCTGAAAGCTATAATTACAACAATGTTGAAATAAAAACAATAGTATATGTCAATCCAACTATGGGCAAATAGCCAAGAAATCAAGCTCCCACTACGAGGGATATCTGAGTAGCAACTAGGATACAAAGAATATAACTAGTAGGGACTAAGCATAGACCATCGGTGCCAAAGACTATCACAAACTCAATTATTAGTAAGCCATACATCCCACAAGCATATATATCAATGACAAACTACTGATAGAGATAAATGCTGGTGTCCAAAGCATACCAAATCAAATCATCATGCAAGCAAAGGTAACTACATTGAATAGCAAACAAGAGAGAAAATGCAAGAATTGAAAGTCCCATGGTCTCAAAGAATAAAGCTCCACCAAGTACAAGTATCTCCCAATGGAAGTAAATCCAAAATGCAAACTAAGAAACCAAAGCTCAAGACATATACATCAAAGTAGTTGGGAAGCCCAAATGCATCACAAATACATCCAAGAGCATAAGTGTGCAATGAAGCTTCAATAACCATAAGTTAGTAAGCATAAAATCTCAAAGAAGATGACCAAATCCCAAGTACATAAAATATAGCTCAATCCAAGTTCCAAAGCATGTCATAACCATATTTGGGCTCATACATCAATATTAGGCATCACCATAAACATGTAGCAAACTCGAAATACCATGTAAACACAATACACATTCAAAGCATAAAGTTCATTATTATATACTTGTTGCTCAAATTCTTATGATAACAATAAACCATTGTAAAACTGAGCTAATCAAGCTTTAAAAAATCCAAATAGCATTCCAAAGCATGGCCTATTCTTAGTAGCCCATGAAGAGATATCCTAGACAATGCCGTTTGGGATTCCGTGGAATACCTCAAAGTTTGCTATTTAGGCTCACTTGAATCTACCTCGCATTGGAAGTTTCGATCGTTCCCATGAGGATTGACCTGAGTTTAGGTTCTTATTATTGGTCAAGTCACCTAACGATTAGCTAGCATCATTAATTCGAGTTTCCACTTCTTATAGGATTTTACTCAAGCTGAAGTGGACTTTCATTGCACTTGGTTCAAAGAGAATGGGAGATGAAGGGGAGTGCAACACGTCGACCCTTCTACCCATAAGGCAAATCCTATTTTGGCCTCCTAAAACAATGCAAGTTGGGTTTATCTAATATCTAGGGGTCATTCATTTACCTATCTATGAACATAAACTTTTCCTTTTGAGAAAAGCTCTTGACTTACCGAGGCCACCCAACCGTAGGTCTGAACATCCACCCGCTTCTCTCGATAGAGTATTTTTAATTACCTAATTAATGATTTTAGGTTTGACATATAAAAATAGATCCTTTTATCATCTCCTGACACAAATTGGTTATACGTCTTTATTTCATGACACAAAATCAATGTAAAGCAATTCTTTCTCAATAGTTCCTTTGAGAAAAATATATTTTTACTATATTCCTTATCTTACTGGACATAATATCAACCCGAAGGTATTATTTCTACCAAGATTAGTCCCTCGACTAGTATTGGGACTCCTAGAAAACTATTTGGGTTTGAAGGATAATTGACAGTTCGTAAAAGTCTAGGGAATCTATGAACAGAGCCCCTTGGTATCCTCATCTCCTCCTGCCAACTAGAATTTCCTACAATAGGACCTTTTGCATCTGATTGATGACACAAAAAATAAAAACCCCTTACAGTAGGTTTTATTCATGCTGACCTTAGGGAGATCTAACACCAGACAGAGAACACTGCCTCAGCCAGCATTCTGTGCTCATTGGAATATTGCGTCAGTCAGCAATTTATTCTTAATATCCATCTTTATCATGATAATTTAAGAAATTTCAATAAAAAATATAATTTACAACCACATACACCTTACTCAAATCTATTATATGCAACAAATTTATTTAACGAATTTCCCTCTGGGACAAACCCTTTCCCTCCTAGAATAACAACATCAGGGGGCTAAACTTAACATAAGTGGCAACATCTCCAAATAATCCTCTCAGATTGCACTTCTCCTTGGGATCTAGCTCCATATAAATTTTAACAAGAGTTCTATTTTTCCAAAACTTCCATCTTTGAGAGCGGACTCTTGTGATTATCTTTTTTTTTTTGTCTTAATGAAATTTTGTAGATCCTTATCTAGTGATAATTTTCTAGATTCAAAATTCCTAGATGTTTTATTATGGAAAGTATTTTAATAATTCCATCTCAACACTTTTCAAGGGATTAGCATTTGTTCTTATCAATCAAAGCTTCCATTAGTTTAATACAAATTAGATTCAACATTTTAACTACTTAAATATTTTTTAATTACAAAAATCTTTGTCCCCAAATCCAGTTCTTGGAAGAATCCTACCTTGATGCAGAAAAATCATAAATTCTTTTAGGTAGTGCAATATCATCACTACGTCCTATTCTTACTATATCTCCTATAATCCCAAATTGATTTTTATGAATTCACAATTAAGAATTTCCTTTGGAATTTTTTATGTCTGAGATTATGGAAAAATCCTACTCTTACAGATGCAATGTTTCTTTACTAGCCCATGAGATGATGATCTATTTTCCATATTTAATATTTGAAATAATAGTCAAATATGGCAATGGGGATTTATGATGAGCACTTGGTTGCTGTTGGTATTTGCAGCTTCATTTGTAATCCATGTACTTGCCATTCCATTTGTAGTGGTTGTACAAATAGTGTTATTAGCAGCTCTTGCTTTTGTAGCCTTCGTAATTTTCTTCTTTGGGGCCATAGTCTCTGATCAAGGATTGTAGAGAAGACTTTGATAATAGAGCTTTTGGGCCATCTCGATTGGGTTGATGGAGATGGCGACAATAGGAATTGAGAAGAAATCAAGTAGAGTCTCGATTTTATAGGGATTGAAGGTAGAAGGAACATGATTCGATCTAAAAAGTCGACAGAGTATTCTCCTTGCCTTCGCAATAAGAATTTCCTCTCTCACTCTCCTCTTGCCTCTCTCTCTCTCTCTCTCTCTCTCTCTCTCTCTCTCTCTCTCTCTCTCTCTCTCTCTCTCTCTCTCTCTCTCTCTCTCTCTCTCTCTCTCTCTCTCTCTCTCTCTCTCTCTCTCTCTCTCTCTCTCTCTCTCTCTCTCTCTCTCTCTCTCTCTCTCTCTCTCTCTCTCTCTCTCTCTCTCTCTCTCTCTCTCTCTCTCTCTCTCTCTCTCTCTCTCTCTCTCTCTCTCTCTCTCTCTCTCTCTCTCTCTCTCTTTGTGCTCGAGAATAGTCTCTCCTCTTGATTTTGGGCTAATCTCTATGGCTATTCATGCCCTATTTTTATAATTAAATTAAAGGGAGGGGAATCTCATGAGTTGTGGCAAGAAGAGGAGTTCTTTATGGATGGTAACTTGCAAATCTAGCTATCTAAAAACTTTGAAGATGCAACTTGATGCTGACGGCAATATGATCTTTGATGTCTAGAGAGGTTGCCACAACTAATTCACCTGGCTTTCAAGTGATCTTGCTTCAATCTCGGCCTCTTGTTGAAGTGAGAAAAGGGGGAGATTGTTGGAGTTTTTGTTGAGATCGAAGGAGAACATTTCAGGCTTTTTCTCTATCTTTTAATTTTTTGATTTGAGAGGGGAGAAGATGATGGTGACGATTTGCCAAAAAGGGAGGGGAGGGGGGCGATGAAATTAGTCGATGTCTCCTCTCCCTTATAAGTTTTTCTCTTTTTAAAGTTTTGAGGCTTAAAGATTTTGTTTTTCTCTTCCTTAGTCTCCACAAGTCAAATTACTCAAGTTTTAAACATGTTTAGTTAATCTCGGGGACTTATTGTCATAATCATCGTGCATATGACAATTCTCGTGTAGAGATGTTGACAGTCTTATCAGTCTCAGAGGTGTCGGGGTTCAAGATATGGATTATTTTATTTGTGATCTTGCTCTTAATAGTCTAACTCTCCAAATCTTAATTATAAGAAGTGAGAAACCAAGGTGGACAAAGTCATGTAGGTGCGATGCTGGTATGAGAAAGAGACTGATTTGAGGATCAATATGCTCAAATACTCCTTGATGAGTGCCACGAGGGACTTTCTTGGTGGACTAGGATGGAAAAGACATGTAATCAACAAAGGCAAGATCTTTAGACACCTTGGATAGCTGATTGGCATCAAGATACCTAAAGCCTGCAGGTCTAATTGGATGTTGGAAAAAATAAGGAAGAAGATTAGAACTTGGAGCACCACAGCATAGCCATTACATATCAAACAAAGATCTTGAAAATCTTTGTCTTTTTGCCAGAAATCAAGAACATATATTAACAAGAGAAGTATTGACATCTTAAGGAAAATATATCTTATGTTGTAGTTACACATCTTTACTAGTTTTTATACTTGCATCATATGCTATATTAATGTATGCTCGCTCATACCAACTATAACGTGCTTGCTCGAGCCGCTTCCTCATTGGCGCATTCTTAGTAGCCCATCAAGAGATATCCTAGACAACGTCATTTGGGATTCTGTGGAATACCTCAGAGTTTGCTATCTTGGCTCGCTTGAGTCTATCTCACAGTGGAAGTTTTGGCCATTCCCAAGAAAATCAACCTAAATTTTAGGTTATTATTATTTGTCAAGTCACCTAACGGTCAGCAAGTGTCAGTAATTTAAGTTCCCACTTCTTACAGGATTATTCGAAGTGAAGCGAGCTTGCATTGCTCTTGGTTCAAAGAGAATGGGAGATGAAGGGAGTGCAACATGTCGACCCTTCTATCCATATGGTAAAATCCCCTTTTTGCCCCATAAGATGATACAAATCAAGTTTTCCTAATATCTACAGGTGATTCATTTACCTATCTATGAATGCAAACTTTTCCTTTTGAGAAAAGC
This sequence comes from Lygodium microphyllum, assembly GCF_053477565.2. Classification (NCBI taxonomy): domain Eukaryota; kingdom Viridiplantae; phylum Streptophyta; class Polypodiopsida; order Schizaeales; family Lygodiaceae; genus Lygodium; species Lygodium microphyllum. Next base: position 141,577,150 of record NC_141147.1, on the reverse strand, counting down.
TCTTCGCTTACTAAGACCACCCAACTATAGGTTTGGACCTGTCGGGGATCCATCCACCTGCATTCCTCCATAAAGTATTTTTAATTACATGATTATCTGCCACTTTAGGTTTGACATATAAAAACAACTCCTTTGATCATCTCCTAACATAGATTCATTATACATCTTTATCTCATGACACAAAATCAGTGTAAAGCAATTCTTTCTCAATAGTTCATTAAAGAAAAATATCTATTTACAATGTTCACTATCTTGACTAGATAAAATATCAACCCAAAGGTATTATTCCTACCAAGTTGAGTCCCTTGACTAGTATCGGGACTTCCAGAATACTATCTGGGTTTGAAGGGTAATTGACAATTCGTAAGAGTCTAGGAAATTTATGACCAGAGCCCCCTAGTGTCCTCATCTTCTCCTGCCAACTAGAATTCCCTACAATAGGACCTTTCACATCATGATCGGTTCATACTCATTGATGCAAAAAATAAAAGCCCTTGGAGTAGGTTATATTCATGCTGATCTTGGGGAGGTCTAGCACTATTAGAGAACACTGTCTCAATCGGCGATCTGTATTCCATATCCATCTTTATCATGATAATTTTTAAAAAATAAAAAATCTAATTTACAACCATAGATAGCTTACTCAAATGTATTGTACGCAACAATTTTAACTAATTTTCTTCCAAGACAAACCCTTTTTCTAGAATAATAGTATCAGGGCTAAACTTAGCGTAAAAGGCAATATCTCCTAATAATCCTCTCAGATTACTCTTCCCCGCTGGGGATCTAGCTCAAGATAAATTTTAATAAGAGTTTTATTTTTCCAAAACTTCCGTCTTTGAGAGCGGACTCCCGTGATGATCTTTTTTTTATTCTTAATGAAATTTGTTAGGTCCTTATCCAATGATAATTTACCAAATTCAAAATTCTTGGATATTTTATTATGAAAAGTATTTTAATAATCCATCTCAAGACTTTTCAAGGGATTAGAATTTGTTCTTATCAATTGAAGGTTTCATCAGTTTAATACAAATTGAATTCAACATTTTCAACTACTTAAATATTTTTTAATTACAAAAATCTTAGTGCATGAATTCGGTTCTTGGAAAAATCCTATCTTGATGCAAAAAAATCATAAAATCTCTCAGGTAGTGCAATATCATCATTATGTCCTATTCTTAGTATATCTCCTTCAATCCCAAATTGATTTTTATGAATTCGTGAAGATTAAGAATTTCCTTTGAAATTTTCTATGTATGAGATTATGAAAAAAAATCCTACTCTTACATATACAATTTTTCCTTACTAATCCATGAGATGCTGATCTATTTACCATATTTAATATTTAAAATAATATTCAAATGTGGTGCTTGGGGATTTACAAGTGCTTGGTTGTTGTTGGTATTCGCAACTTTGTTTGTAATTCATGTACTTGCCATTTCGTTTGTCGTGGTCATACCCGTAGCATTATTAGCAACTCCCTTGCAGCCTTCATAATTTTCTTCTTCGGGGCCATGGTCTCTGATCAAGGATTGTAGAGAAGACTTTGACAATAGAGCTTTTGGGCTGTCTCAATTGGATTGATGGAGATGGCGATAGTAGGAATTGAGAAGAAATCGAGTAGAGTCTCGATTTTACAGGGGATTGAAGGTAGAAGGAACATGATTGGATCTAAAAAGTTGGTAGAGCATCCTCCTTGCCTTCGCAATAAGAATTTCCTTTCTCACTCTCCTCCCTCCCTCCCTCCCTCCCTCCCTCCCTCCCTCCCTCCCTCCCTCCCTCTCTCTCTCTCTCTCTCTCTCTCTCTCTCTCTCTCTCTCTCTCTCTCTCTCTCTCTCTCTCTCTCTCTCTCTCTCTCTCTCTCTCTCTACTTGAGAAGAGTCTCTCAACTCATGATATTGATGCTCTCGCTAATATAATCATTAATATTAACATTGCATGTGTTTTCAGTAAGAGAATCATTTTTATTTTATTTTACTCATATTCTATGGTTTAATCAACGATGTCTGACCATTTGCCGAACTTTCAACATTATCTAGAAGGATTAATTTTCATTTAGCTATGTCCTAAGTGCAATGCTAATTGTTTTTCTAAAAACTTTATTCGAGGCAATGCAAAAATCATAAGTGCAATTTTTCTTTTATCTTTCAGGTATTGAATTATATTTCCACACACTTGATTTATGTGTGTCTAATATATATTTTTCTATCTAAATTTTTATTGATTTAATGCATTGATTATTTCATGATATTATGTAAATTATTTTTTATAAATTATTATAAAATTCATATGCATCTATTTATGATTAGCAAAATGAAATAAAGATAGCCACTTTTAGGGAAAATTTATAAAATACCCCCTTTCCTAACAACATCTACCATTTTTCTATTATTTTGATCATATGTATCATTAATGAAATAACAATAATTATCACAAAATAAACCATAATTAAGATATTTTATTAATGAAAAACATATAATCTTTTTCCAAGTGAAAGAGTCTTTTTACTAAATAGCTAATTAATATATTATTTAGGTTATTTTCATAAGTGACAGTTCATATGCATTTTCTTTAGAATGTGTTTATAATCATTTAAAGCCAAATATAGAGATAAGCTTAAAAAAAATAATTTTTTTCCAAACTGATGAGATGTTACCTCTCTCATGTTTGCTATAACGAGAGTTTCGCCAATTTCTACTATGTCATTTTCTCCATCGGTCACATTCCCTACTTCCCTTGGTTCAAATGGACTTCTTGAATTTATGCAACCTTGTGGAGCAAGGCGAAATTGACATGGTAGTTCAGGGAGAGTTGAAGGTAGTCCAAAAAAATTTCTCCAATGTTTTGCTTAGCGATATGGTCGTATGGGACAAAGGCATAACAAGGGATAGAGAAAATGAAAATGGGGTAGAAGTTTAGCAAGAGGGGATCAAAATGGCCTCTGCCCCTGACGTTTAGAAGGCCTATCTCTCTCCTACACTCTCATACTCTCCAATTTCCACAATATTATGGCCTATGAATCTCTCTCTCTCTCTCTCTCTCTCTCTCTCTCTCTCTCTCTCTCTCTCTCTCTCTCTCTCTCTCTCTCTCTCTCTCTCTCTCTCTCTCTCTCTCCATGAAGGGGGGGTATTTTTCTCTTTCAAGCTTCAAAGCTTCAATGGATAAGAGAAGTAGAGAAATTTTTCCAATAATAGGAAGTCTTCATTCTTGCCTTTTTTTGTGAAGGAGGGGGGGTGTATTTATAGGCATGAGGGGGAGCATGCCATTGACTCATTCTTTTGGCTACTTGTCAAGAGCCAATTGAGCTTTATTAAAAATGCATTTTGATTGTCTACCTATTGGACGGTGGCATGGGGATGATTATTTTATTCTTTCTCTCCCTCCAGGCATTAAAAATGTCATGAATTTTGGTCTATTTTTAACATCTTTTTTTCTTCAAAACGACCTCATCTTGTGGTTTTTGGCCAAGTTACCTCATGACTTATCTAGTTTATAAAGTCATGCCATATCTTTGATACTTAACTTACTCAATATCATGCTCGTTCTTGCACGTTTTTTGTCTACCGATTAAGGCTTTTGAGATTTGTCTTGCAGTTATGAAATCAATGTGATCTGTGATGCATTAAATGGAATGAAAATGCTAAATCAAATATAATGCAGGAAAATTTATGATCAAGCCGTCGTAATGTTATTTACGAGGCATCTTTGCTTTTTGTGAGCTGGAAACATTGAGGCATCTTCTTATGTCGAATTGTGGAATTGATTTAATGAGAGACTCGATATTTAAAAAATTACGTGTGGTCACTTATGTGATAGCTCGATGAGTAATTTTTAAAACGCCTCAAGCACGAATTCGTTTCTTGATATGGAGTGATGTGGCAGGAATATTACATCCTCTCCTCCTTAGAGGAATCGAGATGTACTCATCTTGAAAAGAATTAGGAAAACTGTTTTTCTAGAGATATCTCTTCTATCCAGGTGGCATCCTCTCAAGATAGTCTTTTCACTGGATAAGATATTCTCTAATGGTCTTGTTTCTCAGAGATTTCTCTTTTACATCTAGAATCTTATCAGACTGGAGCTCAATTAGGGCTCCTTGACTAGGCATTATAATTTGCTGGTCATCAAGAATATGATCTTGATTTGCCACATAAGCTTTCAGAAGACTAATGTGAAATACATTGTGGACTTTCACATGATTTTTGAACTTTCCTAATGATAGAGAACTCTTCTTTGGGCGTACATGGATGAAAACCATGTCTCCCTCTTAGAAGATACGCTCTTGCTATCCTAGATCAGCATAAACTTTTTGGATGTCTTTGGCAGCTTGGATGTCTTGTCTGATAGTTTTGACTTGATCATCCATGTCTTCTAACATTTTCTTAAAAGGCTCAACCTTTAGGGTTGGATCTGAGATACTCAATGGTGTCAAACAATCTTGCTCATACACAACGCTTGAAATGGAGTCATTTGAATACTCTAGTTATATGATGCATTGTAGGAAAATTCTACTAAGAGCAAATACTATATCCACCTTGTCGGTTCTCTAGAATAGTAAGCTCTTAGTATATCTTCAATGGCTTGATTAACCCACTCAATTTGATCATTAGTTTGGGGATGGTAAGCTGTATTAAAGTAAAGTTGGGTTCCGATTGCTTCAAATAGTTTTCTCCAGAAATATGACGTGAACAAAGAGTTGTGGTCATTAACGATCCATTTAGGCAATCCATGAAGCCTAAAGATTTCTTTCACAAACAATCGTGCAATATCTGAAGCTTTGTAGTTGGTCTTGACTGGGATAAGATGAGTGACCTTTGTCAGCATATCCACAATCACCATAATTGAATTATACCCTCCTTGAATAGAAGGTAAGCCAACTACGAAATCCATATTGATGAACTCCCATTTCATCTGTGGAATGTCAAGTGGCTGGCAACTTAGACATTTAGTAATATATATGAGTACATCATGCTTCATTATTTCCCAGTAGTAATTTTTATTGACTGCATTAAGAGTTTTTGCATAGCCAGGGTGTATTGAGAATGAGGAGTCATGGGCTTCCCATAATATCTTCTTTTTCAACACTTGACTGAGGGGAATGTAGAGCCTTGTCCTGAAATAGACAAGTCCATCATCTGCAATGAAATTTTGGTATTTGACTCTGAGCTTAGGGTTAGTGTCCTTAACTAGGATTTCTCTAAGCATTATCTTATACTTAGGATCCTTGTTGTATGCCTCTTCTTTGGCTAGCTCAATGACTAGATTGTTAGGCATCAATATCATGGTAGCTAAATTCTCTCATTTAGATGGCTCTTCCATGATAAGTGCATTAAAAAAAGCTTTATGACTTAATGCATCAGCAATCACATTCTCTTTTCTAAGTCTGAACTTGATTTCAAAATCAAATTTTTACAAGACTTCAATTCACCGATGCTACCTCATGTTGAGGTCTGGTGTGGTTGAGTAAAGATCCATTTGAGACTTTTGTGGTTAGTGACCAAGGTAAACTTGCTTCCAAGCAGATAGTGTCGCCACAATTTGAGAGCATGGTTCAAAACTAACAGCTCGAGATCATGGGTGGCATAATTCATCTCATGGATTTTCAGTTTCCTTGAGGAATAGGCTATCGGATGACCTTGCTGCATAAGAGCACAACCTAGTGCAAGAGAACTTGTATCTATTACAACCTCAAACTCTTGACTTAGGTCAGATAGCTTTAAAATGGGTGTTGTTACCATTTTTTTTTAGCTACTCAGAACTGGCTTGCTCAATGGGCGTCCACACAATAACAGTTTGCTTTTTCAACAAATTAATGAGAGGTGCAACTATTAGGATGTAACTTTTTATGAAAATTCTATACCATCCAGTCAGCCCTAAAAAACTTCTCACTTCCTTAACTGTTGTTGGTGGTTGCCACTCTTGAATATCTCTAACTTTGGCTCTACAGAGATTCCTTCAACAAATACTATGAATCCGAGATATTCCATCTATCTTAATGCGCAACTCATGGTCTTCGTCTCTCTTGGAGTATGTTAGGATGTCATCAAAGAAGACTAGGACAAACTCATGAAGATAAGGTTGAAAAATGTCTTGCATTAATCTATTAAATGTAGCAGGGCCATTATTTAGACTAAAAGACATTACAAGAAATTCAAAATGACCATATCTGATATTGAAGGCAGTTTTGGGGATATCTTCTTCCTTGATCCTTATTTGGTAATAACCGATCGGAGATCAATCTTGGAAAAGATTATCACCCCTTGCAGCCTATCAAGTAGCTCATCTATTCTTAGGATCGAATACTTATTCTTAATTGTTACCTAGTTTAGACCTCGATAATCAATGCAAATGTGGAGAGTTCTATCCTTTTTCTTTTGAAACAATATTCGGGCTCCCCATGGCAAATTATTGGGTTTAATATATCCTTGATGCATTAACTACTTGAGTTGCTCTTTCAGCTCAATTGCTTCAAGGATAGAGTCTAAACATTTTATAGAGACTCTTATCAATTGGAGCAGCTCCTAGTTCAAGTATGAACTCGTGATCAACTTCTCTTTGAGGTGGTAATTTAGTTAGCTCTTCTGGGAAGATGTCATCATATTCTTTCAAGGATAGACATTTTATACAGACTCTTAGAAATTGGAGAGGCTCCTAGTTCAAGTCTGATCTCGTGATTGACTTCTTTCGAGGTGGTAATTGAGTTAGCTCTTCTAGGAAGATATCATCATATTCCTTCAACCAATATGGCTCTCCCTCGTCTTGATTATTCAGCTCAACCTTAATTAATTTTATGAGATACGCATGTAATCCTTTTCTTAACCTTTTTATTATGTGAGATGATTTGGCTAGTTGAACCTTCGGTTTTCCTGCCTCACCTTGGGTCATCACTTTTTTCTCTTTAGAGTTTGAAAAGTCACCTGGCTTTTTTTGCACTGAATATGTGTGTCATTGGGGAGTAGCAAGTCCATACCCAATAGACATTCATAGGTCCCTAAATTCATGATCCTAAATTCCATTTCAAAGAGATTGCTTCCCATGCTAAATTTCACTTTGCAAGTTTGTTGAGTGTAGACAGGATTTCTTTTCCATTGGCAAGTTCCACAAGAAACCTAGATGTAGGTATTGTGTCTATATCTAATTTCTTGGCACACATTGGTGACATGAACATGTGTGCTTCTACAGTTAATCAAATTTTTAAAGGACTTACCCTGATATTTTTCTGGTGTTTGAACCATTGAAAACTAGTAATTTAGGCCTTTCTTATATGGAGGGTGGCATGAATTGATGCCCTCTCCATATTGGCTTCCATAGTTGGTTTTCCCTCTTCTTCAAGCTCTTTAAGAATTATAGCAAATGCTTCTCCTTTTGCAATTGAAGCTTGGTTTTGACCTCTGTGTATTGTCCTTGGCGAGGAATTTGGCCATGCTTTGGGCACTATCTTTTAAAGTGGCCTAGCTCATTACAGTGGAAACACCTAGGTATTCCTAAATTACTTCACGTAGGTATGAAGTTCCCGAGTGCCCTCTTTCCTTGACCAGGCAGACACTGACCTTGGGCTCACTTAACATAGCCTCGTGAAGTCCCTTTGTTTTGATTCCAAAGCCTGTTATTCATTGGCTTCGATTGAATCTCCTGAACAAGAGGTGTTGCGCGAATCAAAGCATCTTGCAGGACACCTGCTGAGCAATAGTTATGGAAGGCACATATTTAAGTAGTGAGATAAACTTTGAGTAATATGCCTCCATGCTCATTCCTAGCTATCCTAAGTTAAAGAACTCATTCATTTTTAGTGTGTAATAAGCTGGTGGCAAATATTGACCATGCATAGCTTATTTCAACTTTTCCTAGGTAATAGTTGTCTCAACAAGTCCTTGATCTTTACACCACTGTTTTCACCACAGGCGTGTCTCACCAGTCAATTTCAACTTAGAGATCATAGCCTGATTAGCATGGGTAGTTACCATGGCAATAAAGTAGTTTTCCATGGTCTCAATCCAAATCTCTACCTCGACTTCAATGTCTCTGCCCTTGCCATCGAATTTCTGTGGCTTAACCTGCTTAAGGTGATACTTATTCTCTTGAATTTCAGTCAGACTAGCAATAGCAGTATTACCCTAGGTTATCATAAGTCTCACGAATTAGTTTAGCACCTAAACTTTTCAACTTCATTTTCACATTAACATATCTTACTAGTTTTGTAAAATAATGATGGGCCAAATAGCACAATATTTTTACAAAATCTAATCGCCGTTGTTATCTTTTATTATCAGTAGCTATATGCTACGATTTTTACAATGAATATTTACAAATGGCTGATGTTTACAAGTAGAGATACATCAACATCGATAGGATAGGCTGGATGCTATGTACAATTTCCAAAACAGGATATCATTCTATCTTTCTTTTTCAGGGATGGATATTAGTTACATTCATGTAGAAGAAATTAGGCCAATTGATGTCTATGTCCAGAAACCTATACTGTGGAAATGGCAAATCTGGAAAACCATGGATACGATAATCTCGATACTTGCGACGTCCTTGGATTATAATCCTGTCGGCTGAGATTACCTTCAATACCTTATCATAGGCATAACGGTCTAGACGTATCTGCCAACCACTGGTAATCATAAGTGGATTCCTTCTGGACAGACAAAAGATAAAGGCCTCAACTACTTTTGAATTTTCCATCCACTAAAGGTGTTTTAGATTAGTCTACATGTTGAAGAATCGATCGACCTCGATGTAACAATAAAGCTCATCCCAAAACCATCTTCTTTCGCGATTCAAAAGGGATGGATCATATAGACAATCAAGTATCCTCATCGTTTCTCTTCCTCATCATTTATGGAGTTCAACGCAAATGTGTACATTGCTTGAAAAACAAGAAACTGCTTCTAGGCTTCATTATTCTACCAAAGTTTATCCCTTAATAATTAGCAAGCTGATTATTACTTAGAATAATTTGTCTTAAAAATCATAGATATTTTTAATTCCAATTATGATTTGATACCATGTGTCACGTGCGTGCCTAACAATTCCCTGGCAGCACGTTGTCGAAGCGTTTGGGGTCGAAAGTCTACCACAGGGGTAAGAGACAGTAGGGTGAAAGGGAGATTCAGGTGGAGGAGTAGACAGAAGAGAAGGGGCTCAAAGAAATGAAGATGTAGAAGAATACTCATAGAGGTGAAGCTTGTCAATTTATTTCTACATTATGAGAAGATAAATCTCTTGTAGACAAAAACGTGCATAAAATAATACCTTCCTCTATGTTGCTCAAACCGCCAATTTGATGCTTCCATGGGCTCCGAAAGGGGGGTAAAATACCAAGACACCTAGCTAGAATTCTACCAGATCACTCCTTCTTCATCTCTTGAAGAGCCCAACGACAGCACCAAATTTACCAAGAGAGCAGGCCTCATGGTGGCATCTACAATGCCTATGCCCTCAAAAACCTGCAAGAAACATCCTCGCTCTCACCAAAAACCCATGCTCACACACACAAGAATCTGGCACACAAGAAATTAGCAAATTCTTCCATCCTCACCCTCTTCCTCTTCCTCGCTCTCCATTAAAAATGAGCATGAAGCACAAGAGAGGAAAGCAAGAACAAGAAGGCAAGTGTTGTTCCAAATGAGGGAGAGAGGGAAATGAAGTGTGAGAGGAGAAGGTAAAGGAAGAGAGAGGGTGTAACCACCTCAACCTCCCGCCTCCTCAAATCACCCGACAAGCCTCCTCCTTTTCTTTTCTTGATATTATAAAAATTGTGTTGCATACATTTCGCTAAGGTCTAAAGACCCTTCAATTTTTGAAATGGGACAAAAGGTGTTGACCATCCTTTTCATTTCCATATTTTAAGATGTGAGCCTAAGGACCCACATTGTTACATTATTTCTTATTTGAATTTTTTTACAAGAGAGTACAAAAGAAAAATGTATTTTTGCAAAAGATGTTCCCATGTTGAGCACATTTTGGTGCCTTTATTTGCATTGATTTCCTGGTTATCATTCCTCCCATGCTGAAGTGTGAAGCATCCCCGTGAACAAATTTGAAGAAGAACCACGATCAGCACTTAAAAAACCTTCATCTTCATCTTTATCTTCAATCTTAATTTCTTTTCTTCATCATCTTTGAATTTTCATTGGATAGGGAATGAAAATAACACACAAAAAATACACACAACTAGGACGGGGAGCCTAGGTTTAAGACACACCACATAAAACCACAAACAAAACTTGAAAGATAGGGCTCTTCAACAAATTGAACACGAGCAATATCACACTCAATATAGAATGAAAGATAACCACTAGTGAAGCACAAATAGAAACCCGCAAAAGATATGGAATCAAACTACACCCTTACTAAGGATAAAACATTGAAGTTCTCCCACCCAAAAAAATAAAAAAGGAAAGAGAGGCAGGTTTTATTGAAAACAAAACTAAAAAGTAGAAAAGCAATCTCTTGTGTGATGAGAGTGGGCATGGAAATTCTTGATTGAGAAGAAAGGGCATAAAGAAGATGGAAGCCACCCATACGAAAAAGGCATTATAGAGGAAATGGTTTATTTAGATTAAATAGTTTTATATTAATGTTCATTTTTGAATTAAACCTTTGAGGATAAGGCAGGAATACGAGGCCGATTATGATGATGTTTCGTAAAATATAAGGATTCCTCCATGGGGCACAGAAGGTGAGCTTTCAAGAATACTAGGAACCGCCCCTCCCAATCCAATACTTCTTTGGAAGTTTTTGATCCCACTACGCTTTGAGAAGCGATCAAAAGCCAATGACTGAATAATACAGTTGAATGATTCATGTGCCACAGAGGCATGGCGTGCGGCACAGGCAAAGCACATAGCAAGAGAGAGAGGCAGGCCTTTCTGATTGTGTGTTCTTCTTGCTGAAAATAACAAGATCATGTATTCGGGGCTTTTGATGTGTCCTTTAGCCTCATGGAACCAACGGGGTACTCAAGTCAACCATCTTTGGCTTACACTTGCTCCATTATTGACAGTGTCCACCACGTCTACAGACGTTCATGAAGACTTGCATCTCGTAAGTGCAATATTGAAGCCTCCATCACTTCTAGATGATGATCAGAGTATTCCAACTGTAATGATAACTGGTATGACCAATGATAATATCAATCTGCATCTGCGCTGGCCACCTACAGGAATTCTATGTTTCCGTCTTTTGATTCTGATGTAGGTCGATCAAAGAGAAAAAGAGATTGGATCTCTCTCTCTCTCTCATCCTCCCTTCCTTGGTAGCTTGTTCCATGGCCCAAATGAAATTTCAAATCTTCTACTATCCTCTTCATTGTTAGCACCACCTTCTTGTCACTCTTCTTTGGCTTCATATTTGCAATGGTAGAAGCCCATTTCTTCTTGCAAGCTTCAAGAACTTCCATGAGTCCCCCTGACAAGATCGCCAAAAAATGAAGAGCCCAAGGACAGCACCAAATTTACCAAGAGAGAAAGCCTCATGGTGGCATCTACAATGCCTGTGCCCTCAAAAACCTGCAAGAAACACCCTTGCTCTCTCCAAGAGCCCATGCTCAGCTCTCACCAAGAACCCATGCTCACACACACAAGAATCTGGCACACAAGAAATTAGGAAATTCTTCCATCCTCACCCTCTTCCTCTTCTTCACTCTCCATTAAAATTGAGCATGATGCACAAGAGAGGAAAGCAAGAACAAGAAGGCAAGTGTTGTGCCAAATGAGGGAGAGAGGGAAATGAAGCATGAGAGGAGAAGATAAAGGAAGAGAGAGGGTGTAACCACCTCAACCTCCCACCTCTTCAAATCACCCGACAAGCCTCCTCCTTTTCTTTTCTTGATATTATAAAAATTGGGTTGCAGACATTTTGGCTAAGGTCCAAAGACCCTTTAATTTTTGAAATGGGACAAAAGGTGTTGACCATCCTTTTCCTTTCCATATTTTAAGATGTGAGCCTAAGGATCCACATTGTTACATTGCTTCATATTTGAATTTTTTTGCAAGAGAGTACAAAAGTAAAATGTATTTTTGCAAAAGATGTTCCCATGTTGAGCACATTTTGGTGCCTTTATTTGCATTGATTTCCATGTCAATGTCTTCAACTTCTTCCTCTTCTTCTTCCATATTCTCATATTCATGCTCAACAAACTCTTGAATGACTTCATACATCTTTAAAGTGTCAACATAAACAACCTCTTTTTCTGCCATGTTTTTAGCATTAATTGCTGCATAAATTTCAGCCATTGTATTAACATCAAAGACCTTCATTTTCAGCCATCAAACCATATGTCTTCAGCTCTTTCTCAATCCATCTTACATATTTCTTCTCAACTTGCACATGGCTGAAATATTCTTAAAACTGCCAAGACTACATGTTGACCATTCCTGCAATCCAGATACAAACATAGTTTCCCCCTTTCTTGGAGGCATAATTATCTTCCTAAAAGCACTACCATAGCCTCCACTTATAGCAATGACATCTAAAAATCCTTAAACTCTCATGCATTACATGGCATGGGATTATCATGCAACCTATCCCAATTGTGGAGATGATTCACACAAATAACAAGAAACGGTACTGCCTTTGTATTGTCTTTACTCCAAACCCGAGCATATGAAGAACCATCATCCAAGGCTTTTGTTTCCATCCTTGATTCAAAATATAGGGATGCCCCAAAATCACCAGATAACTACATGGATCCTACACAAAAAAATGATATTCATCCCTAACATCTCCAATAGTCCCGAGTACGTTCAAACAAGCCGCATAAAGTCCCCTAATGAATTGTTGCTGCTCGCATGTGCCATCTTGGATCTATATCAATCGGTCAACCTCCATTCTCATACAAGTTGTGTGCCATAACATTGATTTTAGAACCATGATCTAAGAGAGCTATCCAAGGCGTCTCTCTTTCTCCCACTTTAATAATTGTCTCTGTTGTATCACGAGCTCAATGCATTCGTGAATAATGACTGCTTGGAATAAAATGAGCATCTTCTTCTTTATGTGCTTGTTGATGGACATCCCCATTATGCATAGCCTTCTCTCTATGCTTAGTGCTACCCATAAGACCAATTTCAGCCACAAGCTTGCTATCTACACTCCCATTATTTTCAACATTAGCCTACTTCAAATCAGCATTACATGCATCACCATCTTCCCTCTCAAGTTGTTTCTCTATGTCTTTGTCAACTGCGTCAATGCTTGCAATACTTCACCATCAAACTATCTTTTTCCTTTCAGCATATCAATGATTGCATCATGAAATTCACGCTTTGCAATTCCAAGAACTTTGCCAAGTGTGAATTCCACTCTACTGCCAAGTATGCGATCTTCCAAGACCCTTCTCTATCTGATTATAACATGTAACCGGGTTGCTTGCCCCTCTTCTATCCTTCTTGTTTCTTCTCTTGAGATGCATCCTCCATAACATGATCAGTTATAGCTTTTTCATCCTCTTTCTATTGCTCCATTTTACTTTGTGTTATGCATTTAGATGGGCCTGAAAGAGGAAGGACCAGCACTGTCCTCATCTCTTCTTCACTTTTCTTCCACAAGAGCTTCTTGATTATGAACCTCAACCAAATAAGAATAGGCCGAAAATGAATCCACTCATGCACTCCATCCAGTTCTCCCTCGTATACCCTGACTTGCATCATCCAATTCAGACTTTGTTATTTTGTCCTTTAACATGGAATCTAATGCTTGCATCCAAACACAAGATTTTGCTTCAACCATGCCTTCTTTATGAGCTTCTTTGGTCCTTTCAATTCTCAACCCATATGTGATTGCATCCATGGCAACAAATGCTAGCCTTGTATCCATATCTTCCAACCTCTTCTGCATGCCACCATTTCCAAAATTTGGCCCTATTGGAAGACGAATTTCTATTGCATGTATTTTTCCATCTTTCCAAAAGACTAACCTTTTTGCTTCTGCTTCATGATAGACTTTACAGTCTCACTTTTCATGTTGTAAATTGTTACACCAAATGCATGTCCTCTTGTATTTTTCTTTTCACGATAGACTTTACAGTCTCACTTTTCATGTTGTAAATTGTCACAGCAAATGCATGTCCTCTTGTATCCTTCTTTGTATGGTCTTTGTGTTGGGGGTAAAGGCGCATCTGCCTAGTCACTCGTGTATTACTACATTGATGCCACTGCACACTGAAGGTGGCAGGCGCCTGTCACCGTCACTTTATTCTTTATTCTTTTAGTGACAATTTGAATAAAGAAAGGCCCGGTCACACATTGTGACTGTTGTTCCCATTTGTGTTTCTCTCTCTTCTTGCTCTTACTCTCCGTCATAGCTCACTTTCAAGCAAGCTTCGATCCTTCTCACCTTTCAATTGGGATCAGAGCTTTGGATTAGAGCTTGATCATGGAGCTTGGCCCAGCATTACTTCAGCCTGGATTGAAGACCTAGAGCTTGAAGCTTCAATGCCAGCAATGGCTTCTTCCCCCCGAGGTAAGACTTCATCTCCCGCCTCTCCCCGGCCCTCATAGGCTCTTTGCATGTGTTCCTTGGCTTCATTGGGCACCTTCTATGCCCCCATTTGCCCCCTTATCCTCAGCATAACCAACAGGCCCCACAGTCAACTCACGTTTTTTTTTGCGCTTGTTTCAAAATCTGGCTCAAAAATCCCATTTTTTCTCATATATCGGGCATCCGAAACCCGATTTAGGCAAGGTAAGAGTCTAACTTGGGGTTTTGGCTCCGGATACGATGTTGATATGAGATCTGCCAAATTCTGATCACAACATTTTCTGCAACATATCTGAGTTGATTTACAGCAAGAAAATGTCATGCTCTTAGCTTATTTGGTGCTCTCAAGGCTTCGTATTTGATGCCCATATACTTTGGGGATGTTTGCCCAATCTTTTGAGATGCTTTGGAGCTTGGTTTGAGCTTCCATATCTTGATTTATGCAGGGATTTACTATTGTACATTGTTTGGGCAGCAAGGTTTTATCAGGGACGGCTTATGCATAATGCTCTTTGTTGACATTCGGGTGTCCTTTTGGATGTATCGATGCTTGTTCATCATGGTTAATGCCCGAATATGCTATTTGAGAGCTATTGAGCCTTTTTGTTGTTGGTTGGGATTTATGCTACCTTGGTTGACAAGTTATTTTACCTCCATTTTGGTTATGCCTATTGGTTTCGAGCTATGTCTTTGGGATATGCAATGAAGTATTGACCTCACGATATGACCTCGAGCTTGTCTTTGGTTTTGGATCTTCATTTGAGCTTGATCTCGGCTTTGGAATGCATTTGATGCTCCATCTTGGATGTATTTATGGCATGTATGTTACCTATGTCTGACCGGTCTTGACATGCTTGGCCTATGCTACTACTACATGCTACTTACATTGTTTGGAGACGATTGCTACTAGTGCCTTGACTTGGCTTGCATCTCGCTTCCGAAAACTTACTTGGGATATTTCTTGGCTTGCCAAAGTTGTATTTGGGATACAGTTGATGTCTATGGATGCTCTAATTGGAGGCTACATAGCCTATATCCTCATGATGTCTTATTGATTTGGTCTTGGATCTTTCGCACTGGTGCTCTCATATGCCCTTCTTGAGCTTATTGGCTTGATCCATACGGCTTTTGTGCCAGTGGGAGCATCGTTGGATGTTTGATAGACATTGATCAGGTGGTTTATGCTATTGAGCTTTGAGTCTTCTGAGACTGGGATCTTCTTCACTTGGATGTTGAATGGTTGATATGTCATGGTCCGCATACATGTACTTGGTGTTGGGGGTAAAGGCGCCTCCGCCTAGCCGCCCATATATTACTACACTGACAGTCCACCGCCACTACACACTGCAGGTGGCGGGTGCCTATCACCATCACTTTATTCTTTATTCTTTTAGTGATAGTTTGAATAAAGGAAGGCCTGGTCACACATTGTGATTGTTGGAGTTCCCATTTCTTGTCTCTCTCTTTCTTGCTCTTGCTCTCCTACCATAGCTCTCGAGTGTAAGCTTCAATCCTTCTTTCCTTTCAACTGGTATCAGAGCACGGCTTCTTGACTCTTGAGCTTGGCTCGTGACATTCTCAGCTTCCCATTAACTCTCCACTTGCATTGGGTCTCCTTCCTGGCAGCGATAGCTCATTCTCTTGAGCTCCCGTCACTCCCCGGCTTCCCGAGCTTCTTCCCAGCCTATTGAGGCACCATCAAGGCATTGACATTGAGGTAGTGCTTCATTATTTCAGAGTTTCATTTCAATCCACAGGTCTAAGGGCAGCCACCATTTAAGCTTCCAACCTTCATATCCCTTTGCCCTCGATTATGGGCTGCTAGAGGCTTGTTCCCAAGCCCCCTTGGCTCATGTTTGAGCTCTCCAACCACCCCAGAGTTGCCATGTGGACCAATAGGACCAACAGCAACTCCATGCAGATTTGTGCTTATTTCTAGGCAGCCACAAAGTCAGCCACTTTAGCTCCAGCTCCAGCTTGGCATTGATCACTTGTTTGGGCTCCATTTCGAGATTCTTGCACATGTATTCATACTTGGCACTGATCCTTTGAGATTAGGCATTGGTTGGTGGCTGAAAATAGTGTTTCGGGATTGTTATAAACAGTCCACAGACATTTGATGCTAGTGCTACATTCACAGTTTATGTCTATGCTTGTTTGGGCATGACTACATAACTGGTTTGATGCCTATTGCATCTCGATTGACTTGGGGATTGAAGCTACATGTAATGCTATGATTTTGGCCTAATTTTAGGGCTAGAAATACTTAGTTTATAAGAATAAATGCATGCTGAATACTCCTGGGCTGAAGCTATCTTTCATGCTTTGACATATGCCTATTGGTTCCGGGCGTATGTCTTGGGTTATGCTATGATGTATTGATCATCGAGGGACGACTTCGAGCTTGCCATTGGATCCAAATGCTTTTGGAAGCTTGAGCTTATTTCAGCCCGCACTTATTGACATTGGTCTATGCTTGACAGTGGTCAGTGCTTTGACAGTTATATGCTATTTGGGTACATGCTTACCTGACGCCTACGGCTTGATGCATTTGTCTTAGCACAATGTACCATGTACTTGTTGAGCTTTAGTGCTCTCTGAAGACTTGGCTTGGATTCTCATTTGCTATTCTGTAATTTTGTTTTGGATGTCATTTTGGTTGTCAAAGATTTTTTATTGGGATGTATGTCTTGCTCATGGATGCTACCTACAGTTGCCTTATAACCGTCATGCTCTTGGGATGCTATTGAGGCATTGTCTTGGTTACCTGTCTTTGGCACTTTGACTTGGTTTGATTGACCTGTTGAGCTCGTTTATCCACCTTTTGTGCCAATGGGAGCATCTTGTATGCTTGACCGACATTGAGCAGGAGGTTTATGCTATTTGAGCATTTTGTAGATACTTGAGACTTTGGGATCTCTTACACTTAAATATTGCATAGTTCATGCCCTAATATCTTGGAGTTGCTTTTGACCTGAGCTTGGGCTTTCCACTCTTGTGAGCATACACCTATTGGTGTCAGGTCTTGCCCGTGTTATGTATACTTTGCCCTATTGTCCAGGGGGTATGCCTACTCATCACTGATGGATGCTTTGGTGACATGTTTGAGCGTTTGCTCAGGGTCTTGATGACTGTTTGGTACTGATTTATGCCCGTTTATGGCTAGTCATGTCTTGGTTGTCATTTATTGACTTGGTGCAGTGATTTAGTCAGAAATTGACTCTCACGGTACCCTGTCATTTATTACAGCAAGCATATAACTCCGGACTGACATGGATTTTTCATGCTGAAATATTCTGAAATGATGTACTTTCACTAGTACTTGGTGGGCAGCAGCTTTGGTTACACTTTTCTTGCCATTTTCTCTCGCTTTTGGTGATTTTTTTGTCATTTTCTACAGTAAACAGCAAGCAATTTTTGAACTATCTGCAGTCTTCCAGTCTGCATTATGGCGAGTTCGTCCACTGATCATGCTATTTTCAACATCATTAAGCTTGATTGTACGAATTACTCTTATTGGAAGAGCCAGATTTGGCAGGTATTGGTGTAGAAATCACAGATCAAACCATTGAGGTTCAGCGGGTAGCCGCCTGCAACTATGCTAGATGAGGAATGGTTTGAGCTTGATGAGTTATGCAAGTCCACTATTGTATTATCTCTCACAGAATAGGTTCATTACAATGTATTTGAGGAAGAACAGAGTGCATGGCAGTTGTGGGATAAAATCAAAAATCTCTATGACAAGAAAAGTCCAGCGAATCAGATGTATTGGCTGAAGCAGCTTATGGATCTGTGCATGAAGGAGAATGTGACTATATCTGCTCACTTGAGCCAGTTTCATGCTATAATCAAGAACCTGACTTCACAAGACATCACTTTTGTAGAGGATGTCACTCCTCTTTTCTTGCTCAGTACTCTTAATGAGTCATGGGATGTCTTTCGCACTGCATTATGTGCCTTTGCTGCTACCTTGAAATTATCTGATGTTGAGAGTGCTCTTCTACAGGAAGAGATTAACCGTAAGAATTTGGATGCCTCTCCTATGTTACATGCTATGACAGTTAGAGGCAGGAATGATGGATATGGAAAGCATGGCAGTGGCAGTGGCCGTGGATGGGATTCTCAGAAATCTCGGTCCAAGTCTTGTGGGAAGTCACCTAGCAAATCCCGTGGCAGGAATGCAGCTGTTATTTGTCACCATTATGGGAAAAAGGGCCATATTAGGCCACAATGCCATGAATTGCGCAATGAAAGGCACAAAGATAAGGGGAAAGACAAAGTGCAGGATAAGTCTTCTGATCGCAGCATAGTGCCTACAAAGTCGAGTGTTAAAATTGAAGAGATCAATGTTATGCAGCCTGAGGATGTTAATGATGATGATTATATCCTTGCAGCTTATTCTAGTGCTTCGCAGATGACAGAGATACACTCTATGTATGCACAGTGTTGGCTCTTGGACTCAGGTGCGTCCTTTCATATGACACCTTGCCTAGAGTGGTTTCATTCATACCGTACTGTTTCGGGTTCTATGCGCTTGGGTGATGACAGCTCTCTTGATATTGTGGGCATTTGTGATGTTAGGCTGCACTTTCCTTCTGGCAGCAATTTTGTTATGCAGGATGTACCTCATGTACTTGCTTTGACACGCAGTCTCATGTCAACTGGACAGCTTGATGATGCAGGTTATCATGTATCTTTTGGGGACTCTACATGGAAGATCACTCGTGGGGCAGACTTGTGATTGTGAGAGGTGCCAAGGCTGGCAACCTCTATCCCTTCATTGTATCCGCTTCTTCCCTTGATCATGTTTTGTCTGTGGGTTCTATCCCACATATATCTCTTTGGCATGCCCGTTTGGGCCATATGTCTTTGAAGATAATGAAAATGCTTTCTAGTTTGCAGTACTTACTGCCCCTTGATTATGCATGTTTTTATTCATGTGAGCATTGTCTTTATGGCAGACAGACTATGTCTACGCATAAGAAGTCTAGCAAGCCACGCATGAGTGAGCCCTTAGCATTGGTACATTCGGATGTCTGTGGGCCCATGCCTTGTCAGTCTATGGGCAGTGCAAAATATTTTGTTACTTTCATAGAGGATTTTTCACGAAAAGTTTGGGCTTATCCCATTAAACTGGAATACGATGTCTTGGCTAAGTTTCAGAGATGGCTTGCATTGGTTGAGAACCAGTCTAGGTATAGGCTCAAATGCCTAAGGACAGATAATGGGGGTGAGTATATCTCACATGCTTTTGAGCAGTTATGTGATGAGACGGGTATTAAGCATCTGTTGACCACCCCCTACACACCCCCCCCAGAATGGTTTGGCTGAGCGGATGAATAGAACCATCCAGGAGCATGTATGTAGTATGCTTAGCCATGCAGGCCTACTACAGAGATTTTGGGCTGAGGTAGTTAGTACAATTATGCATATCATAAACAGATCACCTTCTAGTGGTTTGGATTTCCAAGTTGCAAAGGAGGTATGGACTGGAAAACCTCCCTCTTATGCGCATCTCCGTGTCTTTGGATGTGAGGCATTTTGCTATGTGCCTAGAGACAAGAGAAGTAAGGTGGATCCTAAGAGTGTCAAATGCATTTTCCTTGGTTATGGAGATGCAGGCGAGATGGGTTACCATCTCTGGGATCCGCAGGCGCGGAAAGTCATCCGCAGTCATGATGCAGTCTTCCATGAAGACAAGATGCATAGGTAGCCTGAGAGAGCTGTTGAGATCTGCATTGTCATATTTCAAGAGGAGCCGAGAGCTCCCCACAGCCAGTTGGACAGCCTACAGCTGCAGCAGATGCTCATGGTTAGGGTATTGGATAGGCATCTGGGCAGGAAGCAAAGCCTTCCGTGAGACGATCTACTAGAGACAAACGTCCACCTGATAGATTTTAGCCCTCGATGCATTACATCTTGGTTACAGATACAAGAGAGCCTTTCACCTATGATGAGGCTATGCTCAAGGGTGACAATCACTCCTGGGAAAGGGATATACAAGTCTGAGATAGACTCCTTCCATAAGAATAAGACTTGGGATTTAGTTTCCTTGCCTGAGGGCAAGAAGGCTTTGCCATGCAAGTGGGTGTACAAGCTGAAAAGTACCCCTGGATACCCCAAGCCGGCATACAAGGCTAGACTGGTAGCAAAGGGTTTTAAGCAGGAGCATGGTGTGGACTTTGATGAGGTCTTTTCTACTATGGTTAAGATGACCACCCTGCGCTTAGTCTTGGCTTTGGTTGCTGAGATTGACTTGAATTTATGCCAAATGGATGTCAAGACAGCTTTCTTACATGGGGACTTGCATGATGAGATTTATATGGAGCAGCCTAAGGGCTTTGCAGAACCTGGCAGGAAGCACCTAGTTTGCAAATTGAAGAAAAGCCTTTATGGCTTGAAGCAGGCACCTAGGGAGTGGTATCATAAGTTTGATGCCTTTATGCAATTACAGGGCTACAGCAGGAGTGCTATGGATCCGTGCCTTTACACGAAGAAATCCCAAGATGGTTCTTTATTGATTTTGGTACTCTATGTGGATGATATGTTGAGCAGGGAGGAAAGATCATGATGAGCTAGATGCTCTTAAGGCTCAACTCAAGAAGAGCTTTGAGATGAAAGATTTGGGACAGGCCTCTCACATGCTTGGTATGTGCATTAGACGCGACAGGCATCAAGGACTCCTCTACTTGTCACAAAGGGAGTACATTCATAAAGTCCTTGAGCGTTTTCGCATGCAGGATGTAAAGCCTATTGGATGTCCATTGCCTTCTTATGTGAAGGTATCATAGGCTGATTGTCCGCAGATAGATGAGCAGAGGGCTGAGATGGCCAAGATTCCCTATGCATCCGTAGTGGGCAGTCTTATGTATGCCATGATAGCCACTTGTCCAGATATTGCCTTTGCAGTTGGTGTTATGGCACTCTATATGGCTACACCTGGCAAGAAGAATTGGGATGCCGTGAAGGGTATCATGAGGTACCTAAAGGGTACTACAGATATGTGCATATGCTATGGTAGCCAGGATACAGGAGTTGTGGTACACTGACTCTGATTATGCAAGACATGCAGATAGTAGGAAGTCCACTTTCGGCTATGTATTCACCTATGCTGGAGGTGCTATCTCTTGGATGTCCAGGGTGCAAAAATGCATGGCCCTTTCTACTACAAAGACTGAGTATGTTGCAGCCACTGAGGCTTGCAAGGAGGCCATTTGGTTGGGTCATTTGGTTGCTGACCTTGGTATTGATGCTATCCCTACACTGCATTCGGATTCTATGAGTGCTATTCAGTTAGCCAAGAATCCGGTCTTCCATGCGAAGACGAAACATATTGAGGTGAGGTATCACTTCATACGTGGGGTCGTTGAGGACAAGTCTATTGACCTTGTCAAGATCTTGACTGACCAGAATCCTGCGATCTGCTCATGAAAAGCCTCTCTACAGAGCACTTTGCCTTCCTCAGGAGGTTGATGGGCATGGGATGAGATGACGTCTTTCCTCATCCTATTGTATATGTGTCCATGTTGTACTGTCTTTTTTCTTTTTCTCTTTTCACTCCTCACTAGGGAAGATTCGCCTTTAAGTGAGAGGTTTTTGGGGGTAAAGGCACATCCGCCTAGCCACTCGTGTATTACTACACTGACAGTCACCGCCACTGCACACTGCAGGTGGCGAGCGCCCGTCACCATCACTTTATTCTTTATTCTTTTAGTGACAGTTTGAATAAAGGAAGGCCCGGTCACACATTATGACTGTTGGAGTTCCCATTTCTTATCTCTCTCTTTCTTGCTCTTGCTCTCCCGCCTTAGCTCTCGAGTGCAAGCTTTGATCCTTCTCTCCTTTCACTTGAGCCAATTTGGGCTTCGCACTCCCTGAGCATACACCTCTTTGTGTCACGTCTTGCCAATGTTGTGTACACTTTGCCCTATTACACAGGGGGTGTGCCGGCTTACGGACAAACTCATTTGACATGCTTGGATGTTTGCTCGATGTTCGTATGGCTATCATATGCTTATTTATGCCCGCTTGATGCTGGTTATGCTTTGACAGTTAGTGGTTGACTTAGTGCATTGATTTTGCCTACAGTTTGCTCTCATTGTAAATGGTTGTAATTTATTATAGCAAGCAGTTATGTATGGAATGATGTGAAATTTTCATGCTGAATCATCCTGATTTTATGTACTTTTGATGGTACTTGGTGGGCAGCATCATTAGCTATCAATTCATGGTCATTTTGCCTTGGTTTTGGTGGTATTTTTGGATGTTTACAGCAGAAAATAGCAAGCAGTTTTGAACTGTCTGCACTATTTTGGACTAGATTATGGGTTCTTCTTCCACTGATAGTGCTATCTTCAACATCACTAAGCTTGATGGTATGAATTATGCCTATTGGACAAGCCAAGTTTGGTAGGTATTGGTGCAGAAATCGCAGAAAAAGCCACTAAGGATGCATGGCGAGCAGCCTAAAACTATGATTGATGATGAATGGGATGAGCTTGATGAGTTATGCAAGTCCACCCTCATCTTGTCTCTCATTGAACAGGTGCATTACAATGCAGTTGAGAAAGCACAGAGTGCGTGGTAGCTTTGGGATAAAATTAAGAACCTCTATGACAAGAAAAGTCCAACAAGTCAAATGTATTAGCTGAAGCAGCTTATGGACCTACGCATGAAGGAGAATCATGAAGGAGAATATGACAATGTCTGCTCATTTGAGCTAGTTCCATGCTATTCTCAAGAACTTGACTTCACAGGGTATTACCTTTAATGATAAGGTTACTCCATTGTTTTTGCTTGGGACTCTAAGTGATTCATGGGATGTATTCTGCACTGCCTTATGGGAGATAAATGTCATGTAGACTGATGACTCCGATGAGGAGTACATACTGGCAACTAGTTCTTGTGATGCTACATCATTGATGGATGTTCACTCTATGTATGCGCAGTGCTGGCTTTTGGATTTTGGTGCTTCATTTCATGTTACACCATGCCGTGAGTGGTTCCACTCACACCGCGCTGTCTCTGGTTTAGTTCACTTGGGTGATGGACAGGTCACTTGCTATTGTTGGCATTGGGGATGTATGGCTACAGTTCTCTACTAGCAATACTTTTCTATTATAGGATGTACGTCATATACATGCGCTTACATGCAGTCTTATGTCTGCAAGGTAGATTGATGATGCTGGGTTTCATGTTTCATTTGGGGATTCTACCTGGAAGATCACCCATGTGGTAGAATTGTGCTTGCTAGAGGTGCCAAAGTTGGCAGCCTCTATCCTCTTGTAGTTGGTGGGTCCTCTGTTGGCCATGCTTTGTCAATGGGTTCCATCCCACATGTATCTCTTTGGCACTCCCATTTGGGCCATATATCCTTGAAGGGAATGAAAATGCTTTCTGGTTTATAGTACTTACCGTCCCTTGACTACGCATGTTTTGATTCATGTGAGCATTGTCTCTATGACAAACAGACTAGGAATACACATAAGAAGTCTAGTAGGACATGCATTAGTGAGCCCTTGGCATTGGTACATTCGGATGTTTGTGGGCCCATGCCTTGTCAGTCTATGGGTGGTACAAAGTATTTTGTGACGTTCATTGATGATTTTTCACGTAAAGTCTGGGCTTACCTCATTAATCTTAAGTCTGATGTCTTGGCTATATTTCAGAGATGGCTTGCATTTGTTGAAAACCAAACTAGGCATAGGTTGAAATGCCTTAGGACTGACAATGGTGAGAATGTGTCACGTGCTTTTGAGCAACTATGGGATGAAAGGGGTATTAAGCGTCAGTTGACCGCCCCCTATAACCCACCCCAGAATGGTTTGGCTGAGCGGATGAATAGAACCATCCAAGAGTGTGTACGCAATATGCTTAGCCATGCAGGCTTACCACATAGCTTTTGGGCTGAGGTAGTCAGTACAGCTGTGCATATCATAAATAGATCACCTTCTAGTGGTTTGTATTTCTAGGTTGCAGAGGAGGTATAGACTGGGAAACCTCCATCTTATGCTCATCTACATATCTTTGGATGTGAGGCATTCTACCACGTGCCCAAAGACAAGTGTACTAAGTTGGATCCTAAGAGTGTCAAATGCATTTTCCTTGCCATATGGGGATGCAGGCGAGATGGGTTACCGCCTCTGGGATCCGCAAGCACAGAAAGTCATCCGCAGCCATGATGTAGTCTTCCATGAAGACAAGATGCATAGGTGGCCTAAGAAGGTGGTAGAGATACTCAAGGTTACATTCCAAGAGGAGGCACGTGCTCCTGCATAGCCAGTTGGACAGCCTGCAGCAGCAGTTGGTACACATGGCCAGGGTGTTGGACCAATCGCAGAGCCTGCCATGAGACGGTCTACTAGAGATAGATGTTCACTTGATAGATTTGTGCCATCAATGCATTATGTCTTGGTTACATATGCAAGAGAGCCTCTCACCTATGATGAGGCTATGCGCAGGGGTGACAGTCACTCCTGGGAGAGGGCTATGCAGTCTGAGATAGACTCCCTACACAAGAATATGACTTGGGATTTGGTCGCACTACCTCAGGGCAAGAAGGCTTTGCCATGCAAATGGGTGTACAAGGTGAAAAGTACACCTGGAAACCCCAAGCCGGCTTATAAGGCAAGACTTGTAGCTAAGATTTTTAAACAAGAGCATGGAGTTGACTTTGCTGAAGTCTTTTCTCCTGTTGTCAAGATGACCACCCTACGCTTGGTTTTGACCTTAGTCATGCAGCTTGACTTGCACTTGTACCAGATGGATGTCAAGACTGCATTCTTGCATGGGGATTTGCTTTATGAGATATATATGGAGCAGCCTAAGGGCTTTGCAGAACCTGGCAGGGAGCACCTAGTGTGTAAGTTGAAGAAAAGTCTTTATGGCTTGAAGCAAGCACCTAAGGAGTGGTATCATAAGTGATGGGACCTAAAACGGGCCGGCACTGGCTCATGCACTAGCCGGACCTCTATCATGCGCTCAACAACCCCACGGCCTCGCGGCCAGGAGCGTGGATGACACATACATCATCTTCCTAAATATCTTGCATTTGTATCACGTCTTGTAGTCCAACTCTAACCCAATTAACACTCCTCAGAGGGAGTCCCAACACATTGCCAAATAGCACGAAGCACAAACATAGGAGGTCCGCCAACGGCTGAATGCTGCTACCTCACTGCGACTCTCCTACACCTTGGGGATTCGCGTATTTCCAGGAGATATACCATGCTTCCTCACTTTACTTTCCCTTAGACCCAATGCCTAGTCTACAGCTTGGACAATCTTACTCACTCAACGTTGGTCGTATTCCTCTAAAAAGCAATTGCTATGCATCCAGGAGGTATTGTCCGACACCTTTTAAATTTCATGCTTCATGCAAATTGTGAATGTCCATGTGCTCAAACAATTAAGAAAATCAACATTGGTGCTTAGTGCAAAAGCATTCTTTCAATGGATTTTGACTATTGCTCGTATGCGGCGTTGCATGAACCTAGCTTCGAGAAACCCTCGTGCTACTAGGTTCTTATTTTAAATATCGTCCAATATATACGGTATGCATTAAAAAAATAGCAAGCTTTTTGTCATTTCATTCAATGTTTACACACTTTTCATACACTCCACCCCCTCACCCGTTTAGGTTGTGCATGGTGCATAGGTTTAGGGTTCATTTTCCACATTTTTATTGCATAAAAAGCCATAAAACTCACTAAAACATAAAGGTAGGGCTAAACTGAGGCTAAACCTCATACTTCAGACCCCCCATACATCCACAAACATGAATCTTATTTTTCCTTAATTTTCGGCACTCAAAATCCATTTTTTCTCTATTTTTCTCTTATTTTCCTTGTATTTTTCCAATATTTAATGACTGAAAATTCAAAATGGGTTATGGGCTATGGCCCTTAGGTTCATTTGTAGCAAAAAGACAAGTTTAGTTGATGTGTCTTATGATATTTTCCATTGATGTCTCAAAAACACCCAATTTTCCCATATTTTGCATATTTACGGGTTTTTTCACTACTAATTTCATCCACAACACTTATGATTTTCTGATTTTTTGAGCATAAACAGTTGAAAGACATTGAAGACAACATTATAATGCATTATCATCTCATGGGAACAAGAATTCATGAAGCAAATTGCATAAAAATACCATTTTCCTTTATAAAAATGAGATTACCGTTCTTTGCGGGTTTCGGGTTTTTATTTGCCATATCTCGGGACTGATTTCCAGCCACCATTACTACTCATGACAGTCCACATTCAACAATCTTCAATCTTCTTGCACTATGGAGCATCCGGTCTTCATTGGACAAGCATCCATTATCCATTCTTCTTCTTCCTCTTCACCACATGAATCTGCCTTTAGGGGAGAGAGAGGGAGGAGAGAGAAAGACTAGATTTCTATCTCAGCATTCAGGCCATCATTTGACGTGCGAGAGGTGGCGATATGACCAGCATGGAGAAGGAAGACAAGGCCAATGATCAGTTGGATGGGTTATGTGTAGCAGGCAAGTTGCCTCTCCTCCTCTCATGGTGCATTTTTCGGGCGCAGTTTCCTCTCCTTCTTCTTCACGTCTTTTCCACTTCTTCCTCATGCCACGATTTTATTTGGCATAAAATGCTTCCAAGACCCCAAGGGTCACTTACCACTTGGCCCAACTCATGTCCACCTCTTCAAATCTTGACCAATTCTTGGCCATTTCCCCGTCCGGACTCGGAATTGAGCTCTGAAAAATCTTGGGCGTCCGGCTCAGCATCCCGCATTGGCCAGTAACTCGTGTCAACCTGCAGGACTATCTGAAAAATTATGAAAAATCAACAAGTGTCGCTCGGGCGCCTTTAAAGCACTTTGGCGCTTAAAATCATCCTAGATCGAGCCGCCACCTTCGACGTTGAGTATTTTCCCCTTGATATTCATAATTTTTAGCTATTTTTAAGCACTTCTCGGCACCAAAATTCCACTCTCAATAAGTTTGATGCCTTTATGCAATCTCACAGGGCTACAGTAGAAGTGCTATGGATCCATGTCTTTACACGAAGAAAGCCTATGATGGCTCGTTGCTTATTTTGGTACTTTATGTGGATGATATGCTGATAGTAGGGAAAGCTCATGATGAGCTGGATGCTCTTAAATCTCAGCTGAAGAAGAGCTTTGAGATGAAGGATTTGGGACAGGCCTCTCACATTCTTGGTATGCGCATTAAGCGCAACAGGCATCAAGGACTACTCTACCTCTCACAAAGGGAGTACATTCATAAAGTCCTTAAGCATTTCTACATACAGGACGTAAAGCCTATTGGTTGTCCATTACGTTCTTATGTGAAGGTTTCACAGGTTGATTGTCCGCAGACGGATGAGCAGAGGGCCAAGATGTTCAAGATCCCGTATGCATCAACCATGGGCAGTTTGATGTATGCCATGAGAGCCACTCATCCAGATATTGCCTTTGCAATTGGTGTTGTGGCACGGTATATGGCTACACCTTGCAAAAAGCATTGGGATGCCGTAAAGGGTATTATGAGATACCTAAAGGGAATAGCAGATATGTGTATTTGCTATGGCAGTCAGGATACAAGAGTTGTGGGCTACACAGACTTCGATTATGCAGGACATGTAGATAGTAGAAAGTCCACTTCTGGCTATGTCTTTACCTATGCTAGAGGTGCTATTTCTTGGATGTCTAGGGTTCAGAAGTGTACGGTTCTCTCTATCACTATGAGGTCAAGTATGTTGTGGCCACTGAGGCTTGCAAGGAGGCCATATGGTTGGGCCGTTTGGTTCATGACCTTGGGATTGATACTATACCTATACTCCATTCGGATTCTATGAGTGCTATTCAGCTAGCCAAGAATCCGGTCTTCCATGCAAAGACGAAACACATTGAGGTGAGGTATCACTTTATACGTGGCGTTGTGGAGGACAAGTCTGTTGACCTTGTCAGGATCTCCACTGACAAAAATCCTGCAGATCTACTCATGAAAAGCCTCACTACTGAGCTCTTTGCCTTCCTTAGGAGATTGATGGGTGTTGGATGAGATGACGTTTTTCCTGATCCTGTTGTACATGTGTACATTGTACTATCTTTTCTTTTTCTATTCACTCCTCACTGGGGTAGATTCACCTTTAAGTAGGAGGTTACAGGGGGTAAAGGCGTCTTTGCCTAGCTGCCCATGTATTGCTACACTGACACTACCTGCCACTGCACATTGCAAGTGGCGCAGGTGCCCGTCATTGTCACTTTATTCTTTATTCTTTTAGTGATAGTTTGAATAAAGGAAGGCCCGGTCACACATTGTGACTGTTGGAGTTCCCATTTGTGTCTCTCTCTCTTCTTGCTCTTACTCTCCGTCATAGCTCACTGTCGAAGCGTTTGGGGTCAAAATTCTACCACGAAGGTAAGAGACAGTAGTGTGAAGGGAGATTCAGGGAGAGGAGTAGATGAAAGAGAAGGAGCTCAAATAAATAGAAGATGTAAAAGAATATTCACAAAGGTGAAGCTTGTTAATTTATTTCTACATTATGAGAAGATAAATCTCTTGTAGAAAAAAATGTGCATATAACAATACCTTCATCTATGCTGCTCAGACTGCCACTCTGATGCTTCCATTGGCTCCAAAAGGAGGGTAAAATACTAGGACACCTAGCTAGAATTCTGCTAGATCACTCCTTCTTCATCTCCTAGTTTCGAGTATTGTTCACTACCTGAAAACTGCGATCGCACGTCACGTGATTTCGCCAATCCTTATTTTTGCATAAAATCCTCCAAAATGACTGAAAGCTACCCACTTTCTTTTACATGTCATCCTATTCTAGAAGTTTTCTACATTTCTTGGATTTTTACAAGATATAATATCTAAAATATCAAAAATTAGCTAAACTTGTCCAAAAATCTAGTATTTTTGAACCATCCACACTACGAACACTAACATTAATGTCTAATATGGCATTGGCTCTCTAGATCAATAAGAAAGCCGCAGTCTAGAGTTTTTCACACTGTGACTGCGTAGTGGCATGACAATGTTTTAGTGGTCCATTGAGAAACTATCCTAGACGGCTTCTTCCCAGCACTCGTGAGAATGCATGGGGTCTATCATCTAGGTTTCCCAAAGCCCACCCCGTAAAACGGAAGGTATTGGCCATCCCCACACGGATCAACCTATAAGCTTGCGGTCCTAACTTGACAACTGAGGTCTCAATACATCAACTAGCTCCATCAAAGATGTCCCACAAGGGCTTCTTGTCCAACTATAGTGATCATAGTTACCCTTGGTTCATGGAGTGCAACACTTTTTTCTAGTAACTAGTTAAGATTTAGGGAACCTTAACGGAGTTCTGGCACAACCGTTGCACCTTTCCCCCAAGACAATTACTAATCAAGGTTTTAAGGCTTGACCCTAGGTAAGTCAGCACTTGGCTCTACCTAATTTTTCCTAATTAACATTTCTTTCAATCTCTTGAGAGAAGCTCCCAGCTTCTGGGACCACCTATCCGTAGGACAGATCCATTAAGGTTCTTGCCCACCTGCTTTCCACAAATGGTTTTCTTTAGTTTTCTAATTACCTATCACATTAAGTTATGGTATATAAAAGTAGCTTTGTTAATTAATCTCATTATCACAAGTTCCTTCACATAATTTTATGGCACAACACAAAGATAGAGAAAACAGTCTTTTGGTAAATTTTATTTATTTATTATTTCGCAAAGTTATTTACAATGATTTTTCCCTTTTGTCTATGTAGAAGATAAACCTCCATTCATTGGAAAACCCTTTCTATCTACGCGAAAGAGAAGAAACCCTTCAAGATTTTCGTCCCTTCACTAGTACCAAGGACTCCAGGATCCCATCCTGATTCATGGGAGGGTTAGGCAGTTCCTAGGAGCAATCGAGAGATTTATGGCCAGAGCCCCCTCGCACTCCCACCTCCTCCTGCTTGATGGATTCCTCACCGAGTGACCTCTCGCCGTCATGGCCGGTCCAAAGCTCCTCGTGGCAATACAAAACAATCCCCCTTGGAGTAAGGTCCTGTATCTAGCATGGGGGAGGGGGAGGCATAGCGCGATCTTTTCTCTTATTATCCTGATTATATATTTACAATCATATCTAACTATTGCAAACACAATCAATATTTCATGTGCAACTATCAATGCATGCACAAATAAAAAAGAAACAGCAACAAGTGTTTTTAGTATAGGAAGCAATCCACCCAAATCTAGGGTTTCTCTTTTAAGGTCCCACTTTATTCTTAGGGTTTCATTTCCTACTTGCAACTCTTTTTCGAGATCCACAAGTAATTTCGCAAATCTAAAGTCTGTTTTATCCTTATGAAAATTTTGGTATTTTCACCCTAAAAGATAATATGGGCATTTATACCTATGGCAGGCAATTCATGCACTACCCTGCCCCAACCCACGCTTAGCAAGATTTCAAATGTTTTTCCAAGTCTATTTAGACTTTAGAATTTGTATCAAAAATTTATTATCAATGTCCAACAAGTTCTACAAATTTTTTATATTTATTTAATTTTTTGATACTAACAATTTCAAGGTTGTCAAGTATTTCATAGTTATTTTTGCGTCAACATTCTTGATATTTTAGGTTAAGTTTTCTCGTTAATTCATACGTGGGTCAACTCATGATATTGACGCTCTCACTAGTATAATCATTAATATTAATATTGCATGTGTTTTCAGTCAAAAAATAATTTTTATTTTATTCTACTTATATTTTTTGGTTTAATCAATGATGTCCAAACTTTCAAAATTATCTAAAAAGATCAATTGTCATTTAGTTATGTCTTAAGTGCAATGCTAATTGTTTTTCTAAAAATTTTATTTGAGGCAATGCAAAAATCATAAGTGTAATTTTTCTTTCATCTTTCAGATATTAAATTATATTTTTACATACATAATTTATGTACATCTAATATATTTTTTTCTATATAACTTTTTGTTGATTTAATGCATTGATTATTTTATGATCTTATGTAAATTATTTTCTATAAATTATTATAAAATTCATATACATCTATTTATGATTGGCAAAATAAAATAGAGATAGTCACTTTCAAGAAAAATTTATAAAATATTCCATTCCCTAACAACATCTACCATTTTTCTGTTATTTTGATCACATGCATCATTAATAAAATAACAATAAATATCACAAAATAAACTATAATTAAGATGTTTTCTTAATGACAAACATATAATCCTTTTCTAAGTGAGATAGTATTTTTACTAAATAACTAATTATTATATTGCTTAGGTTATTTTCATAAGTGATAGTTTATATGCATTTTCATTAGAATGTGTTTATAATCATTTAAAGCTAAATATAGCAATAAGCTTATAAAACATTATTTTTTTTCCAACTGCTTAAAACCCTTTGCTACCAATCTAGCCTTGTATGCTAGCTTAGGGTGCCCAAGGGTACTTTTTAGCTTGTACACCCACTTACATGGCAAAGCCTTCTTGCCCTTAGGCAAGGAAACCAAATCCCAAGTCTCATTCTTATGCAAGGAGTCTATCTCAGACTGCATAGCCCTCTCCCAGGAGTGATTGTCACCCCTACGCATAGCTTCATCATAAGTGAAATGCATCGAGGGCTGAAATCTATCAGGTGAACGTCTGTCTCTAGTAGACCCCGTCTCACGGCAAGCTCTGCTGCCTACCCAACTGCATGTCCAACACCCAGACCATGAGCATTTGCTATAGCTGTAGGCTATCCAACTGGCTATGTGGGAGCCCTCGGCTCCTCCTGAAATATGATCCTACGGATTTCAACAACTCTCCAGGTTGCCGATGCATCTTGTTTTCATGGAAGACTACATCATGACTGCGGATGACTTTCCGCCCCTGCGGATCCCAGAGATGGTAACCCATCTCGCCTGCATCCCCATAACCAAGGAAAATGCATTTGACACTCTTAGGATCTAGCTTACTTCTCTTGTCCTTGGGCACATGGCAAAATGTCTCGCATCCAAAGACACAGAGATGCGCATAAGAGGGAGGTTTTCCAATCCATACCTCCTCTGCAACTTGGAAATCCAAACCACTAGAAGGTGATCTGTTTATGATATGCACAGCTGTACTAACTACCTTAGCCCAAAAGCTCTATGGTAGGTCTGTATGGCTAAGCATACTGCATACACGCTCCTGGATGGTTCTATTCATCCGCTCAGCCAAACCATTCTGGGGGGGTGTAGGGGGCAGTCAACTGACGCTTAATACCCCTCTCATCACATAACTAATCAAAAGCACGTGAGACATGCTCATCCCCATTATCTGTCCTTAGGCATTTTAACCTATACCCAGACTGGTTCTCAACCAATGCAAGCCATCTCTAAAACACAGCCAAGACATTGGATTTCAGCTTAATGAGATAAGCCCAAACTTTCCGTGAAAAATCATCTATGAACGTAACAAAATACTTTGCACCAGCCATAGACTGACAAGGCATGGGCCCACAGATATCCGAATGTACCAATGCCAAGGGCTCACTCATGCGTGGCCTGCTAGACTTATTATGCATAGACCTAGTCTGCCTCCCATAAAGACAATGCTCACATAAATCAAAACATGCATAATCAAGGGGCGGTAAGTATTGCAAACTAAAAAGCATTTTCATTCCCTTCAAAGACATATGGCCCAAACGGGCATGCCAAAGAGATACATGTGGGATAGGACCCCCAGACAAAACATGATCAAGGGAAGAAGCAGATACAATGAAGGGATAGAGGCTGCCAGCCTTGACACCTCTCGCAATCACAAGTCTGCCACAAGTGATCTTCCATGTAGAGTCTCCAAAAGATACATGATAACCTGCGTCATCAAGCTGTCCAGCTAACATGAGACTGCGTGTCAAAGCAGGTACATGAAATACATCCTGCATAATAAAACTGCTGCAAGAAGGAAACTGCAGCCTAACATCACCAATGCCCACAATATCAAGAGAGCTGTCATCACCCAAGCGCACAAAACCCGAAATAGTACGGTATGAATGAAACCATTCTCGACAAGGTGTCACATGAAAGGACGCACCTAAGTCCAAGAGCCAACACTATGTATACATAGAGTGTATCTTTGTCATCTGTGAAGCACTAGAAGAAGCTGCAAGGATATAATCATCATCATCAACATCCTCAGGCTGCATAACATTGATCTCTTCAATTTTAACACTGGACTTTGCAAGCACTATGCTGCGATCAGAAGACTTATCCTGCACTTTGTCTTTCCCCTTATCTTTGTGCCTTTCATTGTGCAGTTCATGGCATTGTGGCCTAATATGGCCCTTTTTCCCACAATGGTGACAAGTAACATCTGCATTCCTACCACAGGATTTGCTAGGTGACTTCCCACAAGACTTGGACCGAGATTTCTGAGAATCCCATCCACGGCCACTGCCATTGCCATGCTTTCCATATCCATCATTCCTGCCTCTAACTGTCATAGCATGCAACACACGAGAGGCATCCAAATTCTTATGATTAACCTCTTCCTGCAGAAGAGCACTCTCAACATCAGATAATTTCAAGATAGCAGTAGAGGCACATAATGCAGTGCAAAATACATCCCATGACTCATTAAGAGTACCAAGCAAGAAAAGAGGAGTGACATCCTCTGCAAAAGTGATGTCCTGCGAAGTCAAGTTCTTGAATATAGCATGGAACTGGCTCAAGTGAGCAGACATAGTCACATTCTCCTTCATGCGCAGATCCATAAGCTGCTTTAGCCAATACATCTGACTCGCTGGACTTTTCTTGTCATAGAGATTCTTGATTTTATCCCACAACTGTCATGCACTCTGTTCTTCCTCAAATACATTGTAATGAACCTATTCTGTGAGAGATAATACAATAGTGGACTTGCATAACTCATCAAGCTCAAGCCATTCCTCATTTGGCATAGTTGCAGGCGGATGCCCGCTCAACCTCAAAGGCTTGATCTGCGATTTCTACACCAATACCTGCCAAATCTAGCTCTTCCAATAAGAGTATTTCATACCATCAAGCTTAATGATGTTGAAAATAGCATGATCAGTTGACGAACTCGCCATAATGCAGGCTGGAAGACTGTAGACAATTCAAAACTACTTGCTGTTTACTGCAAAAAATCACCAAAAAATCACCAAAATCGAGAGAAAATGGCGAGAAAAGTGTAACCAAAGTTGCTGCCCACCAAGTACTAGTGAAAGTACATCATTTCAGAATATTTCACCATGAAAAATCCATATCAATCCGGAGTTATATGCTTACTGTAATAAATGACAGCATGGTACTGTAAGAGTCAATTGCTGACCAAATCACTACACCAAGTCAATAAATGACAGCCAAGACATGACCAGCCATAAACGGGCATAAATCAATACCAAACAGTCATCAAGACCCTGAGCAAACACCCAAACATGTCACCAAAGCATCCATCAGTGAGTAGGCATACCCCCTGGACAATAGGGCAAAGTATACATAACACGGGCAAGACCTGACACCAATAGGTGTATGCTCACTAGAGTGCAAAGCCCAAGCTCAGGTCAAAAGCAATTCCAAGATATCAGTGCATGAACCATGCAACATGTAAGTGTAAGAGATCCCAAAGTCTCAAGTATCTACAAAATGCTCAAATAGCATAAACCTCCTGCTCAATGTCAGTCAAGCATACAAGATGCTCCCACTGGCTCAAAAGGCAGATAAATGAGCTCAACAGCTCAAGCAAACCAAGTCAAAGTACCAAAGACAGGTAACCAAGACAATGCCTCAATAGCATCCCAAGAGCATGACGGCTACAAAGCAACTATAGGTAGCATCCATGAGCAAGACATACATCCCATTAAATATCTCTGACAACCAAAGTGACACCCAATACAAAATTCTGGAATAGCAAATGAGAATCCAAGCCAAGTCTTCAGAGAGCATTGAAGCTCAACAAGTACATGGTACACTGTGCCAAGACAAATGCATCAAGCAGTAGGCATCGAGTAACCATGTACCCAAAGAGCATGTAACTGTCAAAGCACTGACCATTGTCAAGCATAGACCAATGTCAATAAGTGTGGGCTGAAATAAGCTCAAGCTTCCAAAAGCATCCCGATCCAATGACTAGCTCGAAGTCGTCCGTCGAGGATCAATACATCATAGCATAACCCAAGACATACATCCAGAACCAATAGGCATATGTCAAAGCATGAAAGATAGCTTCAGCCCAAGAGTATTCAGCATGCATTTACTATTATAAAGTAAGTATTTCCAGCCCTACAATCAGGCCAGAATCATAACATTACATGTAGCTTCAATCCCCCAATCAATCGACATCAGTAGAAGCATCACATAAGCCATAGGTATACAAATATATGCTGTCTCAGACCTGAAATCTGTTGCAAAATATTCTATCATCAGAATATGGCAAATCTAACATCACCATCGTGTCCGAAGCATGTCAAAACCCCAACTTAGACTCTTACCTTACCTGAATCGGGTTCCGAATGCCTGAGATATGACAAAAAGAGTGATTTTTGGGCCAGATTTTGAAACAGGTGCAAAATAAATGTGAGCTGATTGGGGGGTCTGCTATCTCACGTGTCAATAATGGGGCCCAAAGGGGGCACAAATGGAGGCCAAAGAAGGCCTACACCAAGCCTCAGCAAGCCTTAATATGCTGGAAGCAAGATCCAGGTGAAGGAAGCTCCAAGAGGTGTGAGCTATGGCTGCCCACAACCTATGAAAACCCTGTTTATCTAGACCTGTGGACTGAGATAAATCTCTGAGATAATGAAGAAATACCTCAATGTCAATGCCCTGATGGTGCCTCAATAGGCCAGGAAGAAGCTCGGGAAGCCGGGGAGTGACGGGAGTTCAAGAGAATGAGATATGGCTGCTGGGAAGGAGACCCAATGCGAGTGGGGCGTCAATGGGAAGTTGAGAATGCCACGAGCCAAGCTCAAGAGTCATGAAGTCGTGCTCTGATACTAGTTGAAAGGTGAGAGGGATCGAAGCTTGCACTTGAGAGCTATGGTGGGAGAGCAAGAGCAAGAGAGAGAGAGACAAGAAATGGGAACTCCAACAGTCACAATGTGTGACCGGGCCTTCCTTTATTCAAACTGTCACTAAAAGAATAAAGAATAAAGTGACAATGATGAGCGCATGCCACCTGCAG
The DNA here is from genome assembly GCF_053477565.2 of Lygodium microphyllum. Lineage (NCBI taxonomy): Eukaryota > Viridiplantae > Streptophyta > Polypodiopsida > Schizaeales > Lygodiaceae > Lygodium > Lygodium microphyllum. The sequence continues at coordinate 141,540,511 of NC_141147.1, read as the reverse complement.
TGTGCAGTGGCGATGACTATCAGTGTAGTAATACACCGGCGGCTAGGCGAAGGCGCCTTTACCCCCAACATTATGTTGAATCCACATGATACATACATATATTTATGACTGAACTCCTCGAGGAGATTTATGAGCTTAGAGACCTATCAATATCCCTTGTAGTTTAAGATCCATCTTACATTATGGGCCCATTACCACTTAGTCCTTTGCTCTATAAGGTACTCTAGTAGTATCTTATTTATGATGTCACCTCAAGAGGTGGAGAACGTCATCTTGAAATATGAGCTGTTAGTATTCCTTGAAGTACTCAAAAACTTGTCGACTTCTAGAATCCAATGATCCCTTGAATTGAATCCTTTCCTCACATTTCATTATGAAAACCATGAATTTGAGGGTTAATCATAGCATTCAAAGAAAAAGTAGTCACTTCAAACATCTTTTCATTACATTACCTAGAGAGATCTTATGATATGCACATTCCTTTGGATTTTCTCTTAATAAGAGCGCAAGGCGGGTGCACCACGATTTATTTTATGAGTGTCGGACTCTCACCCATGCAAATTGTAAAAGTAGATGGGTACATTTCCACTTGGATCAAAAGGAAAGCAATGTGATGGGTCATATAATTGATCCCACTCAAAGTCCTCATCATGATCTTCAATTTCAACATGCCCAACCACATTTTGATCCTTAACTTCTTTTTCATCAACATCTTCAAGAATAGTCATGTTATAATTCTTGGATTTAGCATTCTTGAAAGTGCAATCGAGGCATGGTTAGCTATATACGTTTCTCCACATTTAAAGCATAGATCCTTTTCTTTCCTTTCTCAAAAGAGATCTATGGGTATAATTTTTTCTCCGCCACTTGTTGATTATTTTTGGGCCTATTGTCACCTTGCTTATGCTCCAATTTAGGGTTGATTGTTGCTGCCTTAAAATTGCTTTGTTGCCTTGAAACATTAAAGGGTGGGTATATAGGGGCTTTAGGGTTTCCAAAAGACATGCTAGATTCACCAATATTTCCTCCAAAATTATCCTATCTATTTATAGCCTTATGCTATCCCAAAGTGGGCTAAGTAGGAATGTACTTTCTATACTTAAGAGCATACCTTTCATGTAATTCAATTGCTTGGAAAAGTGTGCTTGGTTTTTGGGCTATAATATCAATTGAGAGGCTAGGCTCCAAACCATAAATGTATTTTTGTAACTTTGTATTTTCACTTACACTTTCCACATACACAATAAGATTTAGAAACTGATTGGTATACTTTCTAATAGTCATAGTTTTTTAATATAGTTAATACCACCACCTAGCCAATTTTTCCTTCTTCTCGATCAAGGATGCAAATACTTGAGCTATCTTTGCCTTGAACTCTTCTCAACAATCAACTTACTCGTTTTCCCTCTTAACATACCTCTACTACGTATGAGTAAAGCCCTCCAGGTGAAGAGTGGCAAGTTATATCTTTTGATCATTTGATCTAGGAAAGATGTCAAAATATGACTCCAACTTAGATTATCAATAATCTTATTTGAAGGGGAAGATGAGTGCCCACTGTACTTGGTCAATAATCATATCACAAAGTTAACTTTCAACAAATTCTTGTTGTACATTAGAAGTTTGGGGATTGTGTCCATGTAAGTTCTAGTGGGGATTGAATATTTGAAGCACTCATTTGATAAGATATCTGAAATCTACTTGGAGTTAAAGGTGGCTGAATTCTTATTCCTTGAGGATTGGATTCATGAATGCTCTTCATTTCTATAAGATGGTTCTCATGTTTCATAGGTGGTACTGGGTACTCCTTTTCATCCAATAATCCTAGGATATGAATTAATATTAGGATTGGAAATGATTGTTTTAATTCATTCTTGTCCATACTTTCTTTATTAGCTATTTGTGCTACCACAAGTTGTGAAATTTTGGTCGTGAGTTTATCTAACGAATCCTTGGTAGAAGTCATGAACTTCAAAGAATATTTGGTGGAATGAGCCATCTACTCAATTGCCTCAGTTTGCGCATTAGATTGTACCATTTTCTCAACCATCTAATCCAATTTTGGCACAAGCTCAAGATGTCTAACTAAATGCCTAGTCTCATGGTTGCATAGAGTGGCATTTAAAGTGGTATATGTCCCATACTCTTGAGAATCCTCTTTCTCATGTTGTTGCTTAGTCACTGCATTTGTAGATTCCTTTATTTGTTTACTGAGCATCTTAATTTGCCTTATTCTTTCATTTGTTACCTACCATTTCTCTATTCTATCCAAGTATTGTCCAAACAAACCATTTGTTAGAAAATTGGTTATAACTTTTGACTCCATTATGCCAATGACCTACTTTTTGACTCAAATCAAAACCAAGGGTAAGTCTTTGATCTATCAAGCACTTTGTTAGATATAATATTCTAGGAATATTCATTTGTGGCTATACAAACTTATCTAGCAACCTGCAAATGCCATGTTTTAGAGATCTAACCACCCATAGGTCCAAAGTAAGTTGTCCAAACCATGTAAGAACCTTTGTAGGATCTATAAGGGACTGAACGCAACCTAGTGTGACTTGTAATCAACCTATATATATCTTGTAATATCCTACAACACTTTCAAACAAATGAGAATTGTCTCTAAAATGGCATTTAATTCTCTATTTCTTTTGTGAACTTCTACAATGTGTTCTTGAAGGTCAAGATAAAATATAAACCCCATATGTTGATCAGTAATCACCCTATTTCTAGCTCAAATAATCAATGCTCCTCTTGCAGTACTTGTGTGAGGGATAAAGCAATATGTTGAGCTCCTTACACAAGCTTCAAATCACTGGGAGATGGGCAAAGTTTCCCTTCTGTTGGGTTATCATGGCCCTTTGGGATCTTTAGTAATGATAGAGGGTCAACTCTCTTTTGTCCCATTGTCTCCTTCGCATCCAACTTTTTCCTCAATTGGAATATTTCACATGGAAAGAGCATACTAATTTAAGAAACTAGGCATGATATGCATTTTCAAAAATAAAGCTTTTAGCATTTAATGAAGTGCAATGATTAATTGAAAAAAGAGAATTGAATCCAAAGATTGGATAAGGGTTGTACCATTGTAATTTAGTGACTCGCTCATTGCATTAGCTTACGCTTTACAATATACTTTTGGACCAATAAAAATCCAAGCACAAATCAGGTTTATTCAATCAATGGATAAGATATATAAATATGATTTCAGCCAATTGAGATTGATGCTAATAATTGATCAACAAGATTATGTCAATCTAAAGGAGGTACCTCTCTTTGATTTATGATGCATTAGAAGCCTATGAATGCCATAATCTCCCCATCAACAAGTCGATAAAGCTTTAATAATTGAATTAAGAGAGATTTTAGAAATAAAATGAGTGGATTATCTCTTTTAGAGATTGAAGAAGATTGGGGAACCAATATTGATCAAACTTCAGCGATTAACATGGAATGAATATGCTAATTTGCTTATAATGCTCCATAGCTTTAATGTCCATTGATTGGCCAATGCCAATGCATATATATTGAAGAACCTTGAATTAGAAGAGTATTCAGACCCTTTGAAAGCTCACTTATGACAAGAAATTTGAGTTTGAAGCATAAAGCCCCCAAAATATTGGACCACAATACCCTTTGATGCTTGAATCCTCTTCAATGTATGCAATCTTGGCCCGTTCTTGGAGTAAAATCACTATAAAGAAGTGTTGAAGATTGGAGATTGATAAATCTTGAAGAATAGGATAGCTTCAAGCTATTGGCTATGGATGCCCTATTGTGATTTAGGGTTTTCATAGAAAATGGCTTCCAAAGATTGAAGAAGAAAGGTCAAATCATTGAGAAATAGGCAGTGGATGATTGCTTGAAGCCTTGATGAGCACCAATGTGATGATCACTACTAGAGATGGAGCAATAAGGGCTAGTGGATTAGTGCAAAATGCTTTTAAATTTTTGAGCTTGAACTACGTGCTTTCCATTGATAATTCTAGGCCATAAGTGTTATCAACTTGTTGATCAAACTTAAGAGAGTGCTTGCCCCATGATTAGAGAGAAAGATAATGGCTCCACTAAGCAAAGAAGAGAGATGGAAGGTTCTCCATCATGGAAGCTTAGAAGAAAGCTTGTAGAAAAGAAGAGAGAGACAGCCTTTTCCAAAAAGTAATTAGAGTTTAAATGGTGACTAACTCCTAAGACCTCTTCTTTTACCATACCTTCCAAAATGACTTGTATCTTGATGTTAACTTGCTAATTCTTTCTATTTACTTTCAAATTTGTCTCCATGTCTTAAAATAGCCCAAAACTAAGCTATCTTCTTCACTTGAACCTTTGGTCTCTACTTTAGTCTCCTTCAAGATATGTACCACATGCACCTATGTAACCTTGGATTGACTGTTTGAATGGGAAAAGCTTGGTTAGCATGTGATTAAATGGGACCAAAGACCAAAGCTCTAATAGCACTTTTCATGAAGGATACTAGGAAGGAGAGAGAAGAGTGCACAAGAGAGAGAAAAGAGGAGAGAGAAAGATTAACAAGGAGATAGAAATGCTAGAATGAGAGAAAAGAGGTGAGGGAAGCCATGATAGCTTGGAGAAGTTGGAGAGACTTTATTGAATATTACAGATCGGTGAAACATTACAAGTCTCTCACATCTTAATACATATGCATTGTGACATGGAATTATTTCCCAAATACACTAAAAATATAAATCTCTTCCTAGTTTCTTAAAACCTCTTACAATTGTCATTCACCATATAAAAACTTATGAGAAGTCTAATATATTAGCTTTCTCTAATAGAAAATGCACTTTAATGACTCTAGAACTCAAATTAGTAACTTGGGATACATGGCTTTATAAGGTCAATGCGATTGGTACAGTATTTTGTTAGACATGGATCCAGTGACAATCATCAACTCAATTAGTTCCATTAATGTGACAAACCAAGAGGGAGGGTCATGTAGCTTTTTTTCAACCAATGATTAATGATATCATAATTGAAGAGCTACAACTAGTCATACCCCATATGCTGATGCAACCATAAAATATCAAAGGTAAAATAACCAATATTCCATTACCTACACCCCTACAACTTATTAATTAAAACTTCAACCTTCTTTTTGATATAGGAAGTACTCATTCACTTTTTTTGCCAAAGTGTTCAAGGACCCTAGGATTGGATGACAAGAAGTCAAAACAAAATATGATTGTGTTGTTGGCTAGTGGAAATGATACCCAAAAACATTTTAGAGAGAGAATTTTTATTTAAAAATATTTGCACTAAGTTTTTTCCCTATATTTAAATTTATGACATTATGATGGAATTATTGGAATGGACTACCTTAGTACTAATGCTACTACATCCAAAGTGACAAAAGGTACAATCCCATTTTGAGTTCTCACACTAATTAAGTCTAGGCCCAATGAAACAATACCAAACCAAAACTTCCCCTTGTAAGATCCAATAAAGTAATCAAGAGAGTAAGAAGTGGACAACCTCTATATTATAGTCAAACTAAACAAGGAAGTGCCTAGTAAAATAGAAGACCTAAAATGGTTGAAAAACTATGTTGATATTCTTTATGAAGAGCTAGCCAAACTTCCATGAACTAGAGAAGTTGGCCATGATAAAAATTTGATTAGAGGATCTTACATCATAAAGAAACGTCCTTATAAGATGTCCCTAAATGTTAGCCTTCATGATGGCTCCCATTCTCAAGCTAATTGACTTCAATATTCCTTTTGAGGTCACATGACTAATGTGAGCAGCTTAGCAATTAGAGGTGGGTGTGTGTGTGCATGTGCGTGTGCGTGTGCGTGTGCGTGTGCGTGTGCGTGTGCGTGTGCGTGTGTGTAGTGAAGGAGAGAAAAAGAGGAGGAGAGGAGGAGGTGGAGGCACAAGAGGAGGATGAGGAGGTGCAAGAGGAGGAGGCTAAAGGTGAGAGGAGGATGCCAGTGGAGTCTGTGAGAGCAGACGAGGCACAAGTTTAGGAGGCATAAGTGGAGGAGGAGGTGCAACTAGAAGAGGTAAGGGGAAGGGGGGGGAGGGGGAGGGGGAGGGGGAGGGAGGGAGGCAAATGTTTTTGCTCTATCACTGCCTTCTTGGGTGAATGGATTTAATGCATCCTTATCATTGCTTTTATTAAGTCCATCATTAATAGAGGTAGGTAGTGACACTAGGTGGATGGTTTATCCCCCTTTAAGTAGTACAACGAGTCATTCTACAGGAGTTGTTGACTTAACCATTTTTAGTCTTCATCTATCAAGTGTTTCCACTATTTTGGGTTCTATTAACTTCATAACTCTAATATTGAACATGCATAGACCTAGAATGACCATACATAGATTATCTTTATTTCTTTGGTTTGTTTTAGTAACAACATTTCTACTTTTATTGTATTTACCTATATTAGTAGGTGCAATTACTATGTTATTAACCGATTGGAACTTTAATACCAACCTTTTTTATCTTGTTGAAGGGTTTGATCCCTTTCATATGTATTTATTGCCTATTGATTCCAAATGAGGATAATAAAAAAGACTTTCTAGTAGTAAACAGTGTATGATCAATCATTATTTATGAAATAACATTGGATGAAGAATCAGATATTACTAAAAACAATCAAATCAAACTAGGATCCTGCATTTTTGGAATGACATTATTTATTTGGATTGGAAATGCTAATTTCTTGTTAATCCTTAGATTTTATCATGGGCCATTATTGACACTACCCATGAGTCCTTCACAAATTTTATGTGTAATATCTTTTTTTATAAAAGGGAGCATTGGTAGAATCCTTACATTGATCAAATCAATGATTCGTCAATTACTTCTATTTTTAGCTATACTTTACTCCCATTTGTCTCTAGCGATATTGAAGCCTCATATCGTGACTATTGCAGTAATACCATGCACGTTTTTTTTATTAGTTTGAAATAAAAAATCTACTAGATTATCAAGTTTTATGACCTATAATATCTATTCACAATGTCAAAATAGTTTGTATATTCTTCATTAGGTTTTTATTTCAAATATTGAATCCAATTTTGTTATCACTTAATCCCGCTTTTGCAAGATTGCTTCACTTCTTTCTATTTTGATATAACAATAATCTATTGTTTCTAACAAGTCTTTTTTTGGGTTGGTCAATTGATAAAAAACTTGCTAGTGGGGGGATAGCCCCTAGAGATAGTAAATGTGGGACTAGAGAAAATATTAAAATATGATATTTCATGTATAATCATGTGTAGTCCTTAATATTATCTATTTCGATTTGCAAACCAAATGAAATGATACAATTAACAGTTCCTAGATTTATCAGTATATGAATAAACATATAAGTTATCATGCTTGGATAGCGATTCTTGGGATCTATAGTAATCATTCTAGTTACAATGTATCCCATATGGCTTATAGAGGAATACGCTAGCATAAGCTTCATGCTTGTGTGAGTCACAACAATAAAGTTTCCTGACACCATACTAAGAATGTCGAGTACTCTCAAAACCATATGCCACTCATTATTGAGATGTGGAAAAAGAATGTCTAATAGTCCTGTAGATAAAGATAGAGCTTCTACTTTAGAAGTCACGAAAAATTAGCAATGACTGGTGTAGGAGATTCAAAGTTGGAAAGAATATTCTTGGTCTTCCTTTGCTCATTTAGAAGAGTGCATGAAGTTCTTAGTTCACATGGCTCTTAGTTCATATGTTGAATAGTTTTTGCTTCAAGAATGTCCCTTGCATTTGTTTCAAATCTACTCTTCCCTAGAGTAGTCTCAGTAGTAGTACAAATTGTTAACTTCTTGAGGAATCCCTTATCATATCATTTATTGATCCACTTTTTGAATGGGTTATTGTTCATGCAAGGGACTCTCAATACTTGATAATAAACCAAGAATGATTCTAGGTAGGATTTACATACATAGTCACAAATCCTTGTTGTGGAATTTTCATGATTGATCCAAGTAGGAATTAAGAAATTAGTAGCATCCATGGATGAATGGTCAAGGCGCCCAACTCAGGATTGGTAAATTCACAGGTTCAACTCTTGTTGGATGCAAAACAATGCAAACTAATTAACAAAGAAAATATTGATTAGATGGGGACTATATAGGAAGGACAAAGTAAAATGAACGCTTTTTTTCTAAAAGAGCTCGATCCATCATATTGAAAAAAAAATGGAGGAATGAACCTTGTGGATGGAATAAAAGATCAAGTACTTGTTGGAAAAAGCATTTGTTTATTTACGAAACATCCAATATACATTTGAAGTCGCCACAGAATTGACTAGACCTAAGGTGAAAGATTTGGATTGACCAATTCTTCAGAGTTAGAGTAAAGGGTATGAATAGCTATTGATTATAATAAGAAAGGAAAAACCATTGGAATCATTTGCTTCTCATTAAAAAAGTAATTACTCTTCAAGAAAACTAATAGATGATTAAGTACTGACCTAGAAGCATTAATCTACTAAATAGAATAAGAAAGGAAGACCATAGTTATTTGATTATATGAACCTTACACTCCTAGTACACACAGCTGATCTATTTTCAATATTGAGGAACCACTAGTAGGCATAGGGGAGGTGATCACAAATGTTTATAATGAATCTAATTTTGACAAGATAAAATGAATATTATCAATAGAGTAACAAGTATTGAATATGACCCAAATCATAATGTATGCATATGTCTAATCACTTATGATCTAGATGGGGGAAGGAGATATATCAATGGGGGGTTAAAGGTTGGAAATACTATAACAATCGGATCAAAAGCATCTACTTCCAACGGGAATGCCCTATCCTTGAGTGTGACTCAAATAATTGAATTTTTTTTTTTTGAATACCAAGCCAATAAGGAATTGGTAACCTAGTATCGATTCAAAGGTATAACATCTATGTACTAGAATGAAACTCAATGGGGAAACCATAGAGTGAGTGTAGCGGGTGATCATGTTCAAGAAAATCTTGATATTAATTAACTTGTAGTGAAAACATAATATGGAAAAAGATAAACAATCTTGAATCTTGAAAAACTAGATGGGCATCCCCCCTTATCATGGATAAGACATGTGAAAAAAAAACAACTCATCATGTTCGATGTGACGGCAAAGGACAACATTAAAGAAATCCAAGTTTTGGTCATTTTTAACAAGATTGACTCTTATTTTTAATTATTCAAACAAAATTGAGATGTTCCATAGATTAATTATGGCCTATCACACTATATATACATGAATATGACAATCAATCCCAATATGCGAAATATATCAAATTTTGAGAGCTAAAGGGAACTTGAACTTGAAGATCTCAATACAGACTATCATCAACATTCAAAAAGTAAATAAGCATCAATTTATCAATTCAATATTTTTAAAAAGCAAAAAAGATTTACTATTCATGCTAGATACAACTTAGGCTCACAATACTTTTGTATTTATTTTTGATTGATCGACCATCCATCTTTGTTTTTATACACTAACATATTTTGATATATAATTACATTTTGTTAAAATATGTATGTATACAACATAGAAGTCTCTACATTAAAAAAATGGTAACTATATGGTTATTTGCATCTTTTGCATATCTTCTTTTTATTAGTAAAAGTTGAGAAAATAGGGATAGCATATAATACGGAGATAGTCAATATGGCTTGGGCAACTTCAATGGTGGTTTTTATGTTCTCCCTTTCACTTGCAGTTTGGGGAAGAATTGGGTTATATAGTGAATCATTAATCTTTTTCAAGAATATGGGAAAATATAAATACAACCTTAATATTAAGAAACTTGATCCCATCCATAACACTTTTTACTAATAGAAAATTAATACTATGACATTTACGTGATAGTGTATACATATTATGTTTATCATCATAGATTAGTTGTGAAATTGGAAATTGATGATTCTTGTAAATGCAAAAAGATAAAGCTAAAGTTAGCCTAGTTTTAACAAATATCAAAACACCTATTAATAGTTAATTTATCTCTAGTTGGTTTCATGGATTTAATCAATTGTGTAGGCAAGGATTAAGCATTCAATGTTAGTTATGAAAAATCATATTTTAAGAAGTGAAATAACCAATTATAGGTGCTTGGATTTGGACTTAAAGATCAATAGGATCAACTAGTCAATGGGGGTTTAGTAAGTATAAAGATAGAAACATTTTGCAAATGGACAAATTTCTAAAGAATAAGGTAGATTAGAACAGTCAAAAAAGGCATGCCTAGCTATCTATATCAATCTAGACTATTGAATTGTCAAATTACTCAGTTTGTTCTATCAAGAGAATATCCAAGAAGTTTGATGAAGAAATTGACATGGACTAGAAGTAAATTGTAGACTATTGCAAATTTCGTAATTTGCATAGCCCATAAGGAAATGAAAAAATCACATATGGTTTTTGGGGAGGGGGCATTGGTCTCAAAATCTCCATCCTATCCCAATATCATGATTTTCTACTTTCTTATATCAAACTACTTTGCATTCCTATCTTTCAAGGTTGTGGTTAGGTCCTATCCTATTACCATCTAAAATGCTTTCAAGCAAGACTACAATGTTTCTCATAATTGAGAACTTACGCCTTTGTGCCAAAGAAACAAAACAATTAAAAAGGTTGAATTATCAAGTATCCATTGTAAACTGGTTGACAAAATCACAAGTGGCTAGATAGCACGTGCATAATGAACACTTGTATGGATCACAAATTGGATCTGAAGACTATATCCCATTTGAAGTGGATAGAAGTTTTTTGTACTGAATATGTCGTCCATGAAAACCAAGAGGAAAAGGAGAGAATTTGGGGAGATGTGACTAGCTAATGCTAATCTCACATTTTGATAAAAACAAAAATGACTGTATTTTAACCTAATTTCTTCAATTTATTCAAGATCTCAATGTAGGTGCAATGATTTGCCTTCCAAACAAACATTGGGAGTCACCCATCATATGGTTATTTCATTGCTTGATGGATCTTGTTAGTAGGCTATGCATCTTGAAAGAGTGTTGTTTGTAATAAAACAAAGTGTAGCATATGGTGGTATACATACTTCTTTTCTATTATTTAGCATCAACTAGGTGCTTTTTCATGGCTAGTAGGTTTCCAAATAGTCAGTTTTTGGTACATGCCCTTTGGTTTCCTCTTGAGAACAAGATCTACTCCCATTATCTTATTATTATTTCCTATATGCATAATGCTTGATTGGATGTCATTTAGCTTTTTATTTTTAATGACATAGGTAATTATCCTTTATTATTTGTGACTATAGGCTGTTTTCTTCATTAGCTCAATTGTCTTTTAAAGCTCTCACCATTGTTATCCATAAAATATATTTTTTTTAAATGCTTGTGAAGTGTGGCCAAGTGCTAAGACAATGAGTTTTGATTTTGTCACTTGAAGGTTTGGATCTTTTTAGATTGTTTATTCACTATTTCATCTATCTGATATATAGATATATAGCAATTAATAGATATTGCATTTTACATAGGTGGGGCTTTGCATGCCAAAAAAGAGTGATTGCTTTGCTTTACTATGATAAGGCATACACTTGCTACTAATGACTAGCCAATTAATCAACACACGTTACCTTGGATTCCCCCTAAAGATGCTATAGAAAAACAAGGAATTTTGCTTTGTTTTGCTATGATAAGGCAAATCGTGCTAAAACTTTATGTTAAACCTCCCCACATGATGGCAATCTAACTAGACATTTTAGTTCTGATGAGCATGTGTGCTAGGCTAGCTAGGACATTAGGGATTGGCTAAATACATTATTGTAAGAAACTGGGAATACATGTCTTAGTGAGAGAAAATTATTAACAATACATTGTCACACTAACATAGGTATAAAAGGTGCAAGACATGTAATCTTTGCATTTTTTTTATCATCATACAATTATTATCTCTCATCTCACCTCTACTAGTACTCAGCTTTCATGGCTTCTTTCTCTTCTTTTTTACCTTCTAGTATTTCTCTCTCCTTGTCACTCTTTCTCTCTCTTCTACTCTTCTTTGTCTCACCTCTCAATCCTCTCCGCGACAAGTGGTATCAAAGCATTGGTCTTTGATCCATTTTCTCCTCTTTTTCTTCACATTCAGTCTTAACTTTCCTCATGAAAGCCTATTTCAAACAAGTACTACAAATACATGACATGGATTGTGAATGATAGGACATCTACACTTAGAAGACACCATATCTGAAGGAATCTACATGATATTGAGCCTAAAATGGTAGGTCATGCATCAATAAGAGGCTATTTCAGATGTAAAATGGTTAGATGAATACAGTTAGTCTTGGCTATAACTTCAGTTACTTGTTAAGACAGGCTTTCCCTTTCCTCTCTCTTTCAAGCTTTTGCCTGAAGCTCTCATGGTGGATAGCAAAGATTTTCTTCTTCTGCTTAGTAATCATCCTATCTCCTTCTGAAAGCATGGGGCAATGAATCTTTATCTCTTGCTGATATTGATTCTTTCACAGATTAAATCTTATTCAAGCTTGTATGGGCTGATTTTATGGATTCTTGAAGATTTGATTGTTTGATTTTCTTTGCCCAAGATTGAAATATTGTAAAAGATAAGTACTAACAATCAATGAGTCATTGAATTGCATTGGTAAGACCCTCGGCTAGCACTCATTTCTTCATTACAATCTTTCATTGATCAATCATGCATATCATACAAGGCTGAAAGAATTTTTTAGTTATGCATTTCATCCTTGATTCATTAATTAGAATACTACTACCATGTTGATATTTCCATCAAGGAAAAAGGTGGATGCCGAAGGAGATTGTGGGACAATAGAGAGGTGACACTCCCCCATTATTAAAGATCTTGAAGGGGTGCAACCAACCAACCCATGGGGAAATTTGCCCACCTTTTGATGATTTGGAGCCCATGTAGGGAGCCTATCATGCTATTATATTCCTTACCAAATGTACCCCAAGTGGAGTTCTTGAAGACATAAAGCTCTTAGCTGGATAGTATTGTTTGGGACTCCATTGATCAATCACATGGATCATACAAGTTATTACAAGTTTGCTACATGAGGAATTTTAGCCATTCTATTCCCTAGAGTAGGGGTTAGGTGCATCCATTGGAAATAGAGCATTTGGACATTCACTTGGCTAAATTTTTAGTCATTCACATATGTTATAAGTCATTCCAAATTGGTTACAAGTCTTACACAAGGTACTACACTCAAATAGTGAATTGGCACCACTCTTGGAAGGCTTTTTACCTAGTTACAGGTGTTATATAGCAATTCAAAGAATTTCTACAACCTCTATAGGGTGTTGCAGGTTGTTTTCAACTCCTACAAGTCATACATAGGGTATCATAGGGTTGGAAGACCTTATCTTTGACTTGGGAGAGGTGGATACACTAAAACAATGTTTTTACATGGTGCACAACTATTCTAGACAATAGTAAAAGAAGATTCCCAAAATATTCTATTTTGATTCTAAATTTGAGTGCTATAATTCATCTAGAGAGCTATTTGTTGGCTTCCATCAAAAAGTTCCTGATTTTGATATCGATGTCAAAAGTTATAGTCATTGACCAAAAAATTCAATTTGATACTCTTCACCTTGAAGGCTTTGCTCATATCTAGTGGAGGTATATAAAGAGGGAAAATTAGCAAGTTGATAGTTGGGAGGAATTCAAACCTAAGATAGCTAAGATGTTTGTATCTCCCATTGAGAAAGAGAAGTTGGCAAGAAGATGGTATCAGTTGGACCAAAGAAGCCTATCAATTAGAGAGTATACAAATCAATTTTTTAATCTTACTATGTATATAAAGATTGTGAGCAATGATGCAAAGTTTCATAAGTGTATTTATGGGCTAGGCCAAATTCATCAACCAATGTTATGGCCCAGAAACATGCCACAATATTCCATGCTATTGAGCTAGCTGAAAGGTATGCTCGTAAGATTAGGAGGGTCATTCCTATGCAAGCTTCTTTTGGACAGCAAAGGGTTGTTGCTAAACATGGAAACTTTGGTGGCAATTATGGAGGTGCCAATACTTCATTTAGCAGTCCCAAAGTCCCTACATACCCTACTTTCAATGCCTCAAGATAACAAAGTGCTCTAAAGCTAGCAAACATCCCTATAAAGTGGAGCCTAGGCAAGGTGACAATAGACCCTGAATTAGTTCAACAAATAATGCTAAGTTTATACCTATGGATCTTTTCAAGGGAAAAAAGGAAAAGGGTCTATACTTCAAATGTGGTGAAAAGTGTACAATTGATCATGCATCAAAGTATACTTTCAAGAATGCCAAGGCTAAGAAATATAACATGATAGTACTTGAGGATGGAGATGATGAGGTCGTTTGATGAACCAAGAGTCAGTGTATAAGCTGAATTTGAAGAGCATGATGAGGATCCTGATCTCAATCGTTCTTATGAGGTTGTAGGTGGATTTCCATTTGACCTAGGTGGGCACATTTTGTAACCCACCTTTGATTACGTGACGAGTAACGTTTTAGTAATCCCCTAGAGTTTACCTTCCAACCGTCACCATCTGTACTCTAAACAGAATGATCGGATTTTGTCCACCGGCTGGTTAATCCTAGGTCTACCCCACAAGGGAAGTGTCCTGCCGTTACCCACGGAGGACCGACCTGAAGGTTCCTAATTGATCTAACAGTCACCTATCCACAACTAACTCACATCCAGAGGTGTCCTTCGAGAGGCTTCTTGTTCGAAAGGAGCACCTGCCATTACCCTTGGTTCATGGAGTACAACGCTTTTTTCTAGTGTAGCGGACTAAGGATTTATGAAATCCCTCGCAATGCTCTGGCATAGCCGTTGTACCTTTCCCCTAAGATAATTTACAGTTCAAGTTTTGAGACCAAACCCTAGGTAAGTCAGCGAATCGGCCCTTCCTAGAGTTTCTTCCTAGCGTTTGTTTTTGGGGAAACCTCTTAGCTAACCGAGACCACCCTGCCATAGGACTAAATTCATCTAGAAGCCATCCACCCGCTTCCCTCTATGGAAGCTCTTAGTTATCTAATTACCTACCACATTACATGAAACATATAAAAATAACTTTATTAATTAATATCCTTTTATGCACAGTTGTTCATTTACGTAATTCACTCATGGACATACAATCAGAATAAAACAAATCATTGATTATATTCCATAATGTGTGTTCTCCCACCCATAAAGGAGAAAAATTATAATTTCACATGCTGCCTCATCCGGCACATTTGCATGTCACCAAGATCAAATCCACCTATAGCTAGCATTTATAGGTGTCCCAAGTAAAACTCGGGTCATACAGGGGACCAAGTAGTTCCTAGGTGCAAAAAGGGATTTACTAGCCAGAGCCCCCCTGGCACCCCATCCACCTCCTACTTAATACGATCCCTGTTGGGAAACCTCTCGCCATCAGAACCGGTCCATGCTTTCGCGGTAGTAAAAACATCCCCACTTAGTATGGGGATTCAGCACTTATCCTTGGGGGAGGCATAGGGCTCCTCAATTTTTATATGTTCCAATATTTAATTCAATCAAGATCTAATCTAGAAAATTCACAAACAAGATTGATGTCTTCAAGCAGTTATGACTTCAATCAATCATGCAACTTTCAAGTTCAAGTGAGGCTTAATCTGGTAGCAATCGACACTTGAGTTTCAAGTAATGAACCCTTCCCCTTGGAATTTAACTAGGGGTATCTAGAATTTGAGTCTCTAACTTCCCAATTCTTGTAACCAAGTTTCTTGACCTTAAGTCAGCATTTCTCAAGAGACTTATCTTATTTCTATTGAACTTGAATAGAACTTTTTTTAAAAAAACCTGTGGTATCACGGTTAGTAAAGGGACATTATCCGGGCCCGTGACTCTATTTGTGACTCCCGTGCTTGCAACTCCAATTGTTGCTTCCATGTTAGTAGGGTTATATGCAATTTTGGCTTCTGAATTCTTTTTCTTTGGGGCTATAATAGAATAGAGATGAGAGTAGAGGTATGATAGAATAGGATAGAGTTCTTCAGTGTCTTCTCTTCTCGGATCAGAGTATGGAGCAGAGTCTACTCCTTCTTGATCAGTGTCTCATCCCATCATGATTGCTCTTGTTGCTCTCCCCTTGTCATCCCCAAGCCCAGAATTTATAGTTTTGCAGGGGGGATAGAAGAGTGAACGCTTGATTTTTTGACGTTTTTTGATGATGTCATTGATGACAAGAGAGAATGTTTTTTAAAAGCATTTTGTTGATGATGTCATTGATGATGTCAGGAAGGGGCTCCATTCTTGTAGCGCGAAGATAAAAATTGACGAATCTACACATGGCGGGTATCACTCCAAGGCGGCGACTAAGGCAGCAACCAAGGCATAGACCTTGGCATCTTTGCCTTGGCATACTTGGCAACAGGCTACAAAGGCTTCGTTGGCGCCGTTGGTTGCGCACGAGAAGCTCCCACTAGCTTGTAGGAAAATCTTCCTAGGAGGTCACCCATCCTGGCAGTGTCGTCACCCAAGTGCACTTGATTGCCAAGTGACTATCCACTAGGCTAGTTCTTTTTGTTGTTATATGCTACAAGCATAGTTTTAATAAGCTAGTCTTGGGGTGGTTTCCCAAGTCTTTCTTCCATGAACTGGTATGTAATACCTTATTAATAATAACAATTATCTTCATAAGTAGAGTTAGTTTCATAATTTGTGCAACATAAATCAAATTTTCTTTGGAATGTATATGTATATTTAAAATAAACTAAGTAATGGGGGCATTACATTCTTCCTTCCTTAGAGAAATCGAGATGTCCTCATCTCGAGAGGAATTGGGGGTATTCTTTCATAAGGATTACCTCATCGACCCAAGTGGCATCCTCTTCAGGAGAATCCTTCCATTGGATGAGATATTCTCTAAGGGTCCTATTCCTAAGGATTCTTTCTTTTACATTCAATATTCTATCAAGTTGAAGTTCAAGTAAACCTTGGCTTGGCATTACAACTTGCTGATCATCAAGAATATGATCAGGATTAGGTACATAGGGCTTCAAGAGAGTGACATGGAATACATCATAAAATTTTAGGGTTTCAGGAAGTTGCAGCTTATAAGCATTTGGTCCAAGAGCCTTTATGACTTTGTAAGGTCCACAGTATCTTGGGCTTAGCTTCTTGAATTTTCCCAAGGATAAGGAACTCCTCTTTGGGCGTACACGGATAAAAACCTTGTCCCCTTCTTGGAAGATTCGCTCTTTTCTCCCTAGGTCAGCATAGGCTTTCTGCCGATCCTTGGTAGCTTGTATATCTTACTTGATGGTTTTGACTTGTTCGTCCATTTCTTCAAGCATCTTTTTAGAAGCTTCAACCTTCAAGGTAGGGTCGGAGAAGTTTAGCGGGGCTAGGCATTCTTGCCCATATAGAGCTTGAAATGGGGTCAATTGGATGCTCTGACGATAGGACGCATTGTAAGAAAATTCCACCAAAGGTAGATATTGTATCCACCATTTAGGTTCTTTTCAACAATATGCCCTAGGTATGTCTTCAATGACCTGATTTACACGCTCTGTTTGTCCATCATTTTGAGGGTGATAAGCTGTACTAAAACAAAGCTATGTACCGAGAGCTTCAAATAATCCCTTCCAAAAATGTGAAGTGAATAGAGAATCATGATCACTAATAATTCTCTTTGGTTGTTTATGAAGTCTAAATATTTCTTTGACAAATAACCTGGCAATATCTGAGGCTTTGTAGCTAGTTTTGACTAGAATAAGGTGGGTAACCTTAGTCAATATGTCCATAATTACCATAATCGAGTTATATCCACCTTGAACTGAGGGTAATCCAACCAAAAAATACATACTAATGAATTCCCATTTCATCTGAGGAATATCAAGTGGTTGTAGCTTTCCTGGCAGCTTAACTCGTTCAGCTTTTATTCATTGGCAACTCAAGCATTTGATTACGTATTTAAGTACGTCACTTTGAGCTTTTCCCAATGATAGTTTTTTCCTAACTACATTGAAAGTTTTGGCATAGCTAGGATGTCCTAAAAATGGGGAATCATGAGCTTCCCATAGTATCTTCTTCTTAAGATCTTGACTTGAAGGAATACATAATCTTGTCCTGAAATAGGCAAGCCCTTTGTCAACGGAGAAGTTAAGATACTTAGTCTTAAGCTTAGAGTCTTGTTCTTTATTCTAAATTTCCTTCAGCATTTGTTGATATTTGGGATCATTATTTGCCTTCTCCTTGGCTAGCTCGATGATAGGATTGCTAGGCATTGATATCAATGTAGTTAGTGTTTGAGCTCTAAGAGGTTCTTCTGAGATAAGTGCCTTGAGAAACGATTTGTGACTTAAAGCATCTGCAATTGCATTCTCTTTGCACAGTCTATACTTGATCTCAAAATCATACTCTTGCAAGACTTTGATCCACCGATGTTGCCTCATATTTAGATCTGGTTGAGTGAAGATCCATTTAAGACTTTTATGGCCAGTTACCAGTGAGAATTTCCTCCCAAGTAGATAATGTCTCCATAACTTAAGAGCATGGATAATTGCAAGTAATTCCAAGTCATGAGTAGCATAATTTCTCTTGTGAATCTTCAATTTTCTAGAGGAATATGCTATTGGATATCCTTCTTGCATGAGTACGCATCCCAAAGCAAGAGAGCTCGCATCGGTCACCACTTCGAATTCTTTGCTAAGATTGGGTAGTTTGAGGATTGGGACTGTGACTAAACTTAGCTTGAGCCTGTCAAAGCTAGATTGTTCAACTTGGGTCCATTTAATGGCAACTTGCTTCTTGAGTAGATCGGTGAGGGATGTAGCAATTAAGGCATAATTCTTGATAAAGATCCAATACCATCCTATTAAACCCAAAAATCTACGAACTTCGCTTACATTGGTTGAAGGCGGCCAGTCTTGTACATCCTTGACCTTGGCCAGATCTACTGAAATTCCCTCTGCTGAAACTATAAACCCTAAATACTCGATTTTGTTCTTGAAGAATGCACGCTTCTTCTTCTTAGCATACAACTTGTGAGTTCGCATTGTCTCAAGAACTATCCGCAGTTGTGACTCGTGACTTCCTTCATCCTTGGAATATGTTAAGATGTCGTCAAATAATACAAGGATGAAATCATCAAGACAAGGTCTAAATATATCTTGCATTAATCTGTTGAAGGTAGCGAGGGCATTGGTTAATCCAAATGACATTATGATAAACTCATAATGACCGTACCTTGTGCTAAAAGTAATTTTTGGAATATCTTCTTGCTTGATTTTGATTTGGTAATACCCTGATCTGAGATCAATCTTGGAGAAAATCTTCACTCCTTGTAGTCGATCAAGTAGTTCGTCGATCCTTGGAATTGAATACTTGTTTTATCTTGTTACATGATTTAGCCCTTGACAATCAATGCAGAGACGGAGAGTCCCATCCTTCTTTTTTTGAAATAACACCGGAGCTTCGCAGGGTGAGTTACTGGGTCTAATGTATCCCTGATCTAAGAGCAGTTTGAGTTGTTCCTTTAGTTCTATGGCTTCTGGAATGGACATTCGATATGGTCGTTTTGCAATTGGTGCAGCTCCTAGTACTAGCTTGATTTCGTGGTCGACTTCTCTTTGTGGTGGAAGTTCAGTTAATTCTCAGGGAATATGTCAGCATATTCCTTAAGCCACGACGGTTCAACTTCGGCTTCTTTATCCTATTTAGTTTTGTTTAATTTGATTAGGTATATAGGTGAGCCTTTTCTTAAACCTTTAGTGGTTCGAGAAGCTTTCGCTAATTGAATATTCGGTTTTCCTGCTTCTCCTTGTGTGGTCACTTGTTGTCCTATAAGATTCAAGAATGTGACTTGGCCCTTTTCACAATGAATATGAGTGTCATTGGGAATTAACCAGTCCATTCCTAACAGGCACTCATAGGTTCCTAGGTTCATCACTCTGAATTTCATGTTGGTCTGATTGCCACCCAGATTAAACTCCACCTTACTTGTTTGTTGTGTTGAGAAAACTTCTTTTCCATTAGCTAACTCAACTATCAGCCCAGGTGCACGCATTGTGTCTATGCCAAGTTTTCTAGCACACCTTGGTGATATGAATGAATATGTGCTTCCACAATCGATCAAAATTTTAAAGGGTTTACCATTATAGGTTGATGGTGTTTGAATCATTGAGAATTGTCGAGTTGGTCCCTTCTTGTTGAGAGAGGCATGAATTCTCACTCTCTCCATGTCGGCTTCCAAGATGGGAACTTCGTCGTCTTCTACTTCCTTAACGGTTATGTCGGCAACTCTTCCTCTAGCTGTGGCTATTCGGCTTTGGTTGTTACAAAACTTGCTTTGAAGTTCATTCTATCCGAGTTTTGGGCATCGCCTTTGGATGTGGCCAGGTTTGTTATAATAATAGCACCTGAAAGTGTCTTTATTACCACCAAAAAAGTTCTCCACTGCTGACGTCTTGTTATTTTTGCTATTAGCAGATTGGAATTGACCTTGGGCTCTTTTTGCATAGCCCCTAGTTATATTTTTATTTTGGTACTTATTATTCCAAGGCTTATCGTTTCTTGGTTTGGATGGAGTTCCTATACAATCAGTCTTGCACTTATCAATGCATCTTGGAGGTCGAATGGATGCATTTTTCAAGCCGTATGTTTAGGGGATCATCTAATCTATGGCAAAACTTGGATAATTGCTATGTAATGTCCATAGATGGTGCATACTTGAGAAGTGTTACAAACTTCGAGTAATAGGCTTCCAGTGTCATTCCAAGTTGCTTTAGACCAAAGAATTCATTCATCTTTTCTGTGTGGTATGCTAGCGGAAGATACCGGCCTTGCACTGCATCCTTTAATACGTCCCAACTAGCAAATGCTTCAGAGATTCCTTGGTCTTTACACCATTGTTTCCACCAAATCCGAGCTTCTCCTATTAGCTTTGACTTACCGATCATTGCTTGATTAGCTGGGGTAATTCCAACAGCAATGAAATAATATTCCATGGACTCAACCCATATTTCTGCTTCAACCTCGATGTTTTTGCCTTGGCCATCAAACTTAGGTGGTTTGATTGCTTAAGCAGGAACTTATTTTCTTGGATCTCAGCAGCATTAAGGGTAGGAACAGCTTCATGTGGTATCTAAGATTAGCTCTACAAATGTTATCATACAATTTGCTTGTATCTTTTCAAAAAAAGAAAATCATTTCAGAAGGATAGAAACGCTTTATATTGAATTTTCAAGAAGGTTACATCATGATAGAGTTTTTCGAATGAACTTAAGGAATCTAACCATGGATTTTAGATATATTTACTGACTCGTAATTCTTAATTACTAGAATAGTAACCAATTTCATATTCAATACATAGACAAAATAATTTCACTGTAAGGGATAAATAGATGGTTTATTTTTGGGATGGCTGGTTATTTGGGAGAGAAGATTTCCCTAATACAATCTAGGTATGGCATTTGCATACATCCATTGGGTAATAGTCTGGCTTTGAAAAATGGATATCTAAAAATTGGTATTTTAAAGGAAGATCAGGAAGTCCATCTTTGATGTAATTACAGTGTTTAGAGCGACCAACAACTATAATTCGATCTGCTGGGATGACCTTTGTTGCTTTCTCGTAAATATATCAATTTAGTTTAACCTTCCTGCCTCTAGTGAATAAAATTGAATTACCTCTGGCTTCATTGTAAAGTGTCCCCTTGTCCACTTGCAGGACATGTCTTAGTAGCCCATCGGGAAGAGAGTCTAGAAAGCGCCGCCCGGCACTCCCAAGGAATGTCACGGGGTTTGTGATCTAGGTCTTCCCGAGTCTGCCACACGAAACGGAAGCATTTCGGCCATTCCCACTTAAGACCGACCTGAATCAAGGTTTCCCTAATGGTCAAGTTCCTAGGAGGTAACTAGCATCGAGCCCCAAATGAATTGCTTTGCGCAGAAACATCAGGGTCGAAGTGGATTTATACTACACTTCGTTCAAGGAGAATGGGAAACGAGAGGGATGCGAAGCTCAACCTCTCTACCCGTAAGGCATAGTCCCATTCCGTTCCCCTAAAACAACATAAATCGAGACTCTAGCTCTCTAGATTCTAGGTCATTGTTACCTCGCTATCAATTCCTTTGAGAAAAGTTCCCGGCCAACTGGGCCCACCCTTTCGTAGGACGGACCCAAGGTCACATCCACCGCACTTTCCTCAGGTTGCTTTAGTTATCTAATTACCTACCACATTTAGTTTGACAAGCAAAAATAGCTTCTTTAATTAACCAATTAATCACTGGTTCCTTCACGTAACTTAGGCACTAACATAGAAAAACAATGTCAAGCAAGGTCCTTTTCAACATTTGATCTTTATTTATCACTCTTTGGAATACATCATATAATCCACCCGAAGGCTATTCCAGCAATCCTCAGGGATCGCTATTCCAAGTTCCCCCCGTTGACCAATATGCGGGCCTGGAGATCCCATCTCGAGTCACGTCAGTCTCTTGTCCAGGATCCAGAGGCAAGGGACTTATGGCCAGAGCCACCCTGGCACCCAAGCGTCCTCCTACTCCAAGTAGCACCCATGGAGAGACCTCTCGCAGTGGGTTCGGTCCACGTACCCGCGCGGCTAACAACCCCCTTGGATAGGGTCAGGCAGACTATCAGAGGTAACTGATACTACCTCTCCCTCCAGGCTTTCAACCTAAAGCATTAGTTATTTTTCCGGCATTAGTTCCTTGATCAAAGAAGTACAAACAATGCTTCTAAGTGTACAAACACAAGCACTCCAGTGGTCGTTTATATGGCCAAATGCTAAGGTGTGATTCCTTCTCCCCAAAAGCTTCCAACATTCGATCCTGGATCAATTTCGACATGGCAAGATCCCAAGGGTTTCGTAAGCTGAGTTGCTTGTTTGCCCTCTTTTCTTGGGTTAGGGTTTATACCCTATTAACCCAAATTGTCACTACTTTAGGTTTCCATATATTATGGTCAATAAATCCTGGACAACCCCGTTGTCCTCACTTGATTGGTCAATTGCTTGCTAGGCAATTCATAATTACCCTAACTTGGCAAATCAGCCCCAAGGAAGGGTGATGTAGCAGGATGACTACTCATCCTCTAGAAAATTAGACTTGTACTTAGAACCCGCCAACCTTGTTCTAAGGAGTGGCAATACTATTTTGTGATTTAGACACAAAACCATGCGACGTTGCAACTTGTTGCACGAGATAGGTGTCAGCACCTAACTTGTGGGATTATTTTCCTCATCACACGGTATTCCTTGGTCAAGAATACCTTTGATCAAGATAAGGGCTCGGGAGTCCTCTTGACCCAACCCAACCCTACTAGGCCGATGACATCTTGGCCCTAAGGTTCCTAATTTCCTTGCAGAAGTCTAGCATTTGGTCATCCAATCACTAGGGTGAGAACCCTAGATCACTCTTGCACGGCCGATCTGACAACCCTAATATTTTCGAGAATGTGGGTAGGATCTTTCGGATTGGAAATATTAGGTTGGCATCCTAAGTGCGATACTAGGTAGAATTTTTAACGTAACTTAACCCTACCTAGCACTTTGAGGTGATCGTCATATGCAATCTAATCGTACCTTTATGATTTTCATGTAAGCTACTCAACTATATGCGGATTACTTGGTTGATCCAACCAACCCGCGAGTAAAGATGATCTTCACTTTAAAGATGCAAATACTTTCTTCTAAATTAGCAAGTACTTTCCCCTAAAAGATGTAAGTAAGTGCAAGATGTATGCGATGTATCATTCCATGCAAATATGCGATTTCAAGACCATAGACATTTTCCTTCTATGCAGCTATAAGATCTACAATGATCTTTCTTTGCCTTGCCCTATACGGTATTAGTTGACATTCAGAACTACTTCTTATAAGTCCCACGTATATGCGTCAAATTCAAGGCTTTAGTCTTTTAATGAAAATGCATCCTTTCCCAATTTCAAACTTTGATAAAAGAGCTTCTATGCATGGATGCATCATTCTTGAGATGCCAATGAATACATGGTTGATTTAATCCTTCTTCTACCGCTTATCACAACCTAAATTGTAACTAACGTTGCATGCGAATTGCATAATATCAAGTTCAAAAATCTTTTCCTTTGGGAGATGCACGATTATATATCATACGTTTAGAATTTGCAGCTACCCT
Organism: Lygodium microphyllum; assembly: GCF_053477565.2. NCBI lineage: Eukaryota > Viridiplantae > Streptophyta > Polypodiopsida > Schizaeales > Lygodiaceae > Lygodium > Lygodium microphyllum. The sequence continues at coordinate 141,516,384 of NC_141147.1, read as the reverse complement.
TGGCCATGGAAGTGCAAGCAATTGCAAATACATGACATGCAACTAACTTGTAGATCGAATGAGTAAATAAATTTCCCAATGTATTTAAACTTGCCTACAAGAATTAAATACATGCTTAATGCATCCTTTTCATGCGGGACTATTATCGAAACCTGGGCATTAAGAATCGGGGCGTTGTCCACTCATGTACTCGGGGTGGAAGCTCCCGCTTGTGCTCCTCTCGCCTTTTGCTTAGGAGCCATTTGCACAGTGGACTTGGACTCCACGAACTCTCCTTGCCCTTTTTCCGATTTCCAAAACTGCCTACTAGGCCGAGATTTCTCCCATGTGCAGGAATTGGCCTTACAAGACACAGTTTTTAAAAACCAGGGAAGGCACGGGTGAACAAGGCTTATGGAAGCCTAATGGAAGCTTCCAATAGAAGCTTCCAAGCTTCTGAAGTACAAGGAAATGACATGGAGGTGGGGAGATGATTGGGAGGATGACGACGATGCTAAAGAAGATGATGATGATGATGGTAATGATGATGAAGATGATGGTGATGATGACTGCAGGGGCGGAACAGCAACGTGGCAATGGCGGCAGCTCTTAGGCGCCAGGTACCAGTTTCACAGCACGATCCTCCTCTCCTCTCCCCTCAAGCTCTGGGGGGGGGGGGGGGGGGGGGTAATATATAGTGTGAAAGGGGGGGGTAGCCACACAAGTGGCAGGCAGCATGTTCCCCTCCCCATGCTCCTCCCTACTCCACACAAACTCCCTCTCCTCGCCATGCAACGGCTGAAGGGGAAGGGGTTTAATTAAAAAAATTTGCAATAAATTCATTATCTCTTTTCCCCCTTGAAGGGGTATTCCTACGTGGGCTACGATTTTTAGCCACGGCTTCCTATACGCGACGCGGGGTTGGTATTTGTTGATGCACACGGAGGGAGCACTTAGCCCAAAGTTTTTTTATTGCGCTGGAGATCACTTGAAATTGCTCTTGCACGAGATGTGTGTGGGTCTAGGGTCATTAATATTTCGTGCAGAAATATTACATTCTCTCCCCCTTAGAGGAATCGAGATGTCCTTATCTCGAGAAAACCTGGGGGCATTGCTGGTTGAGAGTACTTTCATCCATCCAAGTGGCATCCTCTTCGGGGTAATCTTTCCACTGGAGGAGGTATTCTCTCAAGATCATGGATCTCAAATGCCTCTCCCTAACATCTAAGATCCTATCAAGTTGTAGCTCAAGGACTCCTTGGCTAGGCATTATAACTTGTTGATCATCAAGCACATGACTAGGGTTAGGCACATACTTTTTCAATAGACTGATATGGAATACATTATGAACTTTTAGGTTTTCAAGGAGTTGTAATCTGTAAGCATTAGGCCCTAGGCACTTGAGAATCTTGTAGGGTCCACAATACCTTGGACTTAGCTTTTTGCATTCACCCAAGGATATGGAACTCTTCTTTGGACGTACGCGAATGAAGACCATATCACCTTCAACAAAGGATCTGTCTTGACATTTCAAGTCTGCGTAGGCCTTCTGTCTGTCCTTGGTGGCTTGGATGTCTTGTCTTATTGATTTGATTTGGTCATCCATGTCTTCCAGCATCTGCTTTGAATCTTCAACCCTCAAGGTTGGATCCAAAAAGTTCAAAGGACTACGACAATCGTGCCCATACAATGCTTGAAAAGGGGTCATCTGAACGCTTTGCTGATAAGAAGCATTGTAGGCAGACTCAACCAGTGGCAAATATTGAATCCACTTTTTGGGTTCGCGATAGCAATGTGCCCTAAGCATATCTTCAATGACTTAGTTGACTCGTTCCGTTTGACCCCATCGGTTTGGGGATGGTAAGCAGTACTGAAACAGAGTTGAGTCCCAATGGCCTCGAAGATAGCCCTCCAGAAGTTTGATGTGAAGAGAGAGTCATGATCACTAATGATTCTTCTGGGTAACCCGTGTAGTTTGAAAATCTCCTTGATGAATAACCTTGTGATGTCTGAGGCTTTATAGTTTGTCTTAACAGGTATAAGATGTGCAACCTTGGTGAGCATATCAACCACAACCATAATGGAGTTGTATCCTCCCTGAACTTGGGGCAGGCCAACAACAAATTCCATACTAATGAATTCCCATTTCATTTGGGGAATGTCAAGTGGTTGCAATTTCCCTGGCATTTTGACATGTTCAGCCTTAATGCGTTCACAAGACAAACATTCCGTGACATATTTGAGAATGTCATCTTTGAGCCTATCCCAATAATAGCTCTTCTTGACCGCATTAAGGGTCTTGGCATAGCCAGGATGTCTTGAGAAATGGGAGTCATGGGCTTCCCAAAGTATCTTCTACTTGAGTGACTGGCTTGCTGGTATACATAATCTTGTCCTATAGTAGACAAGTCCACTATTGATAGAGAATTCTTGATACTTTGTTTGTAGCTTCGGGTCTTGATCCTTGATGGGGATCTCCCTTAGCAATTTCTGATTGGTTGGGCCATGGCATGCCTCTTCTCTAGCTAGCTCAAGAATTGGGTTGTTTGGCATGGATACCTTTGTGGCTAGAGATCTTGCTATTGATGGATCTTGCAAAATCGGAGAATTTAGAAATGCCTTGCGACTGAGTGCATCGGCAACTACATTCTCCTTTCTAGACCAGTATTTGATTTCAAAATCATATTCTTCCAGCACTTCAATCCATCGACGTTGCCTCATATTGAGTTCATTCTGGGTGAAAATCCATTTAAGACTCTTGTGGTCCGTCACTAGGGTAAATTTGTTACCCAGCAAGTAGTGTCTCCAAAGTTTGAGAGCATGGATGACAGCCAACAATTCAAGATCGTGGGTGGCATAGTTCCTTTCATGGCTCTTCAGTTTCCTTGAAGAGTATGCTACGGGATGACCTTCTTGCATGAGCACACATCCTAAGGCAAGTGCGCTAGCATCAGTTATCACTTCAAACTTCTTACTAAGATCCGGAAGTTTCAGGATGGGTGTTGATACCAAGCTTTGCTTTAGTTTTTCAAAGCTGGATTGTTCAGCAGGTAACCATACAATTCATACTTGCTTCTTTAGTAGATCAGTCAGAGGTGCTACAATCAAAGCATAGTTTTTGATAAAGACCCTATACCATCCTGTCAATCCAAGAAAACTACGTATTTCTTTGACAGAATTTGGTGTTGGCCACTCCAAAACGTCTCTGACCTTGGTCGGATCTACTGAAATTCCTTCCGCTGATACAATGAATCCCAGATATTCAATCTGTCACTTGAAAAATGCACACTTCTTCTTCTTGGCATAAAGCTTGTGTGCCCTCATTGTCTCAAGGACAATGCGAAGCTGGGGTTCATGATCTTCTTCCTGCTTGGAGTAGACTAGGGTATCGTCAAAGAAGACGAGTACGAAGTCATCAAGATAGGGCCTAAAGATATCGTGCATTAGCCTGTTGAAGGTAGCAGGAGCATTTGTCAGCCCGAATGACATGACTAGGAATTCAAAGTGTCCATACCTTGTGCTGAATGCCGTCTTCGGGATATCTTCTTCCTTGATTCTTATCTAATAATATCCAGACCTGAGATCTATCTTAGAGAAGATCTTCGCACCTTGAAGACAGTCAAGAAGTTCATCTATTCTTGGAATGGGGTATTTGTTTTTAATGGTCGATTGATTCAACCCTCTGTAGTCAATGCATAGCCGAAGCGTTCCATCTTTCTTCTTCTAGAGCTGCCCATGGTGAACTGCTAGGACGAATGTAGCCTTGGTCTAACAGTTGCTTGAGTTGCTCCTTCAGCTCAATCACTTCCAGGATGGACATCCTATATGGTCTCTTTGTGATTGATGCAACTCCTGGCACTAGCTTGATTTCGTGATCGACTTCCCTTTGAGGAGGAAGCTCTATGAGCTCTTCATAAAATACATCTGCGTACTCCTTTAACCATGAAGGTTCCTCCCTAGACTCCTGATTCTGATCTAGCTTATTTAGTTTAATCAGATAGATAGGTAGCCCCTTTCTAACTCCTTTTATTATCCATGTTGCTTTGGCCAGTTTAATTTTTGGCTTACCAGCCTCTCCTTGAGTTGTAACTAGCTCCCCTTCAGAATTTTGAAAGGAGACTTGGCCCTTTCCACAATGAATGTGGGCGTCATTGGGTATTAGCCAATCCATTCCGAGCAAACATTCATGGACACCTAGGTTCATTATCCTGAATTTGACCGAAGTCGACTTTCCACCCAGTAGGAATTTCACCTTAGCAGTTTGCCTGGTACAAGAAACCTCACGACCATTTGCTAATTCCACAAGTAAGGTAGGTGCATCTTTTGTGGCTATTCCTAATCTTTTTACACATGCTGGTGAAATGAAGGAATGTGTACTACCACAATCAATCAAGGTTTTGAAGCTTTTACCTTGATAATCCGATGGAGTCTGAATCACCGAGAATTGGTGATTCGGGCCTTTCTTGTGAAGAGCAACGTGAACTATTGCCCTCTCAATGTCAGCTTCCATGCTTGGATCTTCTTCATCACCCAGCTCCTTATTGGCAACACTGGAGGTTTTCCCTTTGGCCCTGACGGTGGCTACTTGGCCATGGGCAGCTCCTTGGAATGGCCCTTAACGTTGCCCTCTACTAAGCTTGGGATATTGCCTTTTAAAGTGGACAGGCTTGTTGCAATGGAAGCAATGGAGATTGGGCCATTACCTTGGGTAGAAACGAAGTTGTTAGTAGCATTCGCCCTAGCTTTCTTCCTTTGTCCGTGGTTTTGGCCCTACGCTCTCTTAGTCTAAGATCTAAACATTCCCTTGTTCTGATCCTTGTAAGACCAAGTCCTGTTATTCCTTGGCTTGGATTGCACCTCCTGTATTATCAGAGCAGCTCGAATGAGCGCATCTTGAAGGTCCGTTGGGCGCATTGATTCCAAGCGGGTGTTTATGGGTGGGTTTAATCCGGCACAAAACTTTGACACCTGTTGCGTCATATCCATTTGTGGCACGTACTTTAAGAGAGAGACAAACTTTGAATAGTATGCATCCAGGGATAGTCCAAGTTGCTTTAATTCATAGAATTCGTTCATCTTCTGCGTGTGGTAGGCAAGTGGCAGATATCTCCCTCGCACAGCTCTTTTAAGCTTCTCCCAAGTAACTGACCCTTCCAAGATCCCTTGGTCTCTGCATCATTGCTTCCACCAAAGTCTTGCTTCACTCGTAAGCTTCAGTTTGGCGAGCATCACTTGGTTAGCGGATGCAGTACCTGCTGCTTCGAAATAATCCTCCATGGATTCGATCCAGACTTCGGCGTCAGTTTGGACGATCCTTTCCTTACCATCGAATTCAGGTGGCTTGATTTGTTTGACAAGAAACTTCTTCTCTTGAATTACAGCTGTACTTGGTGTAGAGGTCGAACTAGAAATCTACACTTGAGGTTGTGCCTGGGCATTAAGATTCTTTACGTTAAAAACTTGACGTTACTCACATTACATTACATGCCCAGTTCAGCTTTTAGCCAAGTGACCTAATCACTTAACTCCTTTACCAACACTTACAGCCATGACAGATAGTGATAAAAAGTCTATTTCATTCATATGGGCATAGCCCTTTCGAGTACATTTATTTTGGGAAGATAGAACAAGCTAATTGGCACATTAGTTTGAGGAAAATAAGATTGTGTTACATTCAGCTACTACAGAAACTGAGTAATAATATGGAGTGGGGTCATGGATTCTCATGAATCGATAGGTCATAGGAAGCTTGGGGTATCCCTTCCTTTGATACCCATTCTTCTCATAACGTCCCAACACCTTGATTCTGTCGACAGGGATTATTCGAGTCACTTACTCGTACACATACTTGTTCTGCTTGACCTTTCGACTGCCGACATGTAGGGTTGCGTTTGCGTGAGCCTTGACAAAGATGAACAGCTTCACGATCTTTAAGTCCTCCATCCACTTGATTCTCTTCAAGTTGGTCCGAAGGTACGCAAGTCGGTGGGCAGCTATATAATAAATTACTAATTCTCATGTCCATCTCCATTCCACGTACAGGGGTGAAGGATTGTAGATGCGGTCTAGGATATTCATCATACCTAGCCTCCATCGATAATCCGAAGCACGCATTGCAGTCATAAATATAACCTGGAACACCAAGAATTTGTTCCATGCTTCGCGATTCTGCATGCTAACATCCATAAGTAAGTAACGAAATGTTCTTAACGGCAACATTGCTCTACTTCCCCTCATTAAGTTCCCTTGTAAATATTAGATTTTGTTGGTTCGCTCTGATACCAACTGTAACGTGTCCCCCTGTCCACTTGTAGCACACGTCTTAGCAACCCATCCGGAAGAGAGTCTAGAAAGCGCCGCTCGACACTCCCAAGGAATGTCACGGGGTTTGCGATTTGGGTCTTTCCGAGTCTGCCGAAACGAAAGCATTCCGGTCATTCCCACTTAGAACCGACCTGAATCAGGGTTTCCCTAATGGTCAAGTTCATGGGAGCTAACTAGCATCGAGCCCCAGATGAACTACTTTGTGTAGAAACGAGAGGGTCGAAGTGGATTTATACTGCACTTGTTTCAAGGAGAATGGAAAACAAGAGGGATGCGAAGCTCAACCTCTCTACCTGTAAGGCATAGTCACATTCCGTTCCCCTAAAACAGCATAAATCGGGACTCTAGCTCTCTAGATTCTAAGTCATTGTTACCTCCCTGTCAATTCCTTTGAGAAAAGTTCCCGGCCAACCGAGGCCACCCTTCTGTAGGACATACCCAAGGTCACATCCACCGCACTTTCCTCGGGTTGCTTTAGTTATCTAATTACCTACCACATTTAGTTTGACAAGCAAAAACAGCTTCTTTAATTAACCAATTAATCACTGGTTCCTTCACGTAACTTAGGCACTAACATAGAAAAACAATATCAAGCAAGTTCCTTTTCAAAATTTGATCTTTATTTATCACTCTTTGGAATACATCATATAATCCGCCCGAAGGCTATTCCAGCAATCCTCAGGGATCGCTATTCCAAGTTCCGCCCGTTGACTAGTATGCAGGCCTCGAGATCCCATCTTGAGTCACGTCGGTCTCTTGTGCAGGATCTAGAGGCAAGGGATTTATGGCCAGAGCCTCCCCTTGCACCCAAGTGTCCTCGTGCTCCAAGTAGCACCCACGGAGAGACCTCTCGTAGTGGTTCGGTCCAAGTACCCGGCGCGGCTAACAACCCCCTTGGATAGGGTCAGGCAGACTATCAGAGGTAACTGATACTACCTCTCCCTCCAGGCTTTCAACCTAAAGCATTAGTTATTTTTCCGGCATTAGTTCCTTGATCAAAGAAGTACAAACAATGCTTCTAAGTGTACAAACACAAGCACTCCAGTGGTCGTTTATATGGCCAAATACTAAGGTGTGATTCCTTCTCCCCAAAAGCTTCCAACATTCGATCCTGGATCAATTTCGACATGGCAAGATCCCAAGGGTTTCGTAAGCTGAGTTGCTTGTTTGCCCTCTTTTCTTGGGTTAGGGTTTATACCCTATTAACCCAAATTGTCACTACTTTAGGTTTCCATACATTATGGTCAATAAATCCTAGACAACCCCATTGTCCTCACTTGATTGGTCAATTGCTTGCTAGGCAATTCATAATTACCCTAACTTGGCAAATCAGCCCCAAGGAAGGGTGATGTAGCAGGATGACTACTCATCCTCTAGAAAATTAGACTTGTACTTAGAACTCGCCAACCTTGTTCTAAGGAGTGGCAATACTATTTTGTGATTTAGACACAAAACCATGCGATGTTGCAACTTGTTGCACGAGATAGGTGTCAGCACCTAACTTGTGGGATTATTTTCCTCATCACACGGTATTCCTTGGTCAAGAATACCTTTGATCAAGATAAGGGCTCGGGAGTCCTCTTGACCCAACCCAACCCTAACCCTACTAGGCCGATAACGTCTTGGACCTAGGGTTCCTAATTTCCTTGCGGAAGTCTAGCATTTGGTCATCCAATCACTAGGGTGAGAACCCTAGATCACTCTTGCACGGCCGATCTAACAACCCTAACATTTTTGAGAATGTGGGTAGGATCTTTGGGATTGAAAATATTAGGTTGGCATCCTAAGTGCGATACTAGGCAGAATTTTTAACGTAACTTAACCCTACCTAGCACTTTGAGGTGATCGTCATATGCAATCTAATCGTACCTTTATGATTTTCATGTAAGCTACTCAACTATATGCGGATTACTTGGTTGATCCAACCAGCCCGCGAGTAAAGATGATCTTCACTTTAAAGATGCAAATACTTTCTTCTAAATTAGCAAGTACTTTCCCCTAAAAGATATAAGTAACTGCAAGATGTATGCGATGAATCATTCCATGCAAATATGCGATTTCAAGACCATAGACCTTTTCCTTCTATGCAGCTATAAGATCTACAATGATCTTTCTTTGCCTTGCCCTATACGGTATTAGTTGACATTCAGAACTACTTCTTATAAGTCCCACGTATATGCATCAAATTCAAGGCTTTAGTCTTTTAATGAAAATGCATCCTTTCCCAATTTCAAACTTTGATAAAAGAGCTTCTATGCATGGATGCATCATACTTGAGATGCCAATGAATACATGGTTGATTTAATCCTTCTTCTACCGCTTATCGCAACCTAAATTGTAACTAACGTTGCATGCGAATTGCATAATATCAAGTTCAAAAATCTTTTCCTTTAGGAGATGCACAATTATACATCATACGTTTAGAATTTGCAGCTACCCTTGGCCATGGAAGTGCAAGCAATTGCAAATACACGACATGCAACTAACTTGTAGATTGAATGAGTAAATAAATTTCCCAATGTATTTAAACTTGCCTACGAGAACTAAACACATGCTTTATGCATCCTTTTCATGCGGGACTATTATCGGAACCTGGGCATTAAGAATCGGGGTGTTGTCCACTCACGTACTCGGGGTGGAAGCTCCCGTGTGTGCTCCTCTCGCCTTTTGCTTAGGAGCCATTGGCACAGTGGACTTGGACTCCGCGAACTTTCCTTGCCCTTTTTCCAATTTCCAAAACTGCCTACTAGGCCGAGATTTCTCCCCTGCGCAGGAATTGGCCTTACAAGACACGGTTTTTAAAAACCAGGGAAGGCACGGGTGAACAAGGCTTATGGAAGCCTTAATGGAAGCTTCCAATAGAAGCTTCCAAGCTTCTGAAGTACAGGGAAATGATGTGGAGGTGGGGAGATGATTGGGAGGATGATGACGATGCTGAAGATGATGATGATGATGATGGTAATGATGATGAAGATGATGGTGATGATGAACGGCAGGGGCGAAAAGTTGATTTATGTTGCACAAATTATGAAAATGATTCTACTTATGAAGATAATTGTTATTATTAATAAGGTATTACATACTAGTTCATGGAAGAAAGACTTCGAAAACCCCCCCAAGACTAGCTTATTAAAACTATGCTTGTAGTATATAACAACAAAAAGAACTAGCCTAGTGGATAGTCACTTGGCAGTTAAGTGCACTTGGGTGACGACATTGCTGGGATGGGTGACCTCCTAGGAAGATTTTCCTACAAGCTAGTGGGAGCTTCTCGCGCGCAACCAACAGCGCAAACGAAGCCTTTATAGCCCGTTGCCAAGTATGCCAAGGTCTATGCCTTGGTCGCCACCTTAGTCGCTCCCTTGGAGTGACACCTGCCATGTGTAGATTCATCAATTTTTATCTTTGCACTACAAAAATGGAGCCCCTTCATGACATCATCAATGACGTCATAAAAAAATGCTTTTAAAAAACGTTCTCTCTTGTCATCAATGACATCATCAAAAAATGCCAAAAAAGCAAGCGTTCACTCTTCTATCCCCCCCTCCTCCCCCCTCCCCTCCCCCCTCGCCCCCCTTGCAAAACTATAAATTGTGGGCTTGGGGATGACAAGGGGAGAGCGACAAGAGCAATCATGATGGGACGAGACACTGATCGAGAAGGAGGAGACTTTGCTCCTCGAGACAAAGAGGCATCAACCCAAGGAAGAGGATATGCTGAAGGTCTCTCATCCTCTTCTACTTTGATCTGAGAAGAGAAGACATTGAAGAACTCTATCCTATTCTATCATACCTCTACTCTCATCTCTATTCTATCATGGCCCCAAAGAAAAAGAATTCAGAAACGAAAATCACAAATAATCCTACTAACGTGGAAGCAACACTTGGAGTTGCAAGCACGGGAGTCACAAATGGAGTCACGGGCGCGGACAATGCTGCTTTACTAACCGTGATACCAGAGGTTTAAAAAAAAATAGTTCTATTCAAGTTCAATAGAAATAAGATAAGTCTCTTGTGAAATGCTGACTTAAGGTCAAGAAACTTGGTTACAAGAATTGGGAAGTTAGAGACTCAAATTCTAGATACCCCTAGTTAAATTCCAAGGGGAAGGGTTCATTAGTTGAAACTCAAGTGTCGATTGCTACCAGATTAAGCCTCACTTGAACTTGAAAGTTGCATGATTGATTGAAGTCATAACTGCTTGAAGACATCAATCTTGTTTGTGAATTTTCTAGATTAGATCTTGATTGAATTAAATATTGGAACATATAAAATTCGAGGAGCCCTATGCCTCCCCTAAGGATAGGTGCTGAATCCCCATACCAAGAGGGGATGTTTTTACCGCCACGGAAGCATGGACCGGCTCCGATGGCAAGAGGTCTCCCAGCAGGGATCGTATTAAGTAGGAGGTGGATAGGGTGCCAGGGGGGCTCTGGCTAGTAAATCCCTTTTTGCACCTAGGAACTACTTGGTCCCCTATATGACCCAAGTTTTACTTGGGACACCTATAAACGCTAGCTATAGGTGGATTTGATCTTGGTGACATGTAAATGTGCCAGATGAGGCAGCATGTGAAATTGTAATTTTTTTCTTATATGGGTAGGAGAACACACATTATAGAATATAATCAATGATTTGTTTTATTCTGATTGTATGTCCATGAGTAAATTGCATAAACAAACAACTCTGCATAAAAGGATATTAATTAATTATTCTATTTTTATATGTTTCACGTAATGTGGTAGGTAATTAGATAACTAAGAACTTCCATAGAGGGAAGCAGGTGGATGGATTCCCGACGAATTCAGTCCTATGGCAGGGTGGTCTCGGTTAGTAGAGAGGTTTCCCCAAAAACAAACGTTAGGAAGAAACGTGAGCTGTTTCCCTCTATGGAAGTTCTTAGTTATCTAATTACCTACCACATTACGTGAAACATATAAAAATAGAATAATTAATTAATATCCTTTTATGCAGAGTTGTTTGTTTATGCAATTTACTCATGGACATACAATCAGAATAAAACAAATCATTGATTATATTCTATAATGTGTGTTCTCCTACCCATATAAGAAAAAAATTACAATTTCACATGCTGCCTCATCTGGCACATTTACATGTCACCAAGATCAAATCCACCTATAGCTAGCGTTTATAGGTGTCCCAAGTAAAACTTGGGTCATATAGGGGACCAAGTAGTTCCTAGGTGCAAAAAGGGATTTACTAGCCAGAGCCCCCCTGGCACCCTATCCACCTCCTACTTAATACGATCCCTGCTGGGAGACCTCTTGCCATCGGAGCCGGTCCATGCTTCCGTGGCGGTAAAAACATCCCCTCTTGGTATGGGGATTCAGCACCTATCCTTAGGGGAGGCATAGGGCTCCTCGAATTTTATATGTTCCAATATTTAATTCAATCAAGATCTAATCTAGAAAATTCACAAACAAGATTGATGTCTTCAAGCAGTTATGACTTCAATCAATCATGCAACTTTCAAGTTCAAGTGAGGCTTAATCTGGTAGCAATCGACACTTGAGTTTCAACTAATGAACCCTTCCCCTTGGAATTTAACTAGGGGTATCTAGAATTTGAGTCTCTAACTTCCCAATTCTTGTAACCAAGTTTCTTGACCTTAAGTCAGCATTTCACAAGAGACTTATCTTATTTCTATTGAACTTGAATAGAACTATTTTTTTTTAAACCTCTGGTATCACGGTTAGTAAAGCAGCATTGTCCGCGCCCGTGACTCCATTTGTGACTCCCGTGCTTGCAACTCCAAGTGTTGCTTCCACGTTAGTAGGATTATTTGTGATTTTCGTTTCTGAATTCTTTTTCTTTGGGGCCATGATAGAATAGAGATGAGAGTAGAGGTATGATAGAATAGGATAGAGTTCTTCAATGTCTTCTCTTCTCAGATCAAAGTAGAAGAGGATGAGAGACCTTCAGCATATCCTCTTCCTTGGGTTGATGCCTCTTTGTCTCGAGGAGCAAAGTCTCCTCCTTCTCGATCAGTGTCTCGTCCCATCATGATTGCTCTTGTCGCTCTCCCCTTGTCATCCCCAAGCCCACAATTTATAGTTTTGCAAGGGGGGCGAGGGGGGAGGGGAGGGGGGAGGAGGGGGGGATAGAAGAGTGAACGCTTGCTTTTTTGGCATTTTTTGATGATGTCATTGATGACAAGAGAGAACGTTTTTTAAAAGCATTTTTTTATGACGTCATTGATGATGTCATGAAGGGGCTCCATTTTTGTAGTGCAAAGATAAAAATTGATGAATCTACACATGGCAGGTGTCACTCCAAGGGAGCGACTAAGGTGGCGACCAAGGCATAGACCTTGGCATACTTGGCAACGGGCTATAAAGGCTTCGTTTGCGCTGTTGGTTGCGCGCGAGAAGCTCCCACTAGCTTGTAGGAAAATCTTCCTAGGAGGTCACCCATCCCAGCAATGTCGTCACCCAAGTGCACTTAACTGCCAAGTGACTATCCACTAGGCTAGTTCTTTTTGTTGTTATATACTACAAGCATAGTTTTAATAAGCTAGTCTTGGGGGGGTTTTCGAAGTCTTTCTTCCATGAACTAGTATGTAATACCTTATTAATAATAACAATTATCTTCATAAGTAGAATCATTTTCATAATTTGTGCAACATAAATCAACTTTTCTTTGGAATGTATATGTATATATAAAATAAACTAAGTAATGGGGACATTACACATTTCTTTTGACCCTAGTGGGACATATTTACCTCTTGCTACCACTACTCTTTATTCGATTTCTATGGATGCTTGGGCAAATTCAAAAAGCCCTAATACACTTTGTATGAAGGGAATCATTCATGGAAAGGATGTGTTTATCCTGAGAGACAGTGGCAATACACACAATTTTATGAATTAGTTAGTTGTGGATAGGTTACACTGTTTTCCCACTAATTTATAACAAACCATAAGAGTACAAGTAGCTAATGGAGAAGAGTAAATCAACACTCAAATGTGTCCACACGTTCCTAGGTAGTTAGTTAAAAACTACGAAGTACAGGTGAACCTAATTGCTTTGAAAATGGGACCCATTAATATTGTACTTGGTTGTGATTGTTAATGACTTTAGGGAAGATTACTATGGATTTCTCATAGTTGTACATGGAATTTTCCATTGTGGGTAACCTATCCATCTACAATAAGGAATCCCAAGTAAATTTCATTTTCAGCTTATCACCATTAAACAACTCAAGATGGATATACAAGGACTCACAAATTTTTGTATTGCACTTGAATAAAGAGGTAGAAGATCAATCCAAGAATTCAACTGAGCATTTCACTTTAAAAGCTCTACTTGAGGAGTACAATGACTTATTTGATGTACCTAATTTATTACTTCCTAAGAGAGCAGTGAATCACCCTATTGATTAGAGCCTCATTCAAAGCCGATCAACAAGCCACCCTACACAAGTTGTCAAAATGCAAGCGTGAAGAAGTAGCCAAGCAAATCAAGGAGCTTTTAAAGATGGGATTTATTGAGCTTAGTTCTTCACCTTATGTATCTCTAGTCTTGTTGGTGAAGAAGAAAGATGGATCTTTCAGGATGTGTATTGACTACAGGGATCTCAACGAGCTCAAAGTAAAGAACAAGTATCTAATACCTATAGTTGATGATTTGCTTGATGAGCTTAAGGGGGCTAGATTATTTACCAAGATTGATTCAAGGTTTAGATATCATTAGATTCATATGTGAGAGGGTGATGAAGTGAAGACTGCCTTTAGGACTAATTGTGGGCTATACCATTTCCTAGTATGCCATTTGGGCTTACTAATGCTCTAGCTACCTCCCAGAGTCTAATGAATAAGATTTTGTAGCATTTCCTCTTTTAATTTGTCCTAGTCTTCTTTGATGACATATAGATTTATAGCAAGACTCTATATAGCCATTTACCCCATGTATGAGGAGGGTTTTTGATGTGTTAAGACATCACAAACTCTTTGCTAAGGAGAAGAAATGCTCTTTAATGTAGATTAAAGTGGAGTACTTGGGTCATATTGTTGGCTAACACTTACCACCACTACTTTCCTTTGAGGATTTCTTGGTCTATCATCATTCTATTGTAGATTCATTAAGCATTATGTGGTTCTTTTGGATGATGAGCTTAGCCATGTACTTTAGAAATTATGGCAAGATCTTATGGAGGAAAACTGCCATTATCACCTTAAAAATGGCCTCATTTGGCTTAATGGAAAGATTCTTATTCCCTCTACAGACCTATGATAAAATTAGCAAGAGTTTTCACTGGAAAGGATTATGGAAAGATGTTAAGGATTATGTTATGAAATGTATCCCTTGTCAGCAGAATAAGGATAGTACCTATAGGCCAAGTGGTTTGTTACATCCATTGCCTATTCTAGAAGGTAAGTGGACACATATGACCATGGACTTCATTATTGATCTACCTATTACCAAAAAGGGTTGGAATAGCATTTTTGTGGTAGAGGATAAACTCACTAAGGCATCCTATTTCACTTCTATTAAGACTTAGTTGTCTACTTCACAAGTGGCTCGTCAATTCATGAAGTAGATCTTTAGATTACATGGATTATTGCATGCGATTGTACATGATAGGGATACCAAGTTCATGAGTAAATATTGGCAAGCAGTGTTCAACTCCATGGGAACTAAATTGGCTCCTTTTACAATCTATCATTTGCAAACTAATGGTCAAACAAAAAGGGTTAATAAGTTGTTGGAGACTTACCTTCACCATTTCTGTGATGATGTAGAGCATGCGTGGGATTCATGGTCACATTTGGCTGAGTTTAGCTATAATAACTCCACTCATGCTAGCATTAAAGTTTTACCCTTTGAGGCTATGTATGGCTACAAGATACCCTTATCCACAATTATTTTCAGTGAGGCAACTAACCCTCATGGAAAGGAGAAATCGATGAATCTTTGAAAAGATCAAGATTAGATGAAGGTGTATGTTAATGAGATGACCTTTGAAGTTTCAGGAAGGAGAGTTAGTTATCAAAAAAGTACCCAAGTCTCGATATTCTACTCTAAAGATGGCTCTAGCAGCAAACTTGCTCATAGGTTCTATGGGCCCTACAAGAACTTGAAGCATATTGGAGCCTTGGCATATCGGTTCGAACTTCCCTCTTCCACTAAGATTCATAATGTCTTCCATGTTAGTCCGCTCAAAACCTTTTATGGTACTCAAATGGAAATAAATGATGAGCTTCCTCCTATGGATGAAGGACTTATTCAATACATTCCTGAGGAGGTCATAGGTTAGCATGAAAAGAAGCTTTGTTCCTGCTCCATCATTGAGTATTTGATTAAGTGGAAGGCTTTACTACTTGAGGAAACTTTTTGGAGGCCATATTCCATCTTGGACGAGTTTCCCTACTTATAGGATGCATTGGCAGAGACCATAGTCACAGAGGAGTCAATTGCACTCTAAATAGGGTTCTAGACAGTAGTTTGTTTTAGAACAGATTTTACTCTGCCTAACTTTTAGATTTTAGACATCTACATAGGATCAAAGTACTCTTTAGTAGCTACTTTTGGATATGTGGTATGCTCTATTTGGATACTTCTATTAGAATTTATGGCAGTTTGCTTCTACAAGTCTTGTTTTATACAACACACTGTCTACTCTTTAGAGAGGTTATTTCTTGAAGATTTGAAGGCTCCAATTCTTTTTTAAGACATCATGATTATGTATATGAAAGATACTTTCCTGAATGTCTTCATTTCAACAACTAACTCTTCCCTATTTGATTTTCATCACATCTTTTGTATAGTTGAAATCACAGTAGTACTTTGTTTCATCCATCCTTCTTTGCCATTCTAACTTTGTTTTTACGAGCAAAAACCTTTGGGCAGGGATGGATTGTAAGAGGCTCGGAATATATGTGTTAGTGAGAGAGAGTTATTAATAATACCTTGTCATATTGACATAGATATAAAAGGTGTGAGACATGTAATTTTTGCATCTTTGATCATAATACAATTGTTGTCTCTCATCTCACCTATTCATACTCGGCTTTCATGCCTTCTTTCACTTCTTTTCTATCTTTCTAGTCTTTCTCTCTCCTTGTCACTCTTTCTCTCTTCTTTTCTCTCTCTTTTGCTTTTCCTTCTCTCACCTCTCAGTTCTCTCCTTGACAATTATGAATTATCAAATATATAAAATGTGACTCAAAAAACCTTAAGGCAAGAAAATTCAAAAACATGTACTCAGGTGTACCTTAAATAGAATGAAAGAGAATATATGGGACCTAAGTTCTCATTCTAATGAAAGTTAGCAAATTTTAGGAAATACTCAATGCCTTCGTGGATTAGGAAAAACTTTCATTTATCAATAAGAGCTCCAACTTTTTAGATAATTAAAGTAAATTATCTAAAGTTTAAACAACAAATAAATATCTATGATTAAAAAATAAGTGCCTAGTCAAGCTTGTATGATTTGAAGTAGGTTAAATGCTATTATTAAGATTACTATCATGGCTAGATGACTTTTTGTGCTTGAGTAGCCCATCTTTTTTGTACTTGATTAGCATTCAATAGATCATCCAACTCTAAGCAATGTAAGTTATTGGTGGGGATTTGGTTCATTAGTTTGTTTTGTTTGGTCATTTAAGTCATTAGTGGTGTTTTTAAACTTATTCATTATACACCTCATGTTGATTTAGATTTCAATAGCATAGAACATATCATGGAGATATGAAGGGAGGCTGGTTGCTTTGTTGCATATGCACAAATGGGGCTAGTAGGTTTTTTATTATAGCTTACATTTACATTTTTTATGGTTTGTATTATGGAAGTTTTCCTTGGGTAATTTGTTTGCTATATTAGAGTGGTCATTCCTTTTTTAATAATTGTTACTACTTTTATAGGCTATGTATTTTCTTGAGGTTAAATGAGTTTTTGGGGAGCTATTGTAATTACTAGCTTAGCAAGTGCCATATTTGTGATAGGAGATATTATAGTTACTTAGCTATGGGATGGGTTTTCTGTAGATAATGCTACTTTGAATTTTTTTTAAGTTATTATCACCTATTACCTTTTATAATTGCAAATGCTAGTATTATTTATTTGGTTGCATGTATGAATACAGATCTAACAATCTATTGGGTCTAAAGAATTACTCCCGTGCATGAATTGATTATTTTCAAATGTCTTTAATACTAATTAAACTGGAAGAGTTGTTCACTTCATTCAATGGGGAGGGATGTGTTCATAGCATATTCAACTAAACAAGTGCTTTTTTCACCTACTACTAAACCCATGCTTTCTCCCATAAATTGAAAGTCCATAACATTGAGTGCAATGGGTGTTCTATTCAAATATCCCATACTTGTTTGGATAGCACCAATGTTAAACCTTTTTTTTCATGCAAACTTGTGATATGGTCCTTGTGGGAATCCTCATCAAACAAAGCCAAAACATCTTTTGTAGTCATGTTCTCATCCATTGGAATCCAAGTTTCACTATCAAACAATCAAGGATTTGGTGCTTTTTGTACTTGTCATGGATAAATGATGGCCACATTGTTCACAAATACCCCTATTTTGTTTCAAAATTTTAACATGGAGCATATTCCCATAGTTTTCACACTAGGTCCATATTGCTTTCTTTATACCAATATTCATGCTTCCATCTCTTTCCCTCTCACTTAAAATATAACCTTTGGTAGCTTTTTCAAAGAAGCTCTAGTTAATCTTCCAATTTCTTTTTTATCTCCTTATCATTTTTTATAACCCAATGATTTGGGGAAAAAAAATATTTGATTGAATTCAATCTTATGAATGAAGTGAAGAAAAAGTTGAGGATTTGTTCATGATAGAAAAGTCCAAATCATTGTTTTCTTGAAACGAATACCAAATCAATGTTAGGTCCAATTCAAAAAGTGAAATCATGAATTGATGATTCTTCTCAAGCCATCATATGTTAAAAAGTTGTGAGTATCCATCCAACTATCGAAAAGGAAAGTTTTGAAAATAAGAAACAATGGAGATGATTATTTCTTTTTATTATAGACCAATTGCTCTCAAAAGATTAGTATTGTTTCTTCATAGGAATCAAAGGGAGGGATTTGAACCCTGATATTAATGGATTGAAATGATCATGCAATTTATTCTGCTAAGTAAGAAATCCTAGTGAAAACTCACGGCACATAAAGAATATTAGGAAATAGATTGTTTCCCGATACTCTTTATCCTTTTCTTGGGACTGATCTAACAAAAGTAAGGTTTGTGGATGTTTATATGATGTATCAATTGTTTCAAGTTTAAATTTGATTTCTTTCCACATTTCACAAGTAATTCCCAATTCAAAACTCCATTTTGTAGCTTCGTGAATAATTTCATTACCTTCACGAATAAAATCACATCCTTCATTGTGTAAGCAAAATAATGCATGGATCTCCTTTCTTGTACTTTGTAGATACTTTGGGGAAACCTTGTGGCTTTTTTGACTCTTGATTTTTGACTCATTATCCATTATGACATATTTAAGGCGTTTGCATCTGAGATGGATTAAGAAATTTTCCTTAGCCTTGCAAGACTTGGTGGACAGTGGAATTTCAGGATTTTCGTCACCAGTTCCATTCATCTCTGAGTCAGTATTTTCCATTGACAAATCCTCAAAGGCATTGCCCTTTTCATTATCAACATCCCATTCATTGGTAATCTAGTACCTCTAAGTGCTCCAACCATTTCAACTCTAATCTAAGTTTGACAACGCCTGCATTAATAAGCAAACCTTTTGTCTATGAGTGCTTGGGAATTGTCGAGATTTGATCTATCATTAGGTGTTGAAATTAATAATCAGCAAAGTCAATCCCAGTGTTGTCTTTGCTTTCATCATCCATGGGTTTTTTCTCCTCGCGCTCACTTTCTTCCTCGATATCTACACCTTACTCTTACAATAGGGAGATGAAGAGGTCATTATGATGGTCAAATAGGACTAAATAGAGGATCATTCATTGCCAATCAGAACTACTGAGCAACTCCTCGAAGATTGAGAGGTTGGTTTCATTTTTGCCATGGAAACATGATTACCATTAGCTCAATAACTTGCAAAAATCAAACATATTCATAGGGATAGGATAGCCCTTGGTAGAGATTTGTGGCACTAAGTAAGGTGCTATCATAAAGAGAGGAACCAAGACACAATCTAATTGAGGACTAATTATTTAAACAATGGGTTCTCATGCTCCTCATTGGCTTAAGAATTCATAAGCTTCTTGATATTGTGGTTCCTTTGTGAATAGCAATTTTAGAGTGGCGAGTATACACATCCAATCTTGTTCATCCTCAATGCATGGGATGTACCTAGTGATAGGCTGTTGGTAGTTAGCATGGAATGTACCTAGTGACAGGTTATTGGGCTAGGAGGGTAGTTAGTATGTCCCTGTAGGATACTAAAAGTTGCATCAAGATCGATTGGAGAGCTTCTCCAAGTCTCCATGTTGACTCATATAGCATTTTTTCCATTCTCTGTGAAGACTAGACTAGTGTTCTCGTCCTCAACAAGTTGTGCATTGCACATCCAAGGACTTCCAAGCAACATATCATAATATACCCTTTTCATCACGTCAAAGTTAACCAAAAATTATATCTTGACTATTTTTATTGGCTAATATTTCAACATACCTTGTAGGTGGACTTTTAATCCATCAATAATAGTCCAATTATAATAAATGGGTTTATTAGGTGGGTTTTCCCATGCATAAAGCATTTTTTTCATTAACTATGCTAACTCCAGTTTGCTGCCATATAGATGATTCTTGTTCTGATAGAGTCTTCAAGATCTTTCATCGAGAGGTTGGCATGGGACTTCGCCCCAAAAGGTGTTGGCCCACCCTCAAGGCTCCCAAATTAGGTGTGATTGAGAGGCTGGGTTGTGGATAACATATTGATAGTGTAGGATCAGCTCCATCCATCCAATTCTTGAATGCATGCTATATTGCAGGGATTCCTTTCATTAGAACTCCAAGTGGAATTGAGATGCTTGTGGATACAAGGGTCCAAATGATGCTAGGTTCTATCTCTTAAAATTGAAATTTTAATGCCCTGCATTGTTTAGAATCGTAAGCCCTTACTTGTGCACATGTTGGCGTAGGTAGAGTAGTTCAATGGTAGAGTCACGAAGGTTCAAAGGTTGAGTAGGTAGAGCAATTCAATGGTAGAGTCACCAAGGTTCAAAGGTTGTGCAGGCAATGGTAGAGTAACCAATGTTCGGAAGTTTAGGTAAAGACACATGTAAAGCATGAGAGAGGCTAGGGAGACTGATGGTCTCCAAATTTGTCTTGACCACAGTAATTCTTTCTACATTTCTTTAACGCATTCCTTAACCTTATCTATTGTGGTCGATTGCTATATAGGATTGGCATATCCCCTACTTTTGTTGTAGCTACCTTCTTAGTTTGGGTGTTGTTGTTGTGCTCTCTCCACTTGAGACACGAATTATGCCCGGTGGAGTAGTTAAGCCTTCACTTTTCAACTTGAGATCAATACACTTTCATCTTTTCTTAGCATTCTTCTTGCCTATTATTGACCCATAAAGAGATGATACTAAGCGTTAGTCAAAAAATCGAGGCTTGTGCTGTACTTGAAGCTACTAATTTCAAAAATCCATAGTAATATACACAAATCAATAACACGGTTATTTGTGTTCCTAATGTATAAAGTGGAGTTACATTATCATTGGACCTACAAAAGATTGAGGTGAACTCATGTGAGATTTCCATATTGTCACAAACTTTTCTCCTAACCCTAACATCTTAACAATGCTTACAAAACACTTGCAAGTGAAGAATGATAATCCTAAACTTCATCCCATTCCACTTGCCACTAAAGGAGAAGAAAATGAAGTAGAACATGAGGAAGGTGATGTTATTAATAGGGGAGAATGGTCGTAACACTTACCATGGCCTCTACCACCCATGTGCAACTCTCTAACATGTGCTTTTGGTACTAGACAAAAAGGATTTTCATGAGCTAAGCCTTAGGTACATAAGTAGAGAGAGTGTTATGAGGTAGGAGGTCATGAGACAAGGAGCCCCTTTGCACCATGTGCAAGCCTAAAGGAAGTAGCTTAAATGCTCATGGAAAAATGCCATCTATATTATAGGATACCTCTTATTAATTTGTCAATGTTGTGAGACAACATAGGTTATGACTGCAATGACATGGTACTATGTGAAATTGTGGAAGATTTTGGTAAAGTTGAGGAGGAATATAAGAATCTAGGAGGTGAGGAGAGCATCCTACTTCACACAAGATTTGGGTCCCCAACCTCCATGTCCTCATCTAGACTATTTTATATGGAATGGGCTCAACTAGAACTTTGACATAGATCCCTTTTCCTTAGAGCTAAAGTGATTGAATGATGAGCGAGGTGGCTCCCATAACTTTCTCTCATGAGTTAGCAAGTTATCCCTTAAAAGGGAAAGGGCACCATAATGCAAGATGAATCCACACCAAAGCTTCAATAACATATTGTAGCTCATAATGTTGAGATTACAAGTTGCACGAGATGTAATTGAGAAAGTGAGTATAGAGTAGCTACAAGCATGATAGCAAATGGGCATTTGAAATCCTTTGTCAAATTTGAAATCTTTCGTAAATTTTAAGCGTGTCCTTGAATTTGAACATCTCCATTGAATTCAATAATCAATCAAGTTTGAAAGGTTAAATTTGATACATTTATGTTTTTGGAAAGTTCAAATCCCTTGAGATCTTTTGAAAACTTGTAGAAATGTGGTATATTGATAATGAAGCTAAGATGAGTCTTAAGTGATGAGTTTTAATGAAAGCTCTAGTTTTCAAGTTGAGGCTCAATTCAAAGATTGACCATAGCAAGAGTTGCTTTTCTTCAAGTTGTGCTAGTATGTTAATGTGTTCTATGTAAATTTCAAAAGCACATTTCCATTTAGAGGTTTCCCTTTGATATTATTCCAAAAAAGCTTGAACTCTCTCAAGATTATTGCAACCTTGACATTTTCAATATACCATCTAGGCATTTCAAAATCTCAATTCTTCTCTCATCATGTTTGTCCTTAAAGATGTTTTACCCAAATAGCTCGTCTTGTACATAACTATAAGGTGCACCACTACCCTGTAGATGTGATGTAACACTTCAAAATAGGCTCAACATCAACACTTCCTAGCCCTCTTAATACATGGCCCACTTGTCTTGTTTTGAATTGGACCCAAGAACTTTACACTCTCAACACTCTAAACTTTTTAAGTTTATACAATTGGATTGTGGAAGTTCACGAGTTGTCATGGTTAAATTCAAGTCAATCTTCTAAGTCTCATTTCATTAATGTTCTCTAAAATTTCTCCATTTTTTGGTTACTAGCTTTGTCATAAACAAAATCACTCTATTACATGTATGCCTAAGTGCTTTCTAGAAAAGTGAAATTAGACATGAGAAAGAAAGAAGCCTCTATTTCACAAAGTGTTGAGAAATAACTTGCTAGGAGTGTAGGAGGATTTGGCAAAGGAAAAGAGAAGGCCATATAAGAACTCCCAATGGTTGGTCCAAGAGATTTTCAAATGTTCATAACCACTCTTTAGACCATGCATGCTAAGATCAATGAATTGGAAAAGGGTAAGCTAATGAAGGATGATACAATTGCTTCTTGTAAAGCAAAGCAATAATTTGCCAAGTCTACCACTCTTTCCGAGGAACATATAAGAAGAATGTCAAAAAATCTTATAGTTTTAGTAAATTAGAGCACTTGTGTGAGGAGTTGAAGCAAGACAAGGAACATGCAATTCAAGACAAGCTAGAGATGAAGAGGAAGTACAAGGAGGAGAGCACTACCGGATCAAGAATACTTGAGACAATCCATTGTTCTACAAGATTTGGTTGAAGAAAACAATAAATAGATGAATGAGATGAGGAAAAAGCTACAAGAAGTTGAAGTTATACAAACATAGGATGACTCTGCTTATGCCTAGATTGCAGATCTTGTAGTGTGGTTAGAGAAAGAAAGAGCTAGGGCAGCAGCTCTCACAAGAGAGTTATCAAAAACCTATTAAACTTAAGCACAAATGAAGATAGCCTTCATGGGGTTACAAGACATGATCAAAATGAATCTAACTAATGTAGTTAATGAGATGGAGGAAAGAGTTAATGGAGCTTATAAGAAAATGTTGCAACAAACAATCACTGACTTGACACGTTTTCTTCATAATAAGGAAATCCCATTCAAGCTTCATGTGGTGACCTATAAACATGCATTTTCACTACAACAAGAGCTCTACCAACATGTTGTATGCATGCTAGCATATATTCCAAGGGCACAAAGGATGTAGAGGAACTTAAAGCTCAATCGGGCCTTTCTACAAGTACCTTGGCTAAATTTGACCATGGTAGGGAACTCACATCGTTGCTCTCTTACCCAACCAGAGTCCAAATGATTTATCACTTGTGTGGCATTACCTATAGTGACCTAAGTGACATGCAGCCTCATCACTACTAAAGCATATATTGCAGTGGAGTCTCATAGCACCTATTTTGATTGCACGGACCCTTTAGATTTTGACGAGTCTCAGGAGGAAGTTGAGGCAGAGTCACATAAGCTACCACGAGTAACAACTAATGTGGCACTTGATGCCCATGAGTGCTATGAGAGAATGTTGCAAGTCCTTCAAGTTTCTACCAGAAAGTGCTAGAGTATCCAATTGACTTGCAAGAATAAAAGCACAAAGTGAAAATCTAGATGAGTCCATTAAGAAGTACCATGAGTATCATAAGAAGGAAGAGACTATGATCTTTTACTTCAATGTCTATCAAGAAACCAAATTTAGCAATCCATTGCCACTCAACATAGTACAAAAGCTTATCAAAGTGGGAAAGAAAATAGTCAGGAAATGGTTGAGAGACAAGATAGATTAGCTTTTAAGGTTACTTGCAAGATTCCCAAGATGAAGAACCGAATAGAGAATCTCAGTAAAACAAATCATAGGAGGTGTGGAAGCTCTAGCTAGAACGGAGATATCCTATCCTTGAAGCACATGAACTTGCATATTTTTCCTTTTGCTACTCAAACTAGAGGGATATGTGCTTTATTACCCATATCCAAGAAGGCATGGAAGCAACTATGATGTCGAGTAGCATATATAGCTTTCCCAAAGTTCCTAATGTCAATAGTTCATAGGAAAACAAAAATTCTCTTCTAGTTATGGGATTTGCAACCATCCTTCAACACTTTTCTTAAATGGCTCACAAACTGTGTAGATCCTACATTTATAATTACTTGTAATTGTCTCCACCTAATAATTAAGCTCTTATCAACAACCACCAACTCCCTATGAAGATGCCCTAGCGCCTATGTTCTTTGATATCAACACAAGGATTGATCATATTGCTATGGAAAGCCTTTCATCTACAAGCTCTACAGTTTCCATCCTTTTGTGTAGCCTTGCTAAAGGATATGGTGGATAGTGGATTTTCACAATGCACACATCAATTCTATCTGGAGTCACCCATTCAATTCCAAAAATTACTCAAGCCCTATCTTCTCAGTAAAGGGTATATTTCATGCACCTTACAGCCACTATTTGGGAGTGAATCACTTGTATTATTCAAGATTTTACCCCCAAAAAGAGAGAGAGAGAGAGCCAAAGCTCCATGCTTAGTTAGGTATACTCACATTTCACAGCACCACCCAGGGACCCTCAAGTTAGGTGGAAGCTAAATACATCGAATGGCTTCCATCAAGTGGCTTTGTCTTTAACCCCCTAGCCCTTCCCTCACACTATGATCTTAGGGTGCATCAAAGGCAAAACATTCAAGGCTTTCTTGCACAACTTATCACCTTGACCTTTGCACCACACAATAGCTCTTCACCAACTAGGTCCTCAAGTATGGAACAACACTTCAAAATTTATTCAAGTTTGCAACCCATCTCCCCATTTCACTTACATAGGTAAACATCATTGCACAAGTCAACTAGACACACCCCTTAGGAAGAGCACAAGTTATCTTGTAGGATTTTTGCGAAAGGCCATCTAAAGACCCATCAACATTGGTGGCCTCTGCATCCTCATCACTCAATGATCCCTTCTTTGGCAATGTCATCAAGGATCCTTCATGCAGCTATCATCTTCCCATCATTGAGGGCCACATCTTTTTGGACACCATCTATTGCATCAGCATCAACATAATCTTCTTTAGTAACCATTCTCCATTAGCACAATAGGGTACATCACTCTCATTAACTATAGTTCTTCACCAACAATATTCATTTCTCTCCATCAAGACTATTTCTCTATCAATTGTTCCTAGCATTCCAAGTCTACCTTTGCACTCATGGACTCACACTCATCTAGAGGGAATATAATGTTATCGGTATTTTGAGAAGGCCAAAAGCAAAGAAGATTGAAAGTGATAATGGCACAGGTGCTTTAATTATTTTGGTGAATCTTTTGTTTAAATTGGAGCTTTTTTGTATTCTTAGTAGATTGAAAGTGATCGAAGTACAAGTGCTAGATTTATTTTTTGTGGATACTTTATTTTGAAGCTTTGTGTGTTATTGGGCACTTGTATTATTCATTATAGTTCATGGACATCACACTATCATGGCTATATTATTTTGTGAGAGCCAAACTTGCTCCTATAAATATTATATTATCTCCCATAGTTGTATTTGTCATACTTGCAACTATTATATAGGTTACACATGGATTTTTAATTAATATAGCCTAGGCTAGGTCTAATTAGATTAAGGTCAAAGCATGCTTTAAGGAATGATTGGCCTAGATCCCATTAAGTGAGTAGGATGCCCAAAAGAGATTGCAAACCTTAAACGAGTGCAAACCCTAAAATGAAATTAGATGCCATCCTAGAGAGGGGACCTAACCATAACCTTGATTTTAGTCTATAAAAGGGTGGGAAGTCTCAGTTGTATTTATCCTTTAATGCATCCATGCAACAAAAGCTCTATCAATGTAACTATTGAGCATCCATTTACTTCTTATATTCTATCATCTTGTCTCCCTTGTTGAGAGTGAGGGGGAGAGAGAGTAAGATGTGTGTTTGAGTGATGGACTAAGAGATAGTAAAGCTCTACATCTTCTTCTTCTTCCCATCCATGGTAATGGGGTTGAGTTTGAGGTTGCTTGTGAGATTGTGAGATTGTGAGAGAGTGAGAGATCTAGTGAGATGAAGCTCTTCTCCATCTTCTTTCTCTCCTTCTTTTTCTCCATTTTCTTCTCTCACTCTTGGCATACTTGGTGGTAGATGCGAAGGAGAAATGGCACCATATCATGTTTCTTGGGTCATGGAAGCATCTTAGAGCCGTTAAGCTTTTGGACTACAATGAAAGAAGGGAAGTTGGTGACTTCACTGCACCTCAAAGTTAGTCTTGTATTCTTACTTTCTTGGATTGGAGAGAAAGATGCATGGTTAGTTAGAGTGGAGAGTTGAGAAGACAAGGTGAGAGATTGTTTCCAAAGGAAGTTTCAGCTTCTGAAACAATAGAAGTCTATCCAATGTCTTTACTATTGTGCATTTAGCCCAATAGCAATGCCTTTAATAGAAAGTGATAGCTAATGAAATAATAATACAAACATTTATAGGGGAAAGAATCTTTATTTCTAGAATCACTTTCATTCCCAACTTTGTGTTTTCTATTAACCATAAAATAGATGCAGATTCTTATTCGACTAACATTTTCTATGATGATTAACAAGTCAAAGGTTGAGATTATCCTATTGTGGGCTCTTATTTAAAAGAGTGGTATCTACTCATTGCCAATTATAAGTTGTTTATTTTACAAGACTAAATTCTCCATGCAATGTGGTATCCACTTGATTGAACCTAATCTAAAGTAGTGCCACTGTGATAACATACCCATAGCCTAGGCCTAGTACAAGTTGTAAGACATAGGTACTTCATAATATTATAAGGATATCTATATAAACATCATGCATCCAATGTTTAATGAGATCAAACATGTTTTTTATACTCAATGTTTCTATAGCCACTTGATTGAACCTAATCTAAAGTAGTGTCACTCTAACAACATACCCATAGCCTAGACCTAGTACAAGTTGTAAGACTTAGGTACTTTGTAATCTTATATTCAGTCTAAATAGCACATATAGTGCTATACAAATGTCAAATCAAGTTTGTTTTTCTCATCACCATGTTATATAAACTATATATGTGTGCATACATTTACATTGCAATTACCTTTGGTTGCAAGTGCAAGAAAGAGGGAAGGAAAAGACGAACACATCATTCCCCATGTCAATACAAGAACAAACTACAAAAAGGGAGTGAGCCTAGAGTAGAAGCACAAAGGGAAGCAAGAGCTATGGCGGAAGGAGCGAGAGAGAGAGAGAGAGAGAGAGAGAGAGAGAGAGAGAGAGAGAGAGAGAGAGAGAGAGAGAGAGAGAGAGAGAGAGGAGAGAGAGAGAGAGAGAGAGAGAGAGAGGATGTGGGAACTCCAACAGTCACAATGTGTGATTGGTCTTCCCTTTATTCAAATGTCAGTGAAAGAATAAAGAATGAAGTGACAATGATGGGCACGTGCCTCCTATAGAATGCAGGTGTGCGGGTACTAGTAGTGTAGTAATACATGGATGGCTAGGCATAAGTGCTTTTACCCTCCACCACTTAAAAGCGAATGTGTCCCTAGTGAGGAGAGAACAAGAAAAAAAGTGACCAACTACAAATGTAGATAAGTACAACAAGATGAGAAAATATATCATCTCATCCATCGACTTCCTAAGGAAGGCAAAACGTTCCACTAAGAGACTTTTTGTAGAAAAATCTACAGGATTTTGGTCAATTAAGATATTCACAAGGTCAATAAACTTGTCCTCAATGACCTCTCTTATGAAGTGATAATGCATCTTAGTGTGTTTTGTCTTCACATGGAAGATCGGATTCTTGGCTAACTGGATAACACTCATAGCATCTGAATGTAGTGTAGGGACCACATCAGTAATACCAAGGTTTGCTACCAAATAGCCTAAGCAAAGAGCCTCCTTGCAAGCCTTGGTGGTTGTAACATACTCAACCTCAATGTGGTACAAAGAGTTGAATATTTATGTACCCTAGATATCCAAGAAATAGCACCTCCAGTAAAGATGAAGACATAGCTAGAGGCGAACTTCCTACTATCTACGTGTCCTACATAATCAAAGTCCATGTAACCCATGACTCTTGTATCCTGGCCACCATAACATATGCACATAGCTCTTTTTCTCTTCAAGTACCTCATGATACCCTTGATCTGCCAAGTGTATCCATATAACGCACCACCACAACTCCCACTGCAAATGCTATGTCAAGAGGAGTGGCTATCATAGCATACATTTAGCTCTCCACCATAGTGGGGATGCATAAGGGATCTTGACCATATTAGCCTTTTTCTCATCAAACTAAGGACAATTGGCATTCACATGAGAAGGTAGAGGATAGCAAATACACCATCCTGCATATGCAACTACTCAAAGACTTTCTAGATATACTCCTTTTGCGTGGTGACAGATAAAGGATCCCCTTAGAGCGATTGCACATGATGCACATCCCAAGATAATGTGAGGCCTATCCCATGTCTCTCATCTCAAATCTCTTCTTGAGCTAAGTTTTCAAGGCATCCAACTCATCATGAACACTCCCAACAATAAGCATATCATCCACATAGAGTATCAAAATCACAAGGCTACCATCACAAGCCTTTTTTGTGTATAAACATGAATCTATAGCACTATGGCCTAATCCCAATGAATACATAAAAGCATCAAACTTGTGGTACCATTCCCTAGGTGCCTGCTTAAGGCCATAAAGACTCTTTGTCAACTTGCACACTAGGAGTTTCCTGCCTTTTTATTCAAAGCCGTTAGGCTACTGCATAGAGATCTCATAATCTAAGTCCCCATGTAAAATAGTTGTCTTTACATCCATCTGATAAAGGTCCACAGATCTAGTTGAGCAACCAATGCTAGTATCAAGCATAGGGTCATCATTTTTACTATAAGAGAAAAGACTTCATTGAAGTCAATACCATATTCCTACTTGAAATCCTTAGCTACCAATCTAGCCTTATAAGTGGGCTTGGATGTCTAGGAATACTTTTCAGCTTGTATACCTACTTGCATGGCAATGCCTTCTTGCCACTAGGCAAAGGAACCAAATCCCATGTATGGTTAGTAGTCTCTAAGGAGTCAACCTCTGATTGCATAGCCCTGTCCCATGAGTGACTATCATCTCTATGCAAAGCCTCATCATAAGAGAGATGCTCACCTATATCTATCAGCATAACATAATCCATGGAGGGTGTAAAGTGCTTAGGCTAACTAGCCCTAGTAAAGCATCTCAAAATAGGCTAATTCTACACAATAATTGGGGCCTATGGAGCATCGACTGGTGCAAGCCATCTAGTCGGTTATATAGGAGCAAAAGGCTCCTCCTGGAAGATCACCCTCATACCTTAACCACCTACTCAGGTTGCTTATGCATCTTTTCCTCATGGAAAATGACATCGTGGCTCTGGATAACCTTGCCAGCTTGTAGATCCCATAGGTGATAGCCCATCTCACCCCTACATCCCTATAAACTAAGAAAGATATATTTCACGCACTTAGGATCCAACTTATTGTGCTTTTCCTTGGGAATATGGCAAAAGGCCTTACAACTAAAAATGCACAAATGAACATATGATGAAGGTTTTCCAATCCATATCTCCTCTACAATGTGGTAATCAATAGCAATGCAAGGGGACCAATTAATCAAGTGTACGGTAGTAGTAACTACCTCAACCCAAAAGTGTTGTGGTAAGATTTCTTGGCTAAGCATACTATGGATATCTCTCCTAAATAATCATATTCATGCATTTGGCAATACCATTCAAGGGAGGGGTGTAAGGGGCAATCAACAGATGCTTAATACCCCGCTCGTCACAAAACTATTCAAAAGCTTTCGAGACATACTCACCCCCATCACTAGATCTTAGGCATTTCAACCTAACCCAGACTAGTTCTCAACAAAAGCAATCCAATGTCTAAAGGTAGACAAGACATCAAATTT
The DNA here is from genome assembly GCF_053477565.2 of Lygodium microphyllum. Lineage (NCBI taxonomy): Eukaryota > Viridiplantae > Streptophyta > Polypodiopsida > Schizaeales > Lygodiaceae > Lygodium > Lygodium microphyllum. The sequence goes on along the minus strand of NC_141147.1, from coordinate 141,486,037 downwards.
TTGTTGAATAGGATAAGCCCAGATGATGTTGCCCAAACGTTATATGAGTAATCATCAATGAATGTGACAAAGTACTTCACACCACCTAGTGACTAATAGGGCATGGGACCACATACATCCAAATGAACAAGAGCCAAAGGCTCATCCATGTGCTTCATGCCAGACTTTTTATGTATACTATATGTCTGTCTACCATATAAATGATGATCACAAGACTCAAAACACTTATAGTCTAGAAGCAGAAGATATGGCTAGTAAGTATTTTCATTCCTTTCAAAGATATGTGCCCAAGGTGACGATGCCAAAGAAATATATGTGGAACTGCAACCACATCCAAAACATGGTCAATTAACCCAGATATAAGCAAAGGATAGAGGGTACTAAACTTAGCACCACGTGGAATTATAAGATTCCCACGAGTAATATTACATGAGGAATCACCAAAAGAGACAACATAACTTGAATCATCCAAGGTACCAGTAGAGATAAGGCTTTTCATGAGAGCTAGTACATTATGTACATCATGAAGAATGAGCATGCTATTTGAACGAAAATGCAACTAACTAAACAACCACCAATACCAACTATCTCCAATGTCAGGTCATTATCCAAATGGACAAGTCCAATCATACTACGATAGGAGTGAAACCACTCTCTATGAGGGGTCATATGAAAGAAAGCCCCTAAATCTATCAACCAATAGTGATTATATCCTAACAAAACATCAATCAGCTGTAAACATCCAAAGAAGAAGCTGCCAAGATAGGATCATCGGATACATCAGGTTGCACCACATTAACCTCCTCAGATCTTGACATAGGACTTGCTAGGCACAATGTTGTAATCATCATTATTGTCCTACATTTTAGCCTTTTTTCGTTTTCTATGTGCTTGTCTTCGCACATTTTATGGCACTATGGCTAAATATGACCTATTTTTTCGTAACAATGATAGATAAGATTGAACTTATGGCCATGAGACTTATTGGGAGCCATGTGTCCTAGACTAAGACATATTAGAATCTCTACCATGACCATTTTCATCTTGTCAATCTCTCACAGTCAATGCATTTGACATACAAGAAGTATCCACATTCTTTTTATTTACCTCTTTTGTCAAGAGAGCACTCTCAACATCTTGCAATTTCAACCTATCATTAGCATTGAAGGGGAGCTACAAGCTCTACCCCGAGACCTACGGACCTCTTATTGCTTCAAGCGTTTCAAGCCGAGCGGCCATGGCTACCTCTCACATAGCCGACGCGCCATGCCTACCTTACGAGTGTAGTGAGCTTACCTTGATGCTCGATCGAGTACCCTCCTCTCTCTTGCACACTAGTAGCTCCACGATCCTTGTGGCAAGCTCAAGCAACCTCAATCCCTCTCCCATGAGCTCCATCCTCCATAGCCACGCGCGAGACAAGGGAAGAGAAGAGAAGAGAAGAGAAGAAGATGGAGAGAGGAGATGGAGAGCTTCTTCTCCACGATCCCTCACTCTCACACACTCACTCCCTCACCCTCTCACACTCCCTCACTCCCTTTCTCAAGCACAAGCAAGAATGCAAGAAACAAGAGAAGAAGAAGAAGAAGCTTTAGCCACACACAAGAATGAGCTTCTCATTCACTTTTGAACTTTATATACATGCCCTCCCTTCTTTGGGCAGCCATCCCCTTTTTTACATGGCCGGCCATTGGCCTAAGCCCATTTCTCATTCCCCACCATTCTAATTTATCATATTCCCAACTAATGCATACAATTTGCACAGGAGTGAGCCTGGCACTCTTTTACAAGGATTCGGGAGCGCTTCCACATTTAATGGTGCGCTTTTTACTCTTTTGCTTTCTCAGGGCGACACTGAGACTTTCTGGGGGTCGTGCTCGAACATTTAAATTTTTCAGGGTCTGGGTATCGGTCAAGGCACATTTTCCTTCTTTTATGCTGCGCCTTTTTTGCTATTTCCTTTTTTCCATTTTCCTGCTCCTCTGCTCCATTTTCCCGCTCCTCTATGTTGAGGTAAACACGGTAAACATTACCCCCTCCTAGCCAAGTACCAGTCCCATGGTACTGCGGTGGGAAGTAGTGGGATAGTTGGGTCTACTGCTAAGCGGAACTGGTGGGTACATGACACTGATTCAAAGGTGAGGGTGTGAATGAGAGGTGATGGAGTTTAATGACAATGACCAGGAGAGAGTCCGGTGTGCTTTAGGCTTCATGAAGATGCTCGGTATTTATCACACAGTTGTGGCTTCCGTTCTGCGACGGCTGATAGGGGTTCCAGTTGGCTGGTGAAAAATATGTAGCCGGTCATCCCTTGAGCATCAGAAACGCTTGATCAATAACCAATCCCTTAGGAGGATGGTGTTGGAGGGATTTATCTTGGAGAAGCCCCCCCGAACTCTGCCTTGACAAAGATATGCTTTGTCTTCACATTGAAGATCTGTGTCTTTGATTTGAAGATCTTTGTCTTTTATTTGAAGATCTTTGTCTGTGATTTCAAAATCTTCAGTGCTGCGTTGAAGATCTTCAACCTTGCATTGAAAATCTTCAGGGTTGTGGAATCAATAAGCGATCCGTAGATCTTGAGGCATTAGGCATGCATCTCCTGAAACAGCAACAATGGTGTCATGTTCGACACATGGAAAAAGTTTTGGTCATTAAAGGATGCCGTGGATGATCTTCTTTAGCTAAGTAGCTAGTTCTTGAAACATGAACATAACCTGCAAGAAAAGTTATGCACTCCCTAAGGGGTGTGTCTGCCTCACCGTATAGTGCATGGTGCCCGTGGCAGTGGAACTAAGAGATGGGTCTAACCTTGGGCAAGCCCTTGGTAATGTCCCACACTTGAGGACCCAGTTCATGTGTCGTTGGAGGTGTGGTGCAAATCTTAGGGTGACAGGTCTGAAAGTCCTGCCCTTGATGTGCCCTAAGTGTGAAGTGGGGAAGGGGCTAGGGAGAACCCTAGATGCAGTGATTGTGGTGCACACAAGGGGAAGGGAAGTTGCAAGCTCATCATGTGAAGTCTTCTCTCTCTTATCTTTGCTTGGTAGTAGATTCATCCCTTGGCTTTGCTATTCTTTGTTGTTGTCTCTTCTTTTCAGTTCACCTTTTTCTTTTGTTGCCTTGTAACTTTTTTTTTATAAAGAGGTTATGCATAGATGCATGTGATACAAGGGCATGATGGGAGTTTAATCCTCATCATCCGAATGGCGGGTAGGGGATAGTGGAGGGTGAGGGGCTTTGTTAAGGAATCTGCAGCTCAACATGTAGCCCTTGAGATTGAGGCGGGTCTTGAGAGTGGTGGTGGAAAGGAAAGGGTGGTTGCACTGTGTGAATTTACTATCACTCATATCCTCAAGCAGTGCAATACAGAAGGATGGCAAAAGAGTAGCGCGCATCATGAGGCGAGTCATGGTGCTGCTATCTATGGCATTGGGGTCGAAGTAAAGGGGTGGAAGGTGGCGTTCTTGAGGTGCAGGCTCTTGGTAGATTAGGACCCTAATTAGTCTAAGATAATTACAGGTTGTTATGAAGGCGGGGTCAGGACAGGATGTGAACTCACTAAGGAATCTATCTATGGAACTGTACAAATTAGGGAGGGTAAATACAAGGGCATCTTTATAGGAGAAGCTATTGGCGTTATAGATGATAGGGAAGTCAAACCTACCACGGATGGATGGATTAAAATCCACGCCTACCCTTCGAGGATATGGCATGAATGTGGGGTCGTTTCTCTCAGAAGGAAGGGTGTTACAAAACATCATCCAAGCGTCAAGGTTGACATCAAAAATGTGTCTTCTCCAGGTGGGTTGGCAATTGTAGCCCTCCACCAATCTAGGCACCTAGAAGACTTTATCATGCCAAAATTCGCGGTCCTCGGTTCCCCAAGCAGTTGGATTGGCCTCTCGCTCCACTAGCCACTTGTCCTTGAGCCTTGCACCCATAGCGATTCCATCGTTTACAACTTCAATGGGCATTACTCTATTTAGTTTGGTGGGAAGCTCGAAGCTCAAGTCGAAGGGGTTGCGGGCACATTCTTGCTGTTCCCAGATAATTAGCTTTGCATGGAATCCAACGGGAAGGTTCTCAGGGCGCGGTGGGAGAGGAGCAAGTTGCCTTGGGACAGGTCGAATGTTCAACTTTTTCCTTGCCTTCTCCACCATTTCTCTTCTGCGCTTAGCCAGGGTTTCTTTCTTTTCAACGAATGTGTCAGTGGGTTGCACTTCATCTTGTCATGGAGGAGAGGGTGGTGGGACGTAGTCCTCCTCCTGAGGTCCCAGATCAAACTCTGGTCCACCTCCTTCTGCTTGCACTTCTTCTTGCACTTTCTCTTCTATGAAACCAAGTTCGTCAATTTCTTACACCGTCAGGCCTACCTGTGTAAGGTATTTTATTTGCTCCTCAGGCTCTGCGGGTGGGCCTCCTAGTTGCAATGGTATGTGCAGGCCTGCTATTAGGGCTCTACGTACAATGGCTAGCTTCTTCTACATAGCTGATCATTGGCTTTGTTTTCTTCTGTTTTGGTGGAGTGAAGCAGCGTGTTGAGGAAAGTGTGCTGCTGGGCCATCATAGAGAGCTAGGCAGCCTCTGCCTGATTTTCAGCCAACACTCTATCTCCTTTTGCTTTGGCCAATCGGCGTGCCAGGTCTCGTACCCTTCTTTCATTGTGGTCAGCCCATTCCTTCGCTCTCTTCTCCATATCTTCCAGGCTCTCCCCCTGATGGAGGGTCATAGCCATGAGTCGTTGCTCTTGGTCTTCGAGCTCGCGGTGTAGGCGAGACTGCTCCTGGTCTCCATTGGCAATCTGTGCACTGAGCTGATCCAGCTTCACCTGCATTCTTTGCACCTGCACTTCTCTTAGCTTTTCTAGCTCTGTAGTCTCCTGTTTGATCTTCTCAAGCTGGTTTTGTGCCTCCTGGTTGACTGCAATGAGCTGGTCATTCTTGCGCCACAAGTGAGCAGTGGTCTCCCTCTCTCCATTGAGGCGATCCATTAGGATTTTTCTTCTTCCCTCCCAGGCAACATCATGTTTCTTTAGGGTTTTTGCTTCTTCTGCATCTCTATTGCTTGCTTCCTCCTTTAGCACAGCAATCTCCTTTTGGTACTCTGCTATGTGTTTAGTTTTCTCCAGCTGGAGAGTGGCTCTTGATTCTCGCTCTGTTGCCAACTCTTCCATGGCAGTTCTCTTTCCTTCGTTGGCCTTTTCTAGCTACGAGAGCAGCTCTTTAACGTACTCATCGTACTGGCCTGCTGGAGGTGGGGGATGAGACATGGTGGCGGCGGTGGTAGTAGCTTCTATTTTCTGTCTTTTAAGCTCTGGGCTTGGCTCCACATCAACCGCCGTGGCTGCCCTCTTCACTCCTGACACTGGGGTGGCTACGCCAGCTTCTCTTGCTAACTCCCTTTCCACCAGGAACTGCAGCCATGTGACCATATTGCTCTCATCGACCTTTGGCGAAGGGGATGGTTATTACAGAAGCAGCAGGGCTAGTTGGCACAAAACTGGTAGGGACAGGCGTGATGGCCTCCTTGCCCTTGCTCTCTGCGGACCGGTGGCGAGATGGGATCTGGAACATTCAGGCTCGTGTCTAGGTTCTCATCCTCCTGGGGCGGGGTTTGCTTTCTTTGTTGTTGATGTTGTTCCACACATAGGCGAGTTGCAAGTTCTATATCTTCTTGTTTCTTCTTCCTCAAGGCTTCTTTCTTCTCCTCAGCCCTTCTTTTCTTCTCCTCTTCTGCCTCCTCTTCCATGCTCTGTGCATCCTCTTTTTCTTTCCTTTTCCTCTCTATTTCTTGGGCTCTTGACACTCTTTGCGCTTTTTGCAGTTCTTCTTTCTCTTTCTTCCTCCTTTCTTCTTCCCTTTGCTATTGGAAGCGCTTAGTGCACTGCTATCTTTGTTGCTACTCTGGCGCTGTTCTTCTTGCTTTTCTTCTTCATCACTACTCTCATCAGTTTCTGTTTCCTCGTCAGAGCCAGAGGATTCTTCGTTGTGTGGTGAGGGTGGCGGTCTCTCCTGCTCCTCCTATGCTGCTCCTGCCTCCTTTACTGCTTCTTCAATTAGGGTGATTAGTACACCTCCATATCCAATGAATGATGCTTTGGAGACGGCCTTCTTCCTGTCTTTTGCTGCTGGGGATTCACCTCCAGCAGGTTGGCTTCCCAGATCAAGTGCTACAGCAACCTTCTCAATTGTGTGTCTTACATAATCATTCCAGTCGATCTCTTCTGGTGCATTGGCCGCGAGGCTTTCAAGCACAGGCACATTTATTCTACCCATATAGGCAATGTATCGATGGCTGGAGAAGAGGGTGTGCATAACTTTAGCACGCATGCAGATTTTGTCATCAGGGATGTCCTGGATATTGACTCCGTCGTTGGACCGCACCTGGCCTCTGTCCATTTTTAGCATGGCAAAGACATCCCTTTTTGGTCTCGGCCCTTGATTCCAGGCCCAGTGCCTTTTCTACTAGTTCCTTGCTTAAGGGTACCCTGACTTGCCTGGCAGCATCCCCCCTTCCCACCGTCACCGTGGCACTCTTAGAGGCAGAGTCGAAAGTTCATAAGAACTCAACACACCTTGCATGATCCACATTTTGCTCCCCCTTCTCCACATACTTGGTCATATTGCACTTTTCTATGACTTGCTTAACTACTTCCTCCATTTCCACGACCCTGAATAGGTTGTGGACAGTTCGGAAATTCAGCCATCTGTAAGCTTGAATTTTCAGATCCAGCATATATTTTTACTTTTCTTCTTCCGTGAAGGGAAGCTTATGAGTGCGATCTTGATGAGCCATCTTGGGTTCCTGCCCAGCAAAAATACTTTTCATTAATCACAAGTGGAAAAGGAAAACATGGCTAAATGAAACTAAGCATGAAAAATACGCAAAACAAGAATGCAAAGAACTTGAAAATTTTTGCTAACTAATTTTTATTTTTTTAATTTTATTTTTATCACTGAGTTCAACCTTTCAACAATTATTTATGCCTTCTTAGCCTTATTCCTCCCCCTCGAAAAGATGAAAATCCTTCCTAGGATTGAACAAAGTGGTGAGGATATCAAAGGTGATTGTGATGGGGTGTTCCGGCCAACAGCCACTCATAAAATGCAGAGTTGTACTCAAGTTGAGTGTGACGATCGAGTTCACAGGGTTGTACAGAAACTTGGGATATATAGGTCAAGACATCGTGAAAAATATCTTCAGTATTAAGGCGGCTTGCAATGTGCAGTTCTTCTTCCGTAAGGAATTGGTCAATGTAAGGATGGGCTAGGACCTGGTCATCTAAGTGTTGGTTTTGAGTAATGGCCGAAACTCTAAATGAAAGAGGTGCCACATAAGTAGGATCGTACTCAATGGTCTTGATTGCCCTCCTTTGTTCAGCATTTGTCATGATACGACAACCTTTCTTTTCCCATTGGGTCCGCAAAGTGAACCACTGCTGTAAGAACGAGGAAGTTGAGCTTGCAAGTTGCGTGAGCTCATGTAATTCTTGTTCAGGAGCAGAACGAGGAGGCTTACAGTATGACGTGATTAGTCGCTTGAGAACAACTTGCTCCTTTGAGATTTCTTCATTTGCTATTAGTTTAGCAGCAATCTTGGGAAATTTGACGGTCATAAACTCATATTCCTCCCAAGTGCATGGTAATGCACGAACATCGGAAGCAAGTGGTTCATCAAGAAGATCTAGGTCCAACCGCTCATAACTCCTAGCAAATGTGGTGAATGTGTGGTCTAACACCTTAATGCAGGTCACAAGGTCATCTCCCAAAGTTTCAGCAAGGTCTTTAGCCAAGGAAAGGAAAGATCGTACCGCATAGGAAGGCCTAAGACCTGCTAGTGGTGATGGTGCAATTGAGTTGGACAGCAGTGACTCCATTGTTGGTGTCACGGGTGTGGCTTTGCACTCCAAAGCACTTTGAAGTGCTGTAGGAAGCTCTGGTGGCATGGAAGTTGTGCTGGGTTCTGAGTGCACAGTCACGGAAGTATTCAACTCTTTTGAGTGAGGTAAGCTTGAGGCTTTTAGTGATTGCTTTGGTTGATAAATTAGCTGGGACTTATTAGTCATAGCCGGCAATGGTTTGCTAACTATGGCCCGGGTGCTATGTTTGCAAGCCTCTCTCACTGCAGTGACGTTGCTTGGAGATGAGCCTTTAGACTTGCCATTCTTAGGCACCCAAATCCAGGGGTTGTCTTCATAGTAGCCTTGCGCTCGCAAGAGATCTTTGGGGATCCATCGTGGTGTGGTTGTGTGCCTACGTTGATAGCGTCCAAATTGCCTCTTAGGCCGTGATTGACTGATTGTTTTGGCGTTTAGAAGCATGTTTGGGTGGTCTACCAGGAGGTGGTCTTTGCCCCTTTGGCACCCATATAAGCTTAGACTCCTTGGCCTTGTGAGCACTCTTGGTGGGTTTGGGTCTAGGGTCTAGAGCTTGGCGTGAGACCTTAGTGTCCTTCTGTGTAGACTTGAGCGTAAGTGCGGTCGTACTGATTTCTACCGGTGGCTTCACAATGTTGAAAGGGTCAGAACAGCCCTTGCTTTCCTCTTCAATCTCCTTGTCGTCAGTAAACTAAAGCCCAATTGTATAACAAATTCAGATTGTGGACTTTGGTCCATTTCCATTCTGGCTTAGTCAACAGATCACGTAGAGGCTTTAGGTTGGCAGCCAAGTTTCCCTTCAGTGTGTCTGTCAGATACTCTACGATTTCCTAAAGCTCTAGCTTATTGCTGGGGATATGGAACGAGACAGGTTTCCTTGGGTTGAGTGAGCTTCCTGCCATCATGCAAAGTGGCACAGTTGGCTCCTCTATTGGCATGGTTGCGGCTCTAGCAGCCTGCCGATATAGTTCTTCCTCATCTGAGAATGGTAGGTCAATGGTTGCCAAGACGTGCATCCAATCCTGCTCATCCTCAGGGCAGGGAATATATTTAGTGAGTGATCCATAGGGTTTGGTCGTTTGAGTATCGCCTTTTAGCATGGCTGAGATGGCATTTAGGTCAACGGGGGTTGTTTTCCAAGTGTCCATCTCTACCCTTACTGTTTTAGTTCTGCTCCCTAGGAAGTTCAAACCATTCCCCCAATCTTCAATGACTCGAGCGTTTCTCGTCCAAGGTCGGCCTAGCAGTATGTCGTAGTCCACTCCCTTCATGACAATGAAGTTCACGAAAAACTGCACACCTGCAATCTTTACTGGCCAGTTCTTTAAGACTCTGAATGACCTTACCTTCATTCCATTTGCTAATGTGACATTGAACCTGGCAGTCTCTACAGGAGGGTTTCCCCATGCCTCTAAAACTGCATGGCTCAGTACGCTAACACCGGTGCATGTGTCTACAATTCCTTTCCGCGTCATATCTCCTAAGGCTAGAATAGGTAGGACTACATGCATTTCAGTGCCTTCCCAGAAAGCATTGATGTGCAATGACTTAGGAGTTGAGTGTAGAGTTAGACTTGGGATTTGCGTAACTGCATCGTGATCTTGCTGATCAGCACCCGTAAGTCCTGTGTGTCCCTCCACCAAATCTTTTAACTCCTACCATAAAAAAGGATTCTGCCTAAGCAAGTCTTCTATGCTTAGAGTTACTGTGGTGGACAGCAAGGTTGCAAGGAGATTGCTGGTCTCTTGTCTTCCCCTAAGGCAGCACTCCTGGGCCATGCATTCTGTCTGCCCTGGTAAGTCCCCCTTTGGCCTTGCTGCTGAGTTGCCCCGTGTGGCAAGGATACACTTTTAGTTTGTGGTTTTGTGGGTGAGACTGGTGTGCTCACGCTGGAAAAATCGTCCATTGGATCTTCTAGTATGGGTTCAGCATCCTTGAGGTGCTCTGGGTATCCTTGACCCACTCCTTGACTTTGGCTATAGCTTCGAGTTGCCGTTTGGGATGGGGATATTCCCCTACCTTGGCACTCCCTAGCTCAGCTGTCTTCGAGGCTGAGGTCTCCGCCTCTACATCCGTGACTTTCTTTCCTGTCACTAACGTCGTGGCTTCCTCGGTTTTAAGGGTTATCTTCGCGTCTGTTCTCTTTTTCCTTCTCCTTCGGCTTTTCTTTCCTATTGAGGCTGCGTCAAGGTTACTTGGTCCAAGCAAGGAGATACCTGCCTGCCTTGTTTGAGCTCGCATCATAACCTGTAGTGGGATAGGTGTGTCCTCACTATCAAAGGTTTCCACTCCAAACAGCCCCAGAGGTACTGACGGTACGTTGGCAGAGCTAGCTGATGGTTTCCACCTAGGACAATCAGGAAACAGGTGAGTGATCCCACATTCTGTGCATCGGAGATCTGCTTTGTCCTTGTTAGCCTGTTCCTTCTCTTGGCAACGTGATGAAATGTGGCCTAGATGACCGTAGGTCCAGCATGTGATCGGATCTTGGCTTGGCCCTCCAAAGCCTCTGCCTCTTCCTCTACCTAATGCCATCACCGGCACCGACCGATAGTCCATCAGGACTGGGTTGCCCTCCTCGTCATAGGATATGTACGGGTTGACATATGTCTCCTCTTCACTAGGCTCTTCCACATAGTGAACTGGAGCATCGCTCAGTGGGTGGGTTACAAAAGGCCCTAGTGGTCTTGGTATACCTGTTGGGTTCATCTCTAACCTAGGTACAACAGGTCTTGAGTCATTTGGTGCAGGGAGTGCCAATTGGACTCCCCTCCCAAAGAAATTGGGTGGTCTATTACCTAAGTACGGAGGATTGTACTGTTGTGCGTATGGGAATCTCCTCAGCATCCTGCAATGCAATGCATCATGCCCGAATCTACCACAATTTGAGCATGGCCTAGATCTAGGATCTTGGCATTCAGCTAGGAGGTGATTGCCGCCACAGTATATACACTATACATGCGATCGCGTAGGTTTCCTTATCAGTTCCTGCAACCGTGCAATCTCCATTCTCATCTCCGCCATCTCCTGGTCTTGGTCCATACTCTTTCCCTTTTCTTGCACACTAGTGGTTGCTTTTTCTCTCGAAATAGTTGATCTCTCTGGATCCCTCTGATTTGCACTTTCTCGGCTGGTAGTCCTCATGCTTCGTTCCCTAAGCTAATCATCTACACGTATTGCCTCTTCAAAAACTCTAGCTAGCACATCTCATTGCAAGGTAGAGTTACTGGCCAAAGCCTTGTAGAGCTCCTCACTCCGAATTCCGTTCATGAATACTGTAGACACTGCCCTCTCAGTAGGTCGTTCATTGGCAGGGATCCTTTTGAAGAGGCTACGCACATGAGTGACGTAGTCCCTAACGTCTTCCTTCTCCCTTTGGCTGATATTCATCAACCGGACGATGAGGTTGTCAGAATACCCTACCTCCGAGAATCTCTTGATGAAGAGGCCCTTGAGGCGAGCAAAGTTTGTATGTTCTGCGTCATCAAGGCTAGAATACCAAACTCTCCCCTTATCGCCTAAGCACAGGCCAAAAGCTTGAGAGCGTTGCGCAAGGTCAGTAAGACCGTTTGCTTCGCATACTTGCTCGAACTGCTCCATGAAGCTATATGGGTCATTGCTAGGCTCATACTTCGCTAGCTGTTTTGCTACGATAGGGATTCTAGCCTGCCCTTTAGCCCCTTACGTAACTCCCAATCCCGAGAGTAGTGCGGTTTCTAGGGCTGTAGTACTCTGCTCAATGGACGTATTGTCCATGAGTTGCTTGGCTACAAGTTTGCTCAATGTCATGTCAGCCTCTACTACCCGCTCCCTCTCTTCATTCGGTCCAGATTTGGCTGCCCCAGCTAGGTCTAGCACCCTTCTAGCCTCATACATATCTACGTCTTGCTGTAGCTTTCTAGCCCTTTGCTCGTAGTTGTAGGCAATTATGCCTTCTAGCGCTCTCCTGATTGTTCTTCTCTCTTCTTCCAGGCTTGCTACCACTTCTTCTACAGGTCTGCCCTGGATCATGGTCCTAGTAAGTAAATCGTAGTCATGGACTAGTTCCTGTACTGAGACTGGGAATTCTCCTAGGTCTAGCCGGTCCTCGGTCGCCTCTTGATCCTGACATTGTTTCTGCCTCCAATTCCACAAGGTGTCGATCAGTTCGAGTAGTTCTGGCAGCGCCCGATCCTCTATGTTGTCGTCTTCTAGATCCTCACGTCCACTTAACGTCCTCCTGGGTCCTAACCCTGTTTGTCTGCTAAGTCTTGGGGTTCACTCCTATTGGTGGGTTCCTTGAATGATTATGTTCGAGTATATTCCTTGTTATTACAACCAATCCTCAAATTATGTACATTCAGTGTGGTGTCTGTGCATTCGGTGCAAAATCAAGCCTTCTGCTCTTTTAGTGCACAACCAATGTGGCCTATTGTGTGTGCGGGATTACGGCACTCAAGTGCGATGCCAATGCTACCTTCAGCTCTTGGCCACTGAGTATGAGGTCAGCACACGGATGTCTGGTTAGAATCTGGGTCTCTATTGCATCTCTCAAGTATGTGGGGGTCTGATGTCTGGTCTGCTGTTGCAACTAGGCTGCGACAACACACTCTGCTAGGTATCCTAGCCACACGGCCAAGTTTTCTATGATTTTCTCGCACATACAGGGTCGCACTAGTGTCGGCAATGCGGGTCTGGGCTTAAATTATTAAAATAATGTCAAAAATGCATTCGATCAAAATTGGCCCGAATGGCAGGGTCCGAATCCCAGAATCGACATCCGAACCGCCGAAGTCCGAATGTCTCGTTCGGCCAGCCAAAGGTTGAATGGCCGAGTCTGAGGGCCGAAGCCCGGATGGCCAAGTCCGAGGGCCGAACTCGAGTTGGGCCGAATGGCCGGGTTCGGGCGTGCCGATTCGACCGTCCGAACACCGAATGGCCGAATCCCGAATTCAGAGAGGTCGAACCGCCGAAGCCCGAATGATAAGGTTCGAATGGCTAGATGGCCCGAAGGCCAAACTCTGAAGCCCGAAGGCCTTTGTTTGGGGAGCCGAAGCCCGAAGCCCGAACGGCATGTGGCTGAATGCCCGAAGGCCGAACGCCAAACCCTAGGTCCAAACGCGTCGAGGTCGGTGCACTTTCGACAATGAAAATGGTGACGAATCTAGTGTTATGTTGATGATTAGCTATTCTAGGCTGTTAAATACACACAAGGGCATGTCGGGGAAGAGATTTGTATACCTATAGCACCCTGGAAGTGTGATCGAAGGGCGTCCGCTCCTCTCCTGTGCCTATAGCTCTCTCACTCTCTCTTGCTCTCTCTCAACTAAGTTAGAATGCAAATGAGCTCTTCTCCCCTTACCCCAGCCTTACATAGCATTGCCCAACCACTCTCTAACCTTAGAGCCTTTCCCCGTTGCGATTTCCCCCTTAAAAAAACACGATTTTTTCCTTCTTTTTCTTATTGCAACCAGATTTACAACAGCAAAAACCCTACCATTACAGTTTCGAATCTTAATCCTATCCTACCTAATGCTAACAAAAAATCGCAAAACCAAGCATGGGTTGTATTTACATACTCAAGCACTCATCAAAAAACTCAAAATACTTACTTGTTCCAACAATTAAACCTCCTAAATCTCCTATCTATCTCAAGCACCATTTCGGACAAAGGCCCTACTCCTATGCTCGATTTGATGCGCGCGGCGCTCAAGTCTCGATTCCGTCGGTCCCGGCAACGGAACCAAAATGAAGGGGAGCTACAAGCTCTACCCCGAGACCTACGAACCGCTTATTGCTTCAAGCGTTTCAAGCCGAGCGGCCATGGCTACCTCTCACATAGCCGACGCGCCATGCCTACCTTACGAGTGTAGTGAGCTTACCTTGATGCTCGATCGAGTATCCTCCTCTCTCTTGCACACCGGTAGCTCCATGATCCTTGTGGCAAGCTCAAGCAACCTCAATCCCTCTCCCATGAGCTCCATCCTCCATAGTCACGCGCGAGACAAGGGAAGAGAAGAGAAGAGACGAAGATGGAGAGAGGAGATGGAGAGCTTCTTCTCCACGATCCCTCACTCTCACACACTCACTCCCTCACCCTCTCACACTCCCTCACTCCCTTTCTCAAGCATAAGCAAGAAGGAAAGAAACAAGAGAAGAAGAAGAAGAAGCTTTAGCCACACACAAGAATGAGCTTCTCATTCACTTTTGAACTTTATATACATGCCCTCCCTTCTTTGGGCAGTCATCCCCTTTTTTACATGGCCGACCATTGGCCTAAGCCCATTTCTCATTTCCCACCATTCTAATTTATCCTATTCCCAACTAATGCATACAATTTGCACAGGAGTGAGCCTGGCATTCTTTTACAAGGATTCGGGAGTGCTTCCACATTTAATGGTGCGCTTTTTACTCTTTTGCTTTCTCGGGGCGACACTGAGACTTTCTGGGGGTCGTACCCAAACATTTAAATTTTTCAGGGTCTGGGTATCGGTCAAGGCGCCTTTTCCTTCTTTTATCCTGCGCCTTTTTTGCTATTTTCTTTTTTCCATTTTCCCGCTCCTCTGCTCCATTTTCTCACTCCTCTGTGCTGTGATAAACATGGTAAATAAGCACATAGAGCCATATGGAAAGTATCCCATGACTCAGATAGAGTACCAAGCAGAAAAGGAGGATGCAAAGTATCCTTGAACTCAATCTTCTATGAAGCTAAATGGTTGATGATGGAGTGAAACTCATTCAAGTGTGCAAACATAGAAGTCCAATCCTTGATGCAAAGGTCCATCGACTATTTTAGCCAATACATTTGAGATGCAGGACTTTGCTTGTCATAGAGATTCTTAATCTGCGTCCAAATCTCATATGTAGCTTGATTTCCAGTTACAACATTGTAGTGAACATGCTTAGAGAGTGATAAAATGATTGTGGACTTGCATAGCTCATCCAATTCATCCTAGTCCTCAATATCTGGGTCTTCCAATAGCTGTAATTGGTCCCATCTAGTTTCTCAATATTGAAGATAGCACTATCGCAAAAACCGCTATCCATAATGAGACCAAGCAAGTACAAAGAATGGCAAGATGGGATGCCATAATACCCTGCAATCACCCCCAAAATCACTTCTAAATCAAGCAAGAGATAGGAGATACTACCAAAGTAATGAGCTATCCACAAAGTGTAGGTAAAAGACTATCAAGTCTAGGTGATTGCCCTCAAAGAGAATGCATAAACTAAAATGACATGCTACTGTAATAAACTATATACTTGCAACAAGCATAGATGTCATGCATAGGGTAGGTCTCAAGAATAAATGAAGAGAATTGCCTAATACATAACCCACTAAGTAAAAGCTCAATACATAACCCAGAAGTATATAAATACCACTAATGATACCTTGACAAACATAAGTACCAGGTCCAAGCTAAGAGATCAAATCATCCCACGATAGGGTAACTGCATTCAATAAATATCAAGAGAGCATGTACATGTTGTTACAATGAGTCCCATTGTCTCACTGTAATAAGCTCAAGCTCAATTATATAAACCAAATGCTATGTATTACATCCAAGTGTCAGTGTGACCCAATACATAAAGTCGAGTAGCTCCCATTGAAACAAAAGTCAAATGCCAAATGAGCAAGCAAAGCTCAAAACATCATGTGAATGACATCTGAGTATCCAAGATACATGAAGCATAAGCCAAGAGCATAAAACACAATAGATTCTTCAAGCCCATGACTATATAAGACACTAAAGTAACCAAGGCATGTAACCACATCTAATATCAATGTAAGAGAGCTCAAATCTCAACTCAAAAACATGAGATAGTATATCAAAGAATACACATAACAATCAAAGTAGTTGTACATCCTCTAAGTATCCCATAAAGCATCCAATGAGCATTATGCATAAGCTTTTCACTAATAGATGCTTATTGCCTTATTATTAGAGCACTAAAATGATAGTAAAATCTAAGCTATTTCAAGCTCAAGTCAATCCCAAAATCATAACCATAGCATCCGAGTACCACAATAGTATCCCTAAAGCATCAAACATGTATTATGATATTTGTTGTTTGATGTGCAAACCAGAACAATTATATTTTATGTGAAACAAATAATAGAAAACTACAAAGAATCAACTCTATGAGTGCTTAGATCTATAGATCTTGTCGTGCTCTTCATTTTTAGCTATAGAATACCTAAATCCAATACTGTATGCAAAAGTTATGGCCAAAATATGACAATGTTGTCAAGTTGCCATAACTATCCATGACTTCTACAACATGCTTTGTATCCACTCAAAAATGGATAAAATGGTTGCTCCTCATCTCATTAAGCACTCAAAAAGGCTCAACTAAGACTTGGGAAGCTCTCAACAAGTGTGGAGCAAGCTGGAACAAGCCAAAAGATGAAAAGACTCGATACATATCTCGAGAGAAAGAAATAATGGCTACCCTAAAACCTTGAGTCGAAGCCTTCAATCCAGCCTAAAGATAAGGATGAAGAAGCTCCTTGAATGGCTCGATCTAATATCAATTGAAGGGAGTAAGCCCAAGAAGTGGAAGCACACGAGCGAAAGCAAGAGCTATGGTGGAAGAGAGAGAGAGAGAGAGAGATGTTGGGATAAAGGGCAGTACCCGTGTCCACCTGTAAAAGGACTAAATTGTACATAGTACATATACCTATCTAAAATAATTATTGAGGCACACTCTTCAGTACCACAAATTGTGTGTCTCTATCTCTTTTCTCTCTCAACCTACATCTCTACACAGAAGCTCCATTGCAGCTAACTCAACAAACTGTTATCAGAGCTTGGTTCAAGCAATCGAGAGCTTGGCATTTCTTCAGGTGCAAGAGCTTGAGGTTGAAGAAGAGTTCACTGTGAAGAGTCAGCAAACTAGTATTAGATATTGGTTCATGCAATCGAGAGCTTGGAATTTCTTCAGGTTCAGGAGCTTGAAGTTGAAGAAGAGTCCACTGTAAAGAGTCTCTAGGCACGACAACAAGGTTTGAAGCTTCCCTCTTCATTTGAGCTTATTGGTGGCAGCCATCATTGGCCACATAGGAACCCTCCCCATCATCTCCAACACTTGGACCAACATTCCAATCTCTTCAGGGCTGAAGGCACCATCAACGTGGGTATGCAGATCTAGTTTTCAGCATGCTCAGGACCTACATCAAGTGCTCCTCTTCATTTGGCATTATGGTTGTGCTCCGGACTTTGCATCTAATGCTTAGCATTGAGCATTGAAGTGTAGTATTACACTTGGGACTGATATACATTTAGCTTCAGGTCTGAAATACACAATATTCATATCCATAATAAAATGGGCAAAAACTATTTCTTGAGTGAATAATGCTTATGATTCACTTGTGTGATGACTATCTGATGCCCATTTGGTGCTACGTGACTTGGAGATGTTATGTCCATGATTAGAGATCATTCTAGGGTGATTAGAGTCATCATTTTTCTTGGTTTTGATAGAGATTTGGATGCTGAAATAACAGGGTTGAATGACATTTTGACTACATATGTATTATGTCTTGCTTCTAGACTTGGTCTCGAGCATTCTAAATCATGTATTCATGCTTATGGTTGATGTCACATGCTTGGATTTTATTCTGGAATGCATTTGAGCAGTGATTAAAGCTCAACCGTTAGGAAATTTGATATGTTTCTATGCATGAACATCATGGTGATGTTTTGAGCAGCTTTGCATGATCTTTAGAGCTCAATCTCAGTTAGTCTGAGAGGTTATTTCAATTCTAAATTTTCAAGGCAAATTTTTCATGAATGTGAGGACTGCACTTTTGAATTGTAGGACAACCACCTATATTGTCAGGAATTTCAGGACTGCACTCTATTTTTTGTCAAGAAATTGGTATGTTTACTGTCATTGAATGCTTTTGAGGCATTTTGGGGAATGAAATGATGTATGTTTTTGCTACTAAATAATTGGGGATATTCCTAACATACTACTGAGTGGATTTTGGAGCTTCCATTGCTTGGCATTAGCTATCATTTACTATCATACAATTATTTGGCTGTGAATCATGGCTAGCAGCAATGATAATTATCTTATGCATATCAAGAATCTTGAAAGAGCACACAACTTTGTAGTTTGGAAAAAGCAGTGCTATACCATCTTTTGTAGAAGAAGTAACCAAAGCCGATTAAAGTAAAGGGAACAAAGCCAGCTGATGTAGAGTAGGACAACTGGGATGAGCTGAATGAGCTTGCATGCTCAACCATTGAGCTAATGATTTCTGATGCCTTATAGTTTAACATTGAAGGGTTGGATTCAACTTATGATATTTGGAAGTGACTAGAAGAAAGCCCAGAAGAGTGCTACAAGCAAAGTCTACTAGCTAAAGAAACTCATGGATTTGCGTATGAAAGAGGGTGCTGTAATGTCTACTCAACTTAGTGAGTTTAACTCCATTTTCAGCCAGCTTGCCGCTTTGAAGTACAATATTGATTATGAGTTCAAAGCTACATTCTCACTTTGCACTCTACCAGAGAGTTGGGATACCTTCAGGACTGCTATGAGCAATTCTAATGCTATGCTTTTGTATGCTGATGTAGAAAGTGCTCTACTCATGGAAGAAATGAATCGGTAGAACAATGCATCTAGTAAGCCTTCTAGTGCTTTGCATACTAGAGGCAGATCACAATAGAAAGGAAAATCTGATAGCAAGGGATGTAGTAAATCACATAATAAGGATGTTGAATGCCATCACTGTGGCAAGAAGGGTCACTTCAAATGTGACTGCTATAAATGGAAGAAAGAGAAAGGGAAGGGCAAGAAGACGGATGACAACAAGGAAGAGAAGAAAGAGAGTTAGTCTGCTAAGAAGAGCAATGTAAAGATCAAAGAGGTGAATGTAGTTAGCCATGAGAGCGACAGTGGGAATGATGTAATCTTTGTCGCTTCATGTTTCAGTGCACATGCTTTGATAGCCGATACGGATGATGACATGCACGCTTGGATTTTGGATTCAAGTGCCTCTTTTCATGTCACCCCTCACCATGAGTGGTTTACAAACTATATAGGAGTTCGACATGGTGTTGTCCATCTTGGGGACAATTATGCATGTCACATTGCAGGCATTGGCAATGTGCAACTATAGTTTCAGCATGGATCTGTCTTCACTCTTCAAAATGTAAGGCATATACCTTAGCTCAAGAAAAGCTTGATTAGTACGGGACAGCTAGATGATGATGGATTTCATACCACCTTTGGCGATGGAAAATGGAAGATCTACACAGGCTCTAGGTTTATTGCCAGAGGCTCAAAGAGCAATACTTTGTATCCTCTCCATGTATTTAGTGTGTGTGACCATATTGTTGCCGTGACTGAGCAACCAAGTGTTTCCTTGTGGCATGGCCGATTGGGATGCATGAGTCAAACACGAATGAAAGTACTTTCTTGTTTAGGTTACTTGCCTTGTCTTCATTATGTTGATTCTAAGCAATGTGATCATTGTGTTTATGGTAAGCATGCACAAACATCTCATAAAAAGTCTCTTTCATTGAAATCTTTGCCTCTAGAGTTAGTACATTCCAATATATGTCAGATGCCAAGGTTATCTCTAGGAGGAAATAAATACTTTGTCGCATTTTTCAATGATGCTACATGGAAGGTATGGGCTTACCCTATTCATAGCAAGGACGAAGTGCTTGACAAATTTAAAAATTTCTTGGCATTGGTAGAGAATTGGACTAATAAGACACTTAAGTGTCTTTTCTCTAACAACGGTGGGGAGTATGTGTCCAAAACCTTTCAGGCATTTTGTGATAGCAAGGGGATAAAGAGAGAGTTCACTGCCCCTCATAATCCACCCCAAAATGGAGTTGTAGAGCACATGAATCAGACCATATAGAATAAGGTACGTACGATGTTTTCTCATGCTGCATTACCCCATGGCTTTTGGGCAGATACTGTTATGACAGCCATTCATCTAATAAATAGGTCACCAAATAGGTATTTGGGGGAGAGAGTCCCTCAGGAAGAGTGGTTGGGCAAGCCACCTTCTTATGCTCATTTACAAGTGTTTGGCTATGAGGCTTTTGTGCACATACGGAAAGAAGAACGCAGCAAATTGGAACCAAAGTCTTGTAAATGCATATTCCTAGCATACGGTGACAAGGGTGAGATGGGGAATAGACTTTGGGATCCCGAGAAAAGAAAGATAGTATGTATCAATGACATCATCTTCTGTGAAAATCACATGCATAAGCAACCTGAGAAGAATGAGGAAGTCAAAAGGGTTGTTTTCAGGGAGGATGTACCTTTTAGACAGCCATTTTGTGCCTAGTGGATAGCAACATATACTTGCTGTAAATACTCATGGAAATGCAAGAAATGGTGTTGGAAATGACCAGCAAGGTATTGCCCATGATACACCATAGTTTCAGCTTGAAAACATGCAGTTAGAACAACCTGAATTGTCAGGACAACATGCTCGAATTTTAGGATAGCAACCTATACATGTAGAATTACATGCCCATATTTCAAGACAACAACCTATAAATGCATATTTGCAGGCCCAAAAGCTAGCAAATGCAGAACCTTCCCTACGTAGGTCAACTCGACCTTCAAGGTAGCCAAATAGGTTTATTCTTGGTATGTAGTATGCCACAAATTATGTCATGGTTACTGGCTGTGGTGAGCCATCATGCTTCAAGGAAGCAATGTGTAGCTAACTAAAGGGCAGAAAAATCTTCCATGCAAGTGGGTTTACAAGATGAAGGTCACTTTTGGTTCTTCACCAAAGTACAAAGCACAGTTAGTTGCAAAGGGATACAAGCAGGAACGTGGAATTGACTTTGACAATATCTTCTCTCCCGTAGTCAAGATGACTACTCTAAGAACCATTTTGGGCTTGGTTGCAATTGAAGATATGGAGCTCATACAGATGGATGTAAATACTGCATTCTTACATGGTGATCTGCATGAGGACATATATAAGCAACAGCCTGAAGGTTTTGTTACTAAAGGCAAAGAGACAATGGTTTATAAGCTGAAACGAAGTTTGTATGGGCTGAAATAGGCATTGAGGGAATGGTATCATACATTTGATACTTTCATGCAGTCTTAGGGCTTTCAAAGAAGTCAAGTTGATCACTACTTGTACACCAAGAAGGCAACAAATGGCAACCTGACTATCTTGATTCTGTATATTGATGACATACTGATTGCTAGCAAGGATACTCATGCCTTGGATTCATTGAAGCAAAGTCTTCATGGTAGCTTTAACATGAAGAATCTTGGTGATGCCAATCACATTCTTGGGATGCGAATACTCAAATATAGATCAAAGGGGTTACTCTATCTATCTCAGTAAGAGTATGTATCCAAGACTTTGCAGCATTTCAATATGGAGGGGGGGAAGAAATCGGAGTTCCATTGCCTCCATATGTGAAACTCAATGTAGAGGACAACCCTACATCTGATGATGAGAAGGCTAAAATGACCAAGATTCCGTATGCATCAGCTGTTGGCAGTTTGATGCATGCTATGGTTGCTACACATCTACACATTGCCTTTGCAGTGGGAGTGGTTAGCAAGTACATGGCAAACCCTGGGAAGAAGCATTGGGAAGCAGTGCAAAGTATTATGAGATACCTCAAGGGCACAAAGGATTTGTGCATTTGCTTTGGTAAGCAGAAGACATCTGTGGTTAGCTTTACAAATGCAGACTATGCTAGACATGCAGACTATAGGAAGTCCACTACAAGGTATCGATTTACCTTCATAAGGAGATATGTGTCTTGGATATCTAGGCTACAAAAGTGTGTTGCATTGTCTACTATGGAGGCAGAGTATGTGGATGCCACACTGAGGCATGCAAAGAGGCCTTATGGCTGTCACGTTTGGTTGCTGAGCTTTGGATTACTGAGGTTCATGTCCTCCACTGTGATAGTCAGAGTGCTATCATGGTAGCACAGAACCCTATCTTTCATACAAAGACAAAACACATGCATGTGAAATATCATTTCATCAAAGAGGTACTTGACAACAAGAGCATTGAGCTGGTCAAGGTGCACACTGGTGATAACCCTGCCGACCTTCTCACAAAAGGTCTTCCAATAGAGAGGTTTGACCATTGTCAGTAGATGATGGGTATTGGATAGGTATAGTCTCTTCAGCTTTGTACATACTTAGACTTAGCTTATTCTTTTCCTCTACATTTGGGCATGTTGCCTTTAGGGGGGAGGTTGTTGGGATAAAGGGAAATGCCCGTGTCCTCTCGTAAGGTCCAGATTATACATAGTACATATACCTATCTAAAGTCATTATTGAGGTACACTCTTCAGTACCACAAATCGTGTGTCTCTATCTCTTCTCTCTCTCAACCTGCATCCCTACATAAAAGCTCCATTGTAGCTAACTCAACGAGAGAGAGAGAGAGAGAGAGAGAGAGAGAGAGAGAGAGAGAGAGAGAGAGAGAGAGAGAGAGAGAGAGAGAGAGAGATGATTTGGAACAACAATCATGTCTCATTATTATAATTTATGTTTTCTTGATTCATTTTGCAAATAAATTCCCTGGTAGACACATTAAATAAGTGCATTTAAGGTTTAATGTCCCTTATTTATATTATAGCCTTCCATTTGTGGTGCATTTCAACTTAAGGTAAGTGACAACTCAATGTTGTTTGAATTTAGACAATTTGATAGAATGTACAAATATATACATATAACATTCTTCTTTGTTTGCGTTAGCAAGGAACATCATTGCCATTACAATCATATGAAAAGCTCAAATAAGACTTAGAAGTGTTACTACAAGGGAAGAAAAGTTATGCAAAGCTATTGTGAAGCAACTTAGCATTCATTGTCATGCATGAGAAGTGCTAGTTATAGCTATTTATTAAGAAGTCATGCAATATAGATCACAATATCCTTCTTACATAAGGGTTCACCCATTGGTATTTTCAAGATGGACATGTCATGAACCACTTGGTGGGGAACGAAGTGAAAGGGAGGTAAAAGAAAATGAATATAAGGGGTCAAGAGAAGACTTTTTGGGACCTTAGTCTGGTTACACATTGAGTGACATATGCCCATCCTTGGCAAAAGTTTGGCCATGTACTTTTTGAAAGTGGGCACCCATGTCGATGAAAACATCTTTTATTAAAAACCAAAAAAAAAAGTTTTTAAATTGGCTACATATGCAAAATATCTAGCCTTGACCATCACTTTGTAAAGTGGGTGGGGGAGACTCCTCATCCAAAAGTAGGGTGAAGTTTACTAGTTTAGCATGTACACAACAAGTCATGTCCTCTCTACTATGTAAAGGAGAGTGAATGCATAATCCCTAAATAAACACTTTGATTGGTTAACACCTTGCAAAGTGGATGTCTATCACTTGGTGTATAACAAGCCTTAAGATGAGGCAAGTTTAGGGACATGTGCAACTTTGGATGTCTTTGGGTCAAATTTTTCCATTGATGACTCGTAGAAAAATCTCCACTCTAGCGGCTAGAAATCTAACCTTTTGGATTGATTCATCAATGCTTCATGCTTTTTAGGTCCTCTTTGATCAAGAAGATGTAGTTAACCACCATTGTTGCACTCCCATTTAATGCTAAAGGGAGCTCCCTCTAGAGGCACAATGCATTTCGCTATTGGGGGTTTTCTTTATACACTTACTACTTTCTTTGTATTTATCATTAATCAATGTTGACTTGATAATTTAATCATCTTTTTTTAATGATATTATCATTATTATGTCATTCTCTCTTCCCTACATTCTTATTTGTCTGTCTTTGCATAGATTTGATGCCACTCCTTTCTTCTACACTTCTCCATGCTATCAAGACTCAATGATGACATAGTTCTTCAACACTTTGCCTCCATCAAATGCTACAAGTTGAATGTTTGATGGCTAACACTCCTCTTGGGTCATGTGGCTAGACTAAGAAGAAGGAGGAGGTGTTGTTGCATCCTTGACGCAATTTAAAAAAGAAATAGAAATTACACTTAATAATTATCATATAGATATATTTTTCTAGTTGCATTTTATATATCAACATTTTATAGCAATGGTGGTTCTAACAGCAAGCCATAGTTTGAATATGGATTGCTTTGTATGGCATTGGCCATTTGTCCTCTCTTCACTATGGTCACCTTTGCCTCCAACACCTCATTCTCTACATGGCACATGAAATAACAAAAACATCTCTAAGTGATGGGTTCGATAGAGTTGCTTTATGATACTAAGATCTAAAGATGTATATGATTGATTTAGACCAAAATATTCAATTGTATGTAAGATGTATTTTGCTTAAATTCATAGTTCTTGTTTAGGTATTGTGCAAGCTATTCCTAGTTTGTAAAATTTGTGAAAATCATTATGCTTCTTTAAAAGATCACTCACCATGATGTAGCACTTATAGTTTTAGACAAGATAAACAATAATTAAAATGAAGATACAAGCATGTCCATTGCACTAGCTATAACATCAGTGCACAAGTGACACATATTGTCAAAAGAAACTATTGAATGCATTGATTAACTATTACTAATTTTGAAAATGGTTTAATTGCAGTGAAGTTAATAATTGCATGGATTGGGGTGGCTTACTTATGATTTTGTGTTTAATCTTTAGGATAAACTTCTCAAAAAATCGTAGCTTGCTTCAAAATGTAACTTGTTAAGAAGCTTCTTTTGTGGTTTTCATTTTGTATCTTAGTGAGCCATGTGAATCTATGGTTTGTAACTTGCTACCATTGTGCATGCAAGATTAGGTTTACTAGCATCACTTCCTTAGTTCATTATGGATTATGACATCAATGAGTTTGGGAGCTTTTCATTTGATGAACATAACTCCATGGGAGACCTTGATTTTCACCCCTCCACTATCTTATTGTATGTCATTGGTTCTCAATCCGAATTTTGAGGGCTCCAAGCTCATGCCCTCCTCTCAACTCAAGGAGGTACTACCCCTTGCAAATGTCTCCACCTCATCCAACACTCAAGAGCTAACTTTAACATCCACCCTTGCCTTTGTGACATGTGATGGAAGTGCCTCACTAGATGAACCATTTGCAATAACTACCAATCCTTTTGTGCTATTGGCCCCCATGGGTAGGGGCAAGGGAAATGGCAAGAGAGCCATTGAGCAAAATCCTATGTTCCCATTTATAGGTCCAAGTTGAAGGAGGGGGAGATACTTGTTTTATGTAAGTGCACGTGTAAGAAGAAATTTAATATGATCCATGAAGTCTCTAGCATAAAAACAATGTTGATAGGATTATTGGCAAATGATAGCCTCCATGTGTTAGGCCCAAAATGTTTGTAAACCAAGTGCTCTATGACATGACAAGTGGGAGAAGCTACAAGTGCTTTAAAAACAAAATCAAGGACTATGAGCCATGTGATGTGAATTTGGCAAATTGAGATCCTTTCAAATGCAAACTTTGGAGCAATTTGTGGCTCACAAGCTTGGACCCAATCACTTTTCCAAAGGCATATACAACAAAATGATAGTACTATACATGGGTGAGCTCCACAAATCCAAACTCCTTACAATCTATTTAGGCAACACAAATATGTATGTGTTAGCCTCTTTTGTGCCATATATATGCTTGGTTTATGAACATATAGTATCCTTACAAAGCAAATACTAATGTGTCATTCACTTGTAGGTCTTCAAAGGGAGGTACTCAATGCAATAATTGCACCCATTATTAAAAATTAAGAGAGGCCTTGCAAATGATGCCTCTTCCTCTATATGGTGAGACACAAAGCTAGGGGCTTCACTCTCTCATCCTGCAAGGTAGTTGACACCATGAAACAACTTGTCACCGTATTTGATGCATGGGAAAAGGAGAGAAAGAGCAATTCCATAGAAATGGAGGATTGTAGAATGAGGGAGTTCTTAGTTCAAGCTCACATGGATGTAATGGAGGAAGCAAGGACACTAGCTATAAGGGAGAACAATTTGGAGCTATGTGGCTCTTTTCCTGACATCGTTTCATCCATTTGCACCATTTGTTGTGGTGATGAGGTCGATTGAGGCTATCTCTACTTCTAGGACCCCTTGCTTCCAAAATGCATTGAAGCTCCTCATAGGACTTCTTGGGCACATGTGCCCTAGACCATAAGACGATGTTGCATTGGTGTATGTTTTCTTTAGGGTTTAGGGCTTGTGCTAATAATTAGAGGCTTCTCTGTGGTTTGGCTTTGAGCATTAGGAATCCTTTAGCTTTTAGCATGGTTTTATGAGTTCATAAAACCATGGTTTTGTCATTTGTTGGATTTAGTTTTATGTATACAATTGGGTTTATTACAATTGGATGTATAGGTGTGCATAACATAGGGAAAGCACTTAGATGGCTAATTAGATTATGGTGTTTAGGGTCAATGGTATTGAAGAGCTTGTGTTTGTTGGAGAATCAACACCATGCAATTTGGAATATGTCTCCAAGCCTCAATGAAGGGCTATAGCTACCTTCATATCCATGGGATTGAGACATTTGGGCAAAGTGTTTAGCCTTGTGGAATGGGTGGTTGTTGAAGTTGATGACAAAGAAAGTTGCATAGAAAATGGTAAAGACATCGATGAATTTTAATGTTGGCCTTATACATGAGGTTGGTGCAAAAACTCCTAATAGCAGAAGGCTTGCACATGCCAATGCTGCACAACACATCTTTTAAGGTGGATAGGAGAAGAAAAAGACAACATTTCTCCCTAGTTTCATTAGCCACCGTGGTAGTTAAGGAAATGTGTGAGGAAGGCCACTATGAATCTATGCTAGGGTATTCGAGGGACTTAGGAAGAAGAAGGACGAGACATCATTCATGTCCTCTTCCTCTATAAATTATCACACTAGACGGTCCATGAGATGGCTAAAATAGGTTAGGGTGGGGGATTTGACCAAGACACGATCGATATCACGACCGGACACCCTTGCATTTGAAAGGCTTACTCTTGAGCCTTGTCTGAATTTGCCCTAACTAGTAAGGTGGAGGTGGTCGCTAGTGGGTGGATGGGCCTCAGGACTATCTCCCACGGGGTCTTTATGACCCCAAAAAGATGGGATCAAAGATGGAAAATGCACCTGAAGAAAAGACAAAATCTCATCCGCTCATTTTTCAGCAAGTAAACCCATAAAGTGCAGTAATCTCAATCCAATAAGTAAACCCAGCACGTCGGAAAAGAGCAGATTTTCGGGAGTTACGCCGTGATTTCGGGGATAGTAAACCAATCAAGCTAGTAAACCTGACTAGCTGGTGACCTCGGGCTTTGTGGAACGGCCACATTTAAAATTTCATGGGCTCACATTGCCATTGAATGGTGTTGGCGGCGGCTGGGGCGTCCCTCTCAAAATCATAGATTCAAACCTTGACCAAAAATAAACCCAAAAAATAAAATAAACAATGCTTGCGAAGTGTGCAAAATTCGATCGAGGACTGTGGGCGCCCTTTTTGCTCTCGGTATAACTAGTAAAAATACCCTGCAGGCAAGGCGTGCTAAGGGAACGACTCGTGTTAAGATACAAGACCCGTACTACAACAACACATTTGCGTGAGAAGTGAAAATCTTCGCATTTCTCCAATGATGGCCTCTGCATCAAGGTGCATTTCACTCTATCTCTTTCGCTCATGCTCATCATATATGTATTGTGATATTGTGATAACATATTGGTGATGTGTGCTTGTTTAGTCAATAGCAATGGATTCTAGAGAGTGATGTTGAGATCGGTGATGATGATACCAATGACGAAACATTGAGCAAGGAGGATGAGATGCATGATACTTATGTTGAAGAGAATGATACAACACCACAAGAAAGTGGTAGCTTTGGGCCAAATGCACTAAATTTTACCTCGTCAAAGTACATCTCGTTTGACCAAAAGAGCTACATGTTGATGATATGCATACTCAATTTGTGTACTTGCAAGGTTCGGCAAATATGCAGGCTTTGAGTGAGGAAATAAAAGTTCCCATCAAGGTATAAGCCTTTGTGACTAGCATCTCAGTGTAATGTCTTGTGTTTTCCACAACCTTTTAAAGTTGTTAAATTCATATAGTTCTTGTTGACTTGATTTCATGTGTATGGTATTGAGGCCAACATAACAAGATTTTACAAGCAGGCCATTGATTACATCCAGGTTTCAGGATGAAATTCCACTGCCCTTGACATTACTGCACTTGTTCCCTATTGCTAGTTTGTCCTTGGACATCTTGTTGTAAAATGGAGCCGATTCTTTGTAATAAAGAGTTTTGGCAATGGAATCATGAAGTTAAAATGTTTGAGCTAAATTTGCTCTAGCTTCCATGGGAAACAATTTGATTAGCAAATTTTCCCTAAATGAGAGCTACTGTTACTTTCAATCTAAGTAACCTGTTATTTGTAGAACTAGAAATCATATGTTGATCGTAACCTGCTTTTGAGAATGCAATTGATTGAACCATTTTACAAACTTTTTCTCATTGTTTGGAGGTTTGCGCCTTTGCATATAATCTTATTCTAAGACTCCACGATGATACTTAATTTTTTTTTGGACAAGATTGTACAACCTAGGTCGATATTTGAAAAAGCTACATTAGATAGTAGGTTTCTTATTAAGGGCTGCTTTTCAAGGCCTGCACTAGCTTGAATAGCAATGTGCTATGCAACCTCAATTCTCTTGAAATTTCAAATTGTTTGCTCAAGTGAAGAACTAAAATGGTGCAAATGACCTACGTAAGGCTATGTGACTCCAATTTAGGTGCAAGTCTCAAGATTCTGGGTAAACCATTGCTGGGGATAATTGTGAACGTGCCTACTATGATTGCTGAGTTGAGTTGATGTATTAGAAGGTCATATCCGCATCTAGGAGGGGCAGGCTTTCTAGTGCCTTGGGAAGAGATTGACTTTGAAGTGGGTGTGCTTGTGCAAAGAGTATGAATTTGGTCCATATTGTGTAATTGAAGGGAAAATGCAAGTTATAGGTGATTTGATGGCATGTGGTTTGCCAATAGCTAGTAGTCTCGCCATGGGTCATGAAAAAAGTCAATTTCTTTGCTTACATGCAACATTGGGTTCTCTTGATTAATAGGACTTGAGTGGATTATGCACATATATTATTGAGGAATAATCAAGGAGTTGTGCTGCAAGTTGCTTGGTGATAAGGCCACATGAGTTCTAGGTGATCTTGATGGCACAGTCGTCTCTTTGTATGCACTACAAAGAACCAAGTTTGTATTGGAGTACTTGTTACATCATTTTTCTTATTTCATGTACTAAGAATTTCTGCCATATTGGAGCATGCATTTTGCTCACCACTCAGAATACACTAACTCTTGTCCGCTTTAGAAGTTCATCAAAGAGTGATGGCATAAAGTGCATTGGAAAGGTATGTATTAGGAATGTGAGAGTGAAACATAGTATTATTAGTAGAACATGAGAAGCACAGCCTTGGCTTTTATATGAGAGAGAGAGAGAGAGAGAGAGAGAGAGAGAGAGAGAGAGAGAGAGAGAGAGAGAGAGAGAGAGAGAGAGAGAGAGAGAGAGAGAGAGAGAGAGAGAGAGAGAGTGTGTGTGTGTGTGTGTGTGTGCACGTGGGCACGCATGCATGCGCGTGCTTGCACCTGTGATATTGATGTCCTCTAAGATGCTTCGGAGGTTCACAAGCTAGAACAACAAACTCAAGATCTATACATAGTCCACTTTGGAATGCCAATGGCATGAATACACATGAATTATTAAGATTACAAGAGTTACTATACAGGCTCTTTAAACTCTTCTATGAATGTTCGAAGTCATACAAGTTAAAAACCAAACAAAAGCAAATATTAGAGAATCAAGGTTTCAAGCGAGTAACATCCTGGCACATACAAGTTAAAAACCAAACAAAAGCCAATATTAGAGAATCAAGGTTTCAAGTGAGTGACATCGTGGCACATCACCAAACAAGGGAATAACCAAGTTTGGAGATATAGAAGATATTAGACACTTAATGATATATTATAATATTAATAGTACATGTGAAAAATATATTCCCTACAAAACAAGAGAACTAGCCAATAGAATTCATGATTCTGGCCATGTCTCTACTGTCCAGTTTTCCTATTGAACATGAGATGCTAAGATACAATTTTACTTTGGAAAAGACACATTGTGATCCAACTTTGGCATTACTGCCTTCAAGCTCTCTCTTAACCTTGGCCTCGTAGATGAGTTGGAGGGTGAAAAAGCTTGCAATTTGGTGGCCAAAAGATGTGGGTTTGCCACCAAGTTACCAAGCCCAAAAACATCAAACTATCTTGGTTGTTGCCTTAGATCCCAAGCCTTTACAAGATGTCTTGCCAGGTGGTTTTGGCAATATAGCCATCCTGTAAGGCATGCCTGAGAGTGTCCTCTTCACCACAAAAGCAGGACCCATGCCTCTACTCTTGAGTTTACTCCCAATGATGAGAGATGCCAACACCACTTTCCATGCTAGCACTTTATCCTTCAATGGCAGCTTCAAAGACCATTTTCCTCTCATGATTTCATTGAATTGCCTTTTTGAAATTTTGACTTGTCATGCTTTATTTTCTCTGTCAACCTCAGGAGAGGAAGGAGTTAACACGGATTTGATGAGCTTTTTGCTCAGCTTGTATTGCATGATGTTGGTGGTTGAAATAGATTGTTGATTGCATCTTGCCTCTAATGGATTTAACACCTAACTCGAGCTCTTTTTTTAGGCTTTCCACAACCATGGGCACCAAGTATCTGTTCTTGTGAGATTTGTTCCATAGGAATTTGCTGATCAAGGAATCCCAAGTTTATTTGTGTAGTGGAGCTCCACGCAACTAGAGACAAATAGAAATTTAGTGTAGGATAGACAAAAAGCTTGAGTATCTTAAGCCTAGCATGAAGAGGCCATGACTTGGAAGACCAACAATTGAGTTTTTTCCTTACCTTCTCAAGTGTCCAGCTTGCACGTTCTGATTCCATAAAACCCAGTCCTACTAGAAAGCCAAAATATATAAAAGTATTGCCCTTGGTAACTATCTTTACTTTCCATCCTCTCAAACAGCAGTCTTCTGTCACACTTGTTTAGATTTCTTTGGTCTACTTTCAATATCATCAACAAATTGTCGGTGAAACCTTGCCCAATAATATATTTATCATGATACTTGAGCCCTTGAAGTTGACCTTTTTCCACACAAGTCAATAAGAAAAAATAGAGGATGTGTGGCCAATGCAAACAATAAGGGGCTGAGAGGGCATCCTTGGTAGACCCCCCTCTTGATAGTCAGAAGGGTCAAGCAAAGAACCATTTAGAGAGATATGGGCTTCAACTTAGTCTCCTAAGAGGAATGGCAAGTGTGCAATTCTCCTACCAAAACCCATCCTGATCATGACCTCTTCTATATACCTCCTTGAGACTTTGTCAAAGGCCTTTTCTAGATCTATCAATAAGAAGACAACTTGTTGTTTGTAGGTGGCAGCCCCTTTTGTGGCCACAATGATATTTAACACATTGTTTAACATGGATCTTCCCTTAATGAGCCCATATTGTCACTAATGAATAGTTCTTTGGAGGATGGGCATTAGCCCATGGCCGTGAACACTTTATAGGAAAATTGTATCCATTGTCTCTTCCTCAGACTTGATTCATTATAGCCATGGATATTCACAATGCATGTAGTACTGTCTTCCCATTTAATGGAGATTTGCAATAGTCGGCATCCTGTGAGCTGAACTTGAGCACATGGGACTTGTCTCTTCTTGCAATAACTATAACACCTAAATCATGCCATTACAATTTGGAGATTGATTCATGCGATCTATAGTACATTCAAATCCCTTGTCATGCTGGCTTCCATATTGCCCTAATCCTTAAACCATGAGTTGGGG
Organism: Lygodium microphyllum; assembly: GCF_053477565.2. Lineage (NCBI taxonomy): Eukaryota > Viridiplantae > Streptophyta > Polypodiopsida > Schizaeales > Lygodiaceae > Lygodium > Lygodium microphyllum. The sequence continues at coordinate 141,454,340 of NC_141147.1, read as the reverse complement.
ACACTCTCTGGTTTTCCTATTTTGTCGGAGATAGTCTATGGTGAGAACCAATGCTCTCGCATGATGCTATGGATATTAGAATCCTCATACCTAGAAAGCATCTAGAATTTAGCGTCCATACCTAGGTATTCCCTCTCAAGTTGGTCCAATGGAATTTTATTGATGTTAGCAAATCCATTTGCTTTGTTGTAGCTTGCTTTAGGAATCACTGCTCCATTCTAGAAGTTGCAAATTTGTGGTGGCCTTGGCCAATTGCTCTTAGGGATGACGAGCTCCTGTTTGCCTTTTCCTCTAGAGCTCTTGACCACTTGCCAGACTTCTTGAGTATCATTGCCTTTGCTAGTTTGGGGAAGTTTCCCATTTGATTTTCTTCTGGGTCTTGCTACCTTTGCCCATGAGGGCTTTGCAATGCTAGAAGGTTGTTCTTCATCCTGGCGGTTGTGCGAATTCCTTGAAGTTTTGACCCCAAAGTCCACAGCTATGGTAGGAGCCTGCGAACTTGATCCACGAGGGTTTGAAATCAACGTATTCTAGTTGCTTGAGATTGGTATTCCATAATAGGGAGAAACGATTCCTGAATGGACTGGCGAGGGGGGCAAATGTATAGTTGCTTCCCAAGACCCTTGGCAATGCAGCTTCCTTCTCGGCAAATATAGCTTCGAAGAAACCATTGTCCCTGTAATGGATCTGATCCATCGATCCTTCATTCTTAAGTGTTGCATTAAACCACGTTGCAACCTTCATCGCCTTGGGGGATCTTCCACTTCTCGAGCAAATGTGTTGTTGTAGTATGGGTCTTGCATTTTAACAGGAGTCGTTCCCTCGGCACACCTTGCTCGCAAGGTATTTTTATTGGTTATATCGAGAGCAAAAAGGGCGCCCACAGTCCTTGATCAAATTTGCACACATCGCAAGCAGGGTTTATTTTATTTTTTGGGTTTACTACAAAAGCTGGGTTTACTTTTGGTCAAGGTCTGCATCTATGATTTTGAGAGGGACATCCCAACTACCGCCAACACCATTCAATGGCAATGTGGGCCCACGAAATTTTAAATGCAACCGTTCCACAAAGCTCGAGGTCACTGGCTAGTGGGTTTACTATCCCCAAAATTGCGCAACTCTCGAAAATCTGCTTTTTTGTGACATGCTGGGTTTTTACTTATTGGGTTGAGATTACTGAACTTTATGGGGTTGGGTTTACATGCTGAAAAATAAATGCCCTAGATTCCGTCTTTTTTTCACATCGTCCACGGTTGATCCCATCTCTTTGGGGTCATAAAGACCCCGTGAGGGATAGTCTTGAGGGTGGATGCCACTGGATGGGCGCGAGATGTCAGTTGGGAACTTGGGAAAGGGTTGACTTTGGATCACCCGCTGGGCCGCGATTCGAAGCACCTTTTGGACACTCGAATTCGTGTCTCGCTTCCAATGCGCTCTTCCAATGGGAAGCTGCCACTCATCGGCGTATTCACAACGCACATAAAAAGGAAGAAACTTCGCTTCTGCGAGACCACCACCATCACCAACAACCACCACCAACAACGACACAAACATCACAGCCGGAAGCAGAAGAGAGAATAAGCAGAGACGCGGAACTCTGCGCAGAAAGAGAGGCTCGTTTTTCCACTTGGTTAAGAGCCGAGAGGGAGTCACGAAAACAGGAACCAGACAGACACGAAGGGTGAGGCTTCGGCTTTGCTTGTACTTCTATTAGACTTCGAATAAGAGGAATGAAACCATCCAGGACGGGGAAAACGGGATCGCAAGAGAGACGTCTCTAGCAGGACAGAGAAACTCCCTTTTTCCATTAAGCTAAGAGTTGGAGGACGCAGGAACACAGGAATTGTAGAGACACACAGATTGAGATGCTTCCGCTTTGCTTCTATTATATCCAGTTCCTTATCGATAAGAAGAGCGAAATCTTCGTCTGCAACAGCTGCTAGTCCTATCGATAAGAGGAACAGCTTTATACCTTCACAGGTGATTCAACATCTTTCTGATCTGTCATTTCAGCACCTCTGTGTGACCCTATAACTGCCGAATCATTCTGTTTGTTACTACGACGGAGGCAGTGTCTTTTGTCCTCTTAAAGGACTTCTCTTACCCTATAACTGCCGACTCATTCTGTTTGTTACTATGACGGAGGCAGTGTCTTTTGTCCTCTTAAAGGACTTCTCTTATTGGTGCAAGTGTGAAACTGTGTGCAGACCATGCGGGGGAAATTCCTTTTTGTGAACTGCCACGAGGCATATCCTTCTTAGCTTTACGATTTTTGTAATTTAAAGAATAGCATTAAATGTTTGCACCTTGGAAAGTCTGTGTAATCAGGACTGTGTACTGGGAAAAGTTCATGATGAAAGCTATGTTCAGTTAATATACTTCAATGCACCTGTTCATGGCGGGGCAGTTCACTTGAGTTCCAATGGATTCGAAGTTTTTATTAGGCTTTTAGATCATAGAATGGGCTTTAAATGGTGTGGTCATACTGGTGATTACTGGAGTGCTATTCTATCAGTGGTATTCTATTAGAGGCATCACATTCAGAGGACATATCATCATCTATGTATTGCCCATTGATCAAACTTTATGCAAGTTGTGTGTGCATGTGTGCTTTTTAAGAAAAAGAATTTCACCAAAAGAAAAAGAAAAAGAGGGGAAGAGAGAGATTGTTTGGACATGATCGATATGCTCGTTGTCATGTCGCTATGCGCACATCGTGTGAAAAAATTTAGAGTATGGCTTTCTTATTGATTTAGAGAGCCAATGCCATTTTAGACATTAGTGTTAGTGTCTATGGTTCAAAAATATTAGATTTTTGGATAAGTTTTAGCCAATTTTTGATATTTTAGATATTATTTCTTGTAAAAATCCATGAAATTGTAGACAACTTTTAGACTATGATAACATGTAATTGGCGAAATCGTGCGACACGCGATTGCTATTTTCAGGCAATGAACAACACTTCAAAGTGAGAGATAAAGAAGGAGTGATCTGGCTGAATTTTGGTCAAATGTCCTGCTATTTTATCCCATTTTCGGAGCCAATGGAAGCATTAGATTGGCGATCTGAGTAGCATAGAGGAATGTATTATTTTATACACGTTTTATCTATTAGAGTTTTATCTTCTCTCTCAAACTCCATACATTATTCTCTCTCAAACCCTTGTGATTGACTGTGAAGTACCTCTTGAATCTTCAAACATTCTCTCTAATCTACTTATCTCTTGAAGACACATCTCCATCTATCTTGTCTAGTTTTCTTGCCAAACCCCTGTGATGATCTTCAACCTTACGCGTTGCGACATTGGTGAATCCGACGTAAAGGTCGGTGTAAGAGAACTCCAAGATGGGGAATTCTTCAGGAGATACTCTACAATACTTGGTGCGCATATTGCTGCAGACTCAGCAACAACAAATCCAAATGTTATAACAACAACAACAACAAAGGTAAGACAAAGAGAAGATTGATTCCATAGCTATCAAGGCCCTAGAGGAAGTTGGGAGGGAATTAAAACATTTTGATGGTCAAAATGTCTCTGTTTTCATTCGCTTGTATATTGAGAGAACGCTCTTCTTTGGTGTACCACAACATGCATGGAGTTACTATTTTACCAGATTAGCCAAGCATGGTTTTCAAGGAAGAATCCATGGTATTTTTCAGCAAGATACGAATTGGACTACATTCAAAAAAGCCCTACGCAAAGAATTCTTCTTAGAAGACTCTGACTTAATGATGAAGAAAAGTTTCATCGATTGGGTTGAGAAACCCAACAAAGGTTTAGCTGCAACAAATTTATACCGTGAGTTTGAAAGTAAATTTGGACAACTTAATGCTGAAGACCAACATGTTAGAGATCATAGCCTGTCCGGACTGCACAGTCCAGTCGGACTGTACAGTCGGATTGCCACGTGGCAGTCCGACTGACTGCAGTCCAGTCGGCTGCATTTAATGCAACCGACCTGCCTGATTTTTTTGCCCAAATTCTGGCTATTTATAGTTGAGGTTTTCAGCAGTCTCCCGCACTTCTCTGCTCTCAGATTACAGACTAGTGGCATGCGCAGATTCCGTCTCTGTTCGCAGATTTCAGACAGGAGACAGTGCAGACTGCAGCGGACTTTGAGGTGAACAGCAGGTTGCATCGTCGAGGTGGAGACACGCAGTCCAGCGCACTGCGCCCACGTACATATTTGCATATCTTTGTATACAGCACACTTTATATAGCAGATCTTCATATTCCATTGTCTCTTTCTCCCTCTTTCTCTCTCTTCTCTCTTTGCGTTCTCTCTCTCTTAGTCTTATGCTTCCGCACCGCTGCACTCTGATATGGTATCAGAGCAGTGTTAGAGGGCTGACTGAGCGCAGAACCAACCTGAAGAGGAGTTTCTATCGCGACACAAGGTTGCGTTTTCAGCGTTTGAGGGTACGCAGAAGGGCTGCACCTCGGAACAAGGCTGAAGCGAGCGTGGACGCGCAGGAAAGGAGTTCAGGTGGTGGATTTGTTGCTGTTTACTACTGGTTGACGAGGAGGAAGTTTGAGTTTTCAGCTTTCAAGTGCATGTTTTGCTTTTTCATTGCCTCCGGCGGATGAAGAAGTTTCAGGACGCGGAAGAGCCTTAGCAGGCTGAGTTTTCACAGTCAGAGGGGGCTGCTTTTGTGTTTGTGAAGGCATTACAGGTGAAGATGTCTACAGAGATTGACTTGGAGTTCCAGACGATTATGGACCGGAAGGTGCCTGTCTTACCGGCTCTTCCCGCAGATCAGAAGCTCGATGGCGACAACTACTGCATCTGGCACGTCATGATGTTGGCCATCCTTGAGTCCTATGATTTGGCGGAGCTTGTACAGGAGATCAACCGGCCCTCGGTAAGAGATGAGTCCAAACTCTCTTTCGATGCTCGTGCGGAGTTGGCCAAGGCTCAGTCTCACTGGGACAAACTAAATGCCAGGATTCGTTCCTTTCTTTTTCTGTCTTGTACTACAGCCGTGATAGCTCACATCGAGCACTTGACGGTGGCTCGGGAGATATGGCTGGAGCTTGATCAGATGTACAACCGGATGACCCTTATGAAGCGGGTTTCTTTGGAGGTTCAGATGCGGACCTTGTCCGTAAACAAGTCTTATTCGTTGCGGGAATATATCAACAAGCTTAGACAGCTTCAGAATGCGGGGAAGCCGATTTCCTCCGAAGACATGGCGATCACACTATTGTCCCAGTTGCCGCCACGATTCGGTACTTTCTACTCCGTCCCTATTGCTTTGGGACGAGAGTCTACTCTTCGTTGGGAAGAGTCGGTTCCTATGGTCTTGGACCAAGAGGAACGGCTAAAGGGACAGAATGCTTCCAAGTCGGAGGCACTGACAGGTCAAGCCTCTCAGAAAAAGGGGAAGGACCAAAAGAAAAAGAAGGGGGATAACAAGTCAAAGAAGGACAAGGACAAGGACAAAGAATCCACATGTCATATTTGTGGAAAGACTGGCCATTGGAAGAAGGATTGCCCTGACAAAGACAAGAAGGACACCAACAAGAAGGACACGAAGGATTCTGGAACGGTGGCTGCACCGTCATCAGTTGCATTTCTTTATCTAGCTGTCATTGAGGACTCTTCACCGAATGCTTCTGATGCTGCGATGACGGCTCCCCAGGCTCGAGAGTGGATCGTTGACAGTGGTGCCCCCCGGCACATGACTCCTTCATCAGATGGTGTTGCTCAGTTGCGACCCTCGCGTAGGCAGATTCTCATTGGAGATAGCTCTTCAGTGTCTATTGCAGGACGGGGTAAGATGCAGCTTATTCCAGATGGACGTGGTGGTACCCATACCTCAGAGGTCTTGCATGTACCAGGTTTAGGGTATCATCTCCTGTCAGTTCATAAGATTTGCTCCCTTGGACTTTTGGTGGAGTTTGACAGTAACTCGGTGCGAGTCCTTGATCGTGGGTCAAGGAAGGTTCTATCATCCGGATATGAGGAGAACGGCATCTATAAATTGAAGTCTTTCACCGCCCTCTCTACTCTTCTTCTTACCTCTCAGACACAGTCAGAGTTATGGCATGCTCGGTTTGGTCACCTCAACTACGATTATCTTCGGAGGGCGTCACGTGGACAGCTTGTTCGAGGGTTGCCGGATATAGTGGTGAGCCAGCAGCCATGTGTCTCCTACATTCATGGGAAGCAGCATAGGGATGCCATTTCCCACACAGCTTCGCGGCGGTCTACTTCACCGATGGAGCTTGTATCTACGGATCTATGTGGCCCTATGAGGAACGAGTCCTTGTGTGGAAGCTCGTACTTCATACTGATCGTAGATGATTACAGCAGGATGACATGGGCCTATCTCTTGGCATTGAAGTCAGAAGCTTTCTCCCACTTCAAGGATTGGCTTCTCTTTGAGGAGAACCGATCAGGCCGGAGATTGAAGACCTTGCGATCCGACAAGGGTGGTGAATTTGTTTCTAATGAGTTTGCTCGTTTTTGTGCAGATAACGGTATTCACCAGGAGTTTGCTAATACCAACACTCCTCAAGAAAATGGCATTCTTGAATGGAAAAACCGCAGTGTGATCGAGATGGCGCGCACCATGATGGAGCACCGACAGACCTCTCAGGTTCTATGGGCCGAGGCTGTGGCTACTGCAGTCCACATCCTTAATCGATCCCCCACTTCGGCCATTGATGGGATGACACCTTTTGAGGCTTACTTTGGGACTAAGCCCGATGTTTCTTACTTTAGGGTCTTTGGGTGTGATGCCTATGTTCACATTCTCAAGGCTCACCGTGATAAATTTGAAGCAGCTTCCCAAAGACAGGTATTTGTTGGCTACAGCTCCCAGTCCCAAGGCTATCGATTGTATGATTCTGTCAAGCGGGATGTGTACACTAGTCAAGATGTGCGGTTTGTGGAGGTTCTGGCCATTTCAGCGGGTGAGGAGCATCCCGTTCTTGGAGATCCAGGGGAGAGTTGGGCTCTTGCTACAGTTCCTTTGGAGCCCGTGCCTTTTGATTATGATTCTGTTTCTGACACAGAGTCTACTGTTCCACCGGTCACCCCTGAGGAGTTACCACCGGTGGATATTCCAGAGTCTTCAGCTGATGGAGAGAGACGAGGGGAGGTTTGGCCTCCTCCTCGATGGGCCCGTGACACACTCCGTGATACAAGGATCGAGGGGGTTCCTGAGGAGTGGGAACCGCAGGATAGTCTGCGGCGGTCATGGAGGCACCAGGCACATTCTATGGAGCTTGTTTGCTCTAACTATTGTTTGATGACCCGTGTTATGCAGGATCGAGAGCCCACCTCCGTGAAGGAGGCTTTACAGTCCGCACCATGGAAGAAAGCTATGGAAGCCGAGTTGGAGGCTATTGGAGGAATGGCACTTGGTCACTCGTGCCACGCCCCCCGAATAAGAAGGTGATTGGCGTCAAATGGGTCTTCAAGACCAAGTACCTTAGCGATGGTTCTTTGGACAAGCACAAGGCTCGCCTTGTTGCTAAAGGTTTTGCATAGCGCCCAGGGATTGATTGTCATGATACTTTTGCCCCCACTGCTCGTATGGCGACTATTCGAGCTATTCTTGCGTTGGCTAGCCATAGGAGATGGCCTGTCTACCAGTTGGATGTGAAGTCGACCTTCCTCAATGGTGATTTGAAGGAGGAGATCTATGTCGAGCAGCCTCCTGGCTTTGGATCTTCAGATGGGCAAGTCTACAGGTTGAAGAAGGCCTTGTATGGCCTCAAGCAGGCTCCGCGTGCATGGAACGAGAAGATTGATACGTTCCTTCAGTCACAATTGGGATATCGGCGTTCTAAGGCCGATCCGCAGCTTTATGTTCACACTTCCGAGGATGGTTGTGTGCTTTTTGTGTTGTATGTTGATGATTTGATTGTCATAGGTGATTATGCACAGAAGGTCCAAGAGACGAAGGCAGCTTTACATCGGACGTTCGAGATGACGGACTTGGGTCTACTCCATTTCTTTTTGGGCCATGAGATTTATCAGTCTCCGCGGGGGATCTTCATGTCTCAGCAGAGATATGTACAGGAGCTCTTGGTGTCTTTTGCGATGGAGGATTGTCGGACCCTTTCTACTCCTATGGATCCGAACTGGAAGGCCACTTCCCATTCAGCTTCTCCCATGGCGGATGCTTCCCGCTATCGTCAGTTGATTGGATCCTTGATTTGGCTTCTTAACACTCGTGTTGATCTTTGTTTTGCTATTGGGCTCTTGGCAGGGTTCATGAGTGAACCTCAGACGGTGCATTGGCAGACTACTCAGAGGATACTTCGGTATTTGAGGGGGGCGTTTGATTTAGGGATTCATTATCCCGCAGGGACAGATGGTTCAGATCTTGTACTTGCAGGTTGGAGCGACTCGGATTGGGCCGGTGATGTGGACCATAGGCGGTCTACTACAGGTTACTGTTTTACCTTGGGTGCAGGTGTTATCTCATGGAGTAGCAAGAAGCAGCCCACGGTAGCCCTTTCGTCTACTGAGGTGGAGTATCGGGCCGCGTCTTCCACCACATGTGAGGCTATGTGGCTTCGGAGATTGTTGGAGGAGCTTGGCTGCCCCCAGACTCGTCCTACTTTGCTGCAGTGTGACAATGAGAGTTGCATTGCCTTGGCACGGAATCCTGTTTTTCATGCCCGGACGAAGCACATAGAGATCCAGTACCACTTCATCAGAGGGAAGCTTCTGGATGAGACCATCACTGTGGAGTATTGCAAGACGGAGAACAATCTTGCAGATTTGTTTACGAAGGCACTTCCTTAGGCTCTACTTCGGAGACATTCCAGATCTCTTAGGCTTCTGCCCCGCCCAGGCTCTGAGAGGGGGTGTTAGAGATCATAGCCTGTCCGGACTGCACAGTCCAGTCGGACTGTACAGTCGGACTGCCACGTGGCAGTCCGACTGATTGTAGTCCAGTCAGCTGCATTTAATGCAGCCGACCTGCCTGATTTTTTCACCCAGATTCTGGCTATTTATAGCCGAGGTTTTTAGCAGTCTCCCGCACTTCTCTGCTCGCAGATTACAGACTGGTGGCATGTGTAGATTCCGTCTCTGTTCGCAGATTTCAGACAGGAGACAGTGCAGACTGCAGCAGACTTCGAGGTGAACAGCAGGTTGCATCGTCGAGGTGGAGACACGCAGTCCAGCGCACTACGCCCGTGTACATATCTGCATATCGTTGTATACAGCACACTTTATACAGCAGATCTTCATCTTCCATTGTCTCTCTGTCTTTCTCTCTCTTCTCTCTCTGCGTTCTCTCTCTCTCAGTCCTACGCTTTCGCACCGCTGCACACTGACACAACAAAGTCTGGAAGGTTAGAAGATTGAATTATTTCTCAAGGCTGCAGATCCCATTCTGTAAGAGAAGCTTGCTGATTGCTTAGAAGATGCTACCTCCGAATCAGGAGTCAAGATTGCATGAACAGATGTTACTGATGTAGTTAACATGATTGCTCGAAGAGAGCAGATGCGACTAAGATTGGGCTCTACTTTAATTTCAACAACTCCATTGATGGAGCTTGTTCTACCTTCAAAATCCCCTATTCCTTTGACTAATCAACCAACTCTTTCTTCTTGTGTTCCTTCTAAAAATGATATCATGGATGAACTTATGAAAAGCATGCGTGACTTTCATCTGAATCTTACAGAAATTAGTTCCAAGGTGGAGAAGCTGGATGTCAAATTTGAAGAACGAGGACACTCATCAACTCAAAGACCCATGAGAGAAGGCTTTAAGAGGCGCTATATTTGGTGTGATAGCCAACAACATGACAAGAGGGAGTGTTCTGCCTTCTGTGAGGTTGAAGCACAGAAGCTCATCTTTTGGAAAGACATAAAAATTCATGCAGCTGAAACTGGTCTTTCACTGGAGCTAAATTTTGGCAATGGTGGAATGAATAAAAGATTAGAAGATTTAGCTGTCAAGAATGCTTACGCAGCAATTGATGCAGCTACCTGTGGGTTGCAAATTGAACCAACTAAATCAAATTTGAAAGCATATAAAGCTAATGTGCAATCTAAAGTATGAATGTAGGCACTAGATCAATTGGAACGTGGTAAAGCAGCCAAATAAGATTTGGTTAACGTCAGTCAGTGCATTTGAGGAATAACTGGTTGGAAAGAACCGGTAGATTCTTTTTCCACCTTTGCACATTTGGCTGACGTCAATCATAAAGAAGTTTTGACTGATAAAAAGAGAAGAAGAGAAGATGAATCAGGGCCTTCCTCTTCTGGCCCTCTGAAACGGGTAACTAGAAGAACGCTTGAACAACCAAAGCTTGCTGAAAATATAATCCCAGATCAAGAGATGGAAGATGCGCCACAAATAAAGAAGACCGAAGGATAGAAGAAAGGCAAGCAGCCAGGCTACAAATTGCAGTCTGACATAGAATCTGCAACCGATCTTAAACGAGTCCTAGAAGAATGAATTTTGGGAAGCAAAATTGAATTTGCCTTAGGCGAAATTCTTGGAATTGCCAAACGTGACTTCCATGATGTAATTATTAATGTAATCAAAAGGAAAAGACAATATGTTGGTGATGAAGCTGAAGAAACAGTGCATACTTTTTTGCAAGTTTTTTGAGTTTTTGTGTAAGATGAAGAGAAGTTGACTACACAAGGAATTCATCTTTGAAGCAGTTAAAGAATTAATTGCAGCAATTGAAGTTGAAGATAAAGAAAGCATGGATGCAAAAATTAAAGAAGTGAAAGGTGAAAATGCAATGGTTGGCTGGTCCAAACCAGTTGGGCAGTCCACCTCTCAAAAAGAAGGCCGTCTACAGTATACGCATGAGGAGGAAGAGGCTCGGTTCATTCCAAGCAATCACTACTTCCGTACGCATTGGGCAAGAGCAACAACGGAGACAGTCGTCAAAATTGGAGAAAAAGAAACACCATGTATTGCACTCTTAGACCTTGGCTCGGAAATAAACGTCATGGCAAGGAGTCTCTATAAAAGTGGCGAATGGCCCATAGATGTTGATCCAGGTTGGTAAATGAGAGTTGCAAACAACTCTTTTGGAGAGTTATATGCTGCATGTCCTAATGTGCAAATAACTATTGGAGACAAAAGACAATTTTCACTTTTTTGTTCAAGACTCTTGTAGTTACCCTATCATTCTTGGGCAACCTTACATTTCTGAAGCCCACTTGGAAACAAAAGCTCTTGATGATGGTTATTTCTATGCTCAAATTCAAAGCAAGGATAATGAACGAGCTGTCTAATGTCTTACTGTGTGTGTTAACCATTATCGAAACAGAGATCGATTTGTGATTATCTTGTGTCTTCTAATGCCCGAGAATTCAAGGGTTTTCAGACTGCACTGCTATAAAAGGAGGCTATGGCAGTGCGTTATGTAAAAAGATTGAACCTCCTTATACAACAGAAACTGTCTCTCTAGCAAATCTGTATGTATGTACAACCAATAGTATGGGTTGTTATAAGTCTCTTTCAGCTATAACTAAAGCTGAAAGAAAATATTTATGTCACGTAAAAAGGGAGTTGAAAACTTATGACATGATGGCTGAAAATGAAGATATTTCGGGTTTTTTTTTGGATTGATTACTATTGACACATTGATTGAAATATATACAGCTGCTTATATAAAAAATCAAGTTGAAAATCAGTCCATAGAAGTATGTACATTGGATTTTTACCAAATAACTCAAGAATTTATTGAGCAGGAAGACATTGGTTTACTCAACAAAGCTGAAGCGCAAGTGGAGACAAAATACAAGACAGTGGATAAAAAAGTCAAGCCTGTGTCCACTGCCTCTTGAAAGTGAAGGGTTAGCTGATAGGGCAACAAATCAGCCAAGTCTTCGTGATCCTTCCAACATTGGTTACAAGTTCATATCTGAAAGTATAAAAGAGCTCAAAATAGGTGAAAATTCTTTCCTTTCACCAGCTGAAAAACACTCTTTTATGCAAATGCTAATGAAACATGGAAAAGCTTTTGCATTTCAGCTAAGTGAAATAGGCTGTGTGGATCCAAATATTGTGGCTCCTATGGTTATTTTTACGGTCCCATATGTGCCCTGGAACCTCAAGCCTATTCCTGTTCCAAGGGCGCATTTGCCCAAATTACTGGAACTTCTAAATGAAAAGATCAGAATGAAGATTTTAGAACCTTCTTCATCACCTTACTCAAATCGATGGTTTACCGTATCCAAGAAAAAGGGATATTTATGATTCATCCAAGATCTATAGTCTGTTAATTGTGTCACAATCCAAAATGTTAGTTCGGGCCCAATTGTTGACGAGTTTGCTGAAGCTTTTGTAGGTAGAGTAATTTATTCTATGGGCGATCTATATTCAGGATATGACTAATTTTAGCTTTCATTAGAAAGCCGAGACATTACCACAATGAAGACACCTCTTGGATTGGTCCGCATGTGCATTCTACCACAAGGTGCAACAAACTCTGTAGCCCATATGATGAATGCCATGCACAAAGTCTTAAGGGACTTTATTCCACAACTTACTCTTCTATTTCTTGATGATGTACCTATCAAGGGATGTGAAGTCAATGAAAAGAATGAGGAGCTTGACGAAGACGCAGGACGTTTGTAGTTAACCATATTCATGATTGTGACAGGATTTTGACAAGGCTAGAAGAGGTATATCTTACCCTTTCTGGAGCTAAGTTGATTTTTGGAGTAGAAGTCCTAGTGATCGGACATTTGTGTGGCCTCTACGGATATAAATCTTCACCAATCAAGATAGATGCCATCAGCAGAATGCAAGAAAAATGCACAAATATCTCAGAGGTGAGAAGATTTCTTGGCGCATGTGTATTCTATCTCATATGGATACCACATATTGCTCATGTCATTGAAAATCTTTATCAATTATTAAGAAAATGCCAAAGATTCTCTTGGGGCAAAGAGCATACTCTCATTGTACGCAAACTAAAGAAGTTAATTTCAGTCCCCACTCTCAAAAGGGCTGATTATTGAAATGGTCAACCCATCATCCTTACTATGGATACAAGTCCCATTGGGATAGGATGGGCTGCTGGCCAAGAAGACCTTGAAGATAGCATGTATGCAATTCGTTTTGGAGCAAAGGTTCTCAATGAACGTCAAAGAATGTATGCACAAGTAAAAAGGGAATTGTGGGGAGTTGTAACAGCATTAAAGTGTGATCGTGAATACTTTATAGGTGCTTCCGTAGTGGTAGAAACTGATTGTCTTTCACTTTGGGGCATGATTGCCAACTGCTCTACACCCGACATTGCTATGCTAAGATGGATTGCATATATTAAATCTCTCAACCCCGAATTAAAGCATATTGCAGCAAAGGCGAATCCAGTTGCTGACATGCTATCACGTGCAAGATATGACAATGAAGAAGAGCTTATGGAAGAAGATGAAGCTGAATCTATACTTCCTGAATTTCATTTTATGGTTGCTGAAAGTACCTTTTCAGTTGCTGCATATACAAACCCAAAGCTGAATCTTGCAGGTGAAGCTGATCTTTTTAATGGTATAGCATTAAGTACAGTAAGAATAGGAAAAGGTATTGCTGTAAATCAGCATACAGCAACAAAGATCAAAGATTTATCTATGGAAGAAGGGTGGTCAACTAGAAGTCAACATGCTCATTGCATTGCTTGAGTTCTAGTTCATTTCCTTGAAGAAGATTATGAAGAAGATTGACTGAAGATCGGCCAATATTTGAGCACAATGAAAAAGTAGGAGTCTTGGACTGATGAAGAGTTCAAGCATATTAAGAGGAAAGCTTATGGCTTTTTTCTTAAAGAAGGGCATCTATGGAAGCACGCAAAGAAGAAGAAAGGAGTGCCTGTTCGAGTTTTAGGTAACAAAAGATTGCAACAACAGGTAATGAAGGAATTTTATGAAAGCCTGTGGGCTGGCCATAGAGGCATATGGGGAACCTTTAGTAAAGTCAAAGAAAAATATTGGTAGCAAAACATGTATCGGGATATAGTACATTTTGTTGAAACCTGTTATATGTGTCAGATGTATTCTATGGTCAAGCATTGAGATGGGTTACAACCAACTTATCCTTTGTCTATACATTATAAATGGGTTATTGATCTTATAACTATGCCTACAAGAATATGGAATATGCGATATTTAGTGCTTGCAAGAGAGGATCTAACCAATCAAGTTGAAGGCAAAGCCTTAACAACCAAGACCGCTCAAGTTGTTTGTCGTTTTTTGCTTGAAGAAGTGTTTTGCAAATATGGTTGTGTTGGCAAGGTAACTGCAGATAGAGGAGAATTGGATGCCGATGAGGCACGCAACTTCTTTGCTCAATTGGGTATCAAGCCGGCTTTGACATTAGCCTATAATCCTGAAGGCAATGGAAAGAGTGAGAGAGGACATCAACCTATTCTCAAGGCTTTAGCAAAGTCTTGTAGAGGAAAGATCAAAGAATGGCCTAAAATGCTACCTTTTGCATTATGGGATGACCGGACTACTTATAGTACAGTGACTGGCTATATGCCAGCTGAACTTATGCATAGACAACAACCAATTATGCCAATTGAAGAATCTATTCTCACATGGAGTCTTCTACCTTGGGAGGAAGGCATCAGTAGAGAAGAGTTGTTGACTTTGTGCATATGGCAGCTAGAAAGAAGGCCTGAAGATGTTCAAGCAACTATTGAGAAGCTAAAGACAGCAAGACTAAATAACAAAAGAAGATTTGATAAACTACATCGACTTCGGCCAAGAGTAATTCAACAAAATGACTGGGTGCTTGTCTATGTAGTATGACAGCAGCCTAGACAATCAATACAGTGCTTCTAGGAAGATGGTAAAGCGTTGGTTTGGCCCGTATGTGATAAAGGTCATTCATGACAATTCCACATATTCATTGGCTGAATTGGATGGAATAAGCATGAAGATACCCATAGTTGGAAAACGAATCAAGCTTTTCAAATGAAGAGAAAGTTTAACATATGAGTCAGAAGACTTGGATATAATTCAAGAGCATGAAGACATAGAGGAAGAAGAAGAGGCAGAAGATGAAGACATTGACATGGCAGAAGATACTTCTTCTGACACTGCAAATCCGTAAGACTTTGGCACATGTCAGAGGATGTGCAGGTTAGGAGGGGGTGGATGTTGTGCCGCTACGCGCACATCATGTGAAAAAATCTAGAGTGGCTTTCTTATTGATTTAGAGAGCCAATGCCATTTTAGACATTAGTGTTAGTGTCCATGGTTCAAAAATATTAGATTTTTGAACAAGTTTTTAGTCAAATTTTGATATTTTAGATATTATCTCTTGTAAAAATCCATAAAACTGTAGACAACTTCTAGATTATGATAATATGTAAAAGAAAGCATTTAGCTTTCAACTAATTTGAGAGGATTTTATGTAAAAAGAGAGATTGGCGAAATCGTGCGACGCGCGATTGTTGTTTTCAAGCAGTGAATAGCACTCTAAATTGGGAGATGGAGTGATCTGGCTGAATTCTGGGTAGGTGTCCTGTTATTTTACCCCCCTTTCGGAGCTAATGGAAGCATTAGATTGGCGATTTGAGCAGCATAGAGGAAGGTATTATTTTATACACGTTTTTGTCTATTAGAGTTTTATCTTCTCATTATGCTGAAATAAACTGACAGGCTTCATCTCTGAAATAAACTGACAGGCAGTTGATTGGGTCATTGGTATGGCTCCTTAATACCTGGATTGATTTGTGTTTTCTTGTAGGTTTACTTGCAAGGCGCATGAGTGAACCCAAGTTGGTTTATTGGCAAGTTGCTTTGAGGATTTTGCACTTCTTGAGGGAGACACTTGACCTAGATATTTATTATCTAGCAGGTACACGAGATTCCAGCTTGGTCCTATAGGGTTGGATGGATTCCAATCGGGCTAGAGATGTTGACCACGGGAGGTCAATAACAGGATATTATTTCACTTTGGATGTAGGTGCTATCTTTTAGAGTAGCAAGAAGCAACCCATTGTTGCCCTATTATCTATAGAGGCGAAGTATTGAGCGGTGTCTTCTACCACACACACTGTGGCTTTGGTGATTGTTAAGAGAGCTTGGTTGTCCTTAGACAAGTCCTACGATACTGCGACAATGAGAGTTGCATTTCTTTTCCTTGGACTCCCGTATTCCATGCTAGGTTGAAGCACATTGAGATATAGTATCATTTCATTTTGAAGAAGGTATTGGATGAGACCATTGATGTGGTGTACTACAAGAGGGAGGATAACTTGGTAGATTTGTTTATGAAGGTTCCTTTGACAACACTTCGGATCCTTACGGCTTATGCCCCTTCTAGGATCTGAGCGGGGGTATTTGAGATTTATTCATCCCTTGGATAGGCATTGGCAATTTACTGTTGTTCAAGTAGCACTCTTGGGCATAGTTATGCATTTCTTGTGTATAGATCGCAGTTTTTGCAGTCTTTTGGTGATTTTCAGCAGTGCTAGGCAGTTAACCTGGTCATGCAGTTTGTGTAGATGCCACCTCGCATAGGTGGTATAATGCAACATTTTTTAATACATTATTTATTGCTGCGATTTTTATCTACAGCAGTTAGCCAAATCAAATTGGCCGACCTGATTATTTTATTAGTTTTATTCATGCCTATTTATAGGCTAGCCAGTCTCCGATCATCTCACTTGGTTTTTCAAGTGGAGAGAGAGATTGTCTCATGGAGATACATTTGACGGCCCATGTGCATATATGCCTTCTTCATTTCGGCATTCATTCACTATTATCTCTTTTCTCTCACCTTTTTCTCTCCGTGTTCTTTTTCTTTCAGTCCGGTCATATGCTTATGTATTCACTGCATTAAGAAAATTTGGATGCCCGAAATCAAAATGTTGAAATAGGAGAAATATTTCAAAATGGAAACGTGTTTTGGGATCGTTGTTGTTGTTGTTGTTTTCCCCCCCTTTTTGGTAGGCTTCTTTTTTTTTTTTTGGAGATTTTGAAATAAAAGTTTTATTGTACTTTCTTTGGGGGGTCTGGGCCTTGAACTTTACACACCCATTTTTTTGATTTTTGTCAACATGCAATGTATGGATCTATTTTTCATAAATAAAAACATTGAATGAATAGATCGAAAAGATTTTCATTGAAATAATAAATGCTCCCGAGATTTTCACATGGATTTGATTTGCTTACTATCAAGGTTGTACTCTTGCTAGCAACCAATAGCTACTAAATAGTGAGTGTAATGTCTATGTTTGGCAATGTAGGCATCTAGTTCTATAAAGTCTAAATAGTAGCTTGTATAGTGTACTACAAGTACACACAAATGCACACTCTTACACATACATACACATTTAACTTTACATTTATATTTATATCTATGTATTTATTTGTATTTTTGTTAATATATCTTGAGATTTGGTTTCTCGATTCTCTGTTTTAGATTGAGACCAAGACTTTGTTTTATGATTGTGAAACATTTTTTTAAAACTATGTTTGAAACCAACCTTCCTTCTTGGATAGGGTGGTAAATAACTTGATTTGACATTGATTACAGCAAGTATAAAATTCACATAAATTGAAAATGCACACTTTACCACTTTAATCTTGGACATTGAATTCCCAGTTGGCCCCAAAACTGACGCCTCTTTTAGTATTTTTTTATCTTATTTGCAAATGAAAGGAATATAAGTGAGATCCTATGATCTCCTCCACTAATCCAAGTGCCTCTTGCTATTAAAATTGACTAGCAAGCCTCCAAATCAATTTGCTCATTGGTTTGTTTGGGGATTGGCCTTCATCTTGCTCCTTGAAAGATAAATTCAGCCCTAAATCTAATATTGGTTGGTTGGCCTTTTGAATCTCCCTGAAATTTCTCAATTTCACTTGTTGGAATTCAAGTCCTAGACCCTCAATTTTAAGCACACATCCTAAGGTGGTTGTCAAACCCTAACTTTTGTGGTAAATTAGGCTTTATAGTAGAGATTGGCTGAAATATCTTTCTCTGATGGCTTAAACTACTGAAAAATATTGAGATAACTTGAGAGATGGTTGGGGGATGAGAGAGAATGGTATAGAGAGAGAAATTTCAAAGTTTCATCAGGAGAAATGTTGAAAAATTACTGCTGTCCTGCTCAAACAGCCATGGAAGCTATCATCTACAGCTTAAGATCATAAAAAAGATTGCTGCTACATCGTGTATGCTGTCATTTGCACCAGGACCTTGGGCTGCTGTCACCTACTCTTGAACGGCTCCAAATTGCTGTCACATGTTGTAGGACTAATCCCTGGTGGCTGCAAATCACATTAGCAGCCTCTCCTTGCTCTCTTATAGTCTCCTCCTCTCTCACAATGGCTGAAATAGACTTCCACCAGCCCCTAAAAACGTTTTTCCTGCTTGCATTGGCAAGTTTTGCCAAGTGACAGCCTCGTAATTCCATTTTTCAGCATTATCTAGCTTATTAAATTAATTTTCAAAAGATGCTTCTCGTGATGCTACTTATGTCCATATCGGCGTACGAGTGGCACAAATAAAGGAAGGGCCCATTTATTGCATGAGCCAAGATTGGAAGTGCAATTTTGTCCCAATGTCACACCGGAGAAGAAAAGGGAGCTTCTAGATCGTATGGCTAGACAAGAGGCTCTATTTGCATCGAGGCATGCACGAGTGGCGGTTGATCCAGCTACACTTGCGGCAATGGCAGCAGCAACAAGTAAGTGTGGCATTCACACCACATGGAGTTGCTGGATTGAGTCCATATTCACCATCAGTGCCTTTGTCCTTGACCATTAGAAGCTAGACTACTCTCGAGGGAAGTTGGGACCCAATAAAAAAAGAGGAGACAGATCCAACAGTTACTTGTTTCTTCTACCACGACCATATTGCCTTTCATACAGCCAGGTTTTGAGTCTTGACAAATGGATATGCTCGAATCTTTACTATTTACATTTTTTTTCCTTAAATAATATATTTATTAAATTTATAACTTGGTTATAACTTATATAATATAAACTTATAACTTGTTCTAAAATCATGTCATCATGATAATTATTGTGTTATTATTTTATGTCCCTAGGTCGGAGTACTTTAGAGCCATGTTGAAGGTCGGAGAGTATGGGCCTAACTATGTGCCCCCCCCCCTCTTCTGAGACTTTACGCACTACCTTACTCGATAAGGAAAAGCGTGTTGTGGAGCCAACTGTAGCAAACATAAAGAGAGATTGGAAGAAAAATGGCGTCACACTTATCGCTGATGGGTGGAGTGACACGAGAAAGAGGTATATCCATAGCATTGTAGCTTATTCTCGAGGGGAGATGTATTTTATGTCATCCCATGATGCTTCAGGGACCGGGAAGTCCGCAAATCAGCTTGCAGTAGAGTGGATCTCTTCCATTGAAATTGTTGGGCCACATTTGGTGGTTAGTTTTGTGGCTGATGGTGAGCCTACAAATAAGGCAGCAGGTGCCATTGTTCGGGGAGTATATAAGCAGATCACATTTTCTTATTGCATGGCACATTGCTTGAATAACCTTTTGAAGGATATTGGTGAGTTATCATGGGTCCATCTTGTGATACATGATGCAAATCAAATGGTTACTTTTATTTTAAATCACCAATATCTTCTCTGAGTTAAAAAAAAGGTAAAAAAAGATGTCATTGAAGTATTCAAACACACGGTTTGCCTACAACTTTTTGATGTTGGGACGTCTCAGAGAATATATGGGTGCAGTGAGACAATTGTTTGTTAGTGATGAGTTTAGTACTTTTTCATTGGCAGTCACTCCTGTGGGCATAACATGCAGAGAAAATGCAGAGAGCCATGAATTTTTGGGATAATGTTAAAAAAATTGATGCAATGGTTGTTGTTACGGGGATGTGAAATTTTGAGATGCTTTAATCTTGCTAGTAACATTTGATTAAGTTACTAATCAAATGTGCAAGGTTGTTTAGCACATGTGATGCACATGGTAGTTATTTCATGGGAACGGGCCAAGGACCCTGAGGATGCAGTGGGTGTTAAAGGCAAAAGTTGTGTTAAGTTATGCCAACTGGGTTTTGGTGGTCAGTTGGTGCCAGGTTGGACCCTAGGACAATTGTTTGGCCATTAAGTGTCAGTGGTGACACTAGGGACTAGCATTAATTAATTAATGCTAGTCTAAGGGTCAACAGAGGTTGGAAACCGCTCCAAGTTGCAAATGGCCTAGCCAATTTCATTCCAGATGGGCATGTTTAATTTTGGGCAGGGTCAAAAGGGTTGAAATTAATTTTTAGAATTAATTAATTCTGAAAAATTAATTTAATGACTGAAAATGCATTAGGAAGGCTGCCACTTGGCAAAACTTTCCCATGCAACTAGGGAGAAGGCTGTTGGAGGGTGGTGGAAGCTGAACGGCAGCCATTCGGAGCTTGGTGGAGGGAGAGGAGGTGATCAGATTTGGCTCTGAGAGGCGACGACGACTGATCGCGCGCCGCGACAGAACAGGGGGCAACAGGTTTTCTCTTCCGTCTCAAGAGAGGCGGCAGTAGGAGAGGAGGGCTCGCGAGTTGAGCTGGTGTTTTACCCCCCTTTTGAAGCTGTTGGTGCCATCAGATTTGTCATCAGAGCTACGAATTAGAAGATACATTTCAGCTGATTTTCTCTCTTTTTACAGCGTTCTCTCATCTCCTCTAGTCTATGCCCAAGTATTCTCAGCAATTTTCAGCCATGGGTAGCAGAGTACAGCCAAATTCGGTGGACAGCAAAGAGTTTACTGCTATAAACCCTAAATTACAGCAGTAATTAGGGTTTAGCAGCCACCTTGGTACCCATGCCATCAGTCAAAGGCATTGTACACTAAAATTAGCACCGGAAATTCGTGGAATTGTGAGGATTTCAGATGCCAGCCCATCTATTGTGAATTTGGGGCAGCATTTGACCAGTTGGGGTTCCATTAGAGCAAGTCCTAGGTGAAAATCAAGGGGCAATTTGCCCGAATGCTTTGCTGATTATTGGAACAGCAAGGGGTTTTTGAATCAGGTAAGGAGATTGTGAAATCTTGGCTTGTAATTTATCCATCAGCAATTGAAATTAAAGAAATACCGAAAGGGGCGCCAGTTTTGGGGCCAACAAGGTGTCCATTGCCCAAGTTTATGAAGGTAAAGTGAGCATTTCAGTTTATGTTCATTTGCTAATTGCTGTAATTAAGTGCTTAATTAGGTTAAACCACCCTATCCGAGAAGGAAGGCTGGTTTCATGGTTCCATTGCCGGGACAATCACTCAATCTCTTGTTTTGGTGAGCCCAAGGCACCTGATTACAAGCCAAAGCTTTGTGCTAGTGCTGATTTTTATGCTCAGCTGAGAAATTACAGCAACATGTCGTCATATAGTGAGATGGAATCAAGCAGTGATGATGCCTCTCAGTATGGACATTCTCATGGGAATGAAGGAAATGCAATGCCTAACCTTGGACAAGGCTCTCATGATGGACAACAAGCTGAAAATGTTGCTGTTGGGCAAGATGCAGGGCCTTCAAGCCGTCATGAGATAGATGACCAGCAAAGTGAAGAGGAATTTGATGGACCAGTTCAAGAATCGGATGAGGACAGCAGCAAATCTCTTTGCTAAATTGGCAAAGGATCCTCAGTTAACCCGATTTTTGAATGCTCCGAAGAAGGACAGCAAAGGCAAGAAGAAGAAGTCAACTTCTACACCTTTGGGACAGCAAGATGCAAGGAAGGTAGTGCCAAATCTTTCACTTGAAGCTCCTAAAGAGGCCAATGAAGCTAAACAATTGGTACCTATGGGGCAAGGAATGCAAATGCAAGGCCATTATGGAAGTGCCAATCCAATGGATTTTGGACAGCCGGGCGTGCATGCTATGATAGGGCAACCAGGATACTTTGGTGGTAGCACGATTTTTCATGCAATGGTTGGCCAAGGGCCGCATATGGGAATGCATGGCACAAGTCCCTATGGTATGCAGCAACCAATGCATGGTGTGCAAGGCCCATTGTTTTCGGGTATGGCTGGAAATGTGCAAAACCCTATGTATGGTAGCATTGGTTTGATGCGTGGGGCACAAAGTGGAATGTTTGTTTGGCAATGCATTTGCACCCCGGAATGCTTATGGGGCTCAGGGAATGACTGCTGGTCATGCAAATGCTTCATTTGGGCTTGGTCATGATGTAAATACAGCAAATGCGCCCTTTTTGCAGCAGCCAATGTATGACAACTTGACTCCCAAAGGGGAAGCAAAAGACTATGATGAGGGTGGAAAAGCAGTGAAGTTTGAGTCCTTCAGTGGCGCACAAGATAGGCTGAAAGCTTTGACCTTCATTCAACAGTTTGATGCAGCCTATTCAGGGGAAAATTTCACCGAATCCTCTAAGATTCGAAAGGTAGCCACTTTCTTAAAGGGGAATGCATTGCAGTGATGGTCCACGCTCTTGATGCAAGGTAGAGCATTGTCAACATGGGTACAATTCAAGCAAATGTTTGCCTCGAATTGGTTGACTAGTACCTTTGAGGTGGACATCATGACAGCTTGGAACAAGCTTGATGCTAAGGAATGCAAGAATTTAGAGCAATACAATAAGAAGTTTTGGGATGCATTGCTGCCCGTCGCTTCTTATTGTGCCGTACCCCTTCATGAGCAAGTGGAAAAATATGTATGTGGGCTGCCCAAAGGAATCATGGATTTTTGCATAAAATCCACTGTGTCTAGCATGTCTCAGCTCATAGAGACTGCTGCTACAGCCGATGCTTTGTCGTGTGGAAAGGATTCGGGCTTCCAAGAGAGCGGGGAGAAGCCGAATAAAAAGTTGTTTAAGGCTGAGAAAAGGGGCATATCTGCTAGAGGCCAAAACAGCAAAGAAAGGGCTTGAAAACATTGGCACAATGTAGGGAATTGATGGCTGCCAATAAATGCTTTATTTGTGAACAGGAGGGTCATATTGCAAAGAACTGTCCCAATAGGTAGCAAGTTGCAAAATCAGAAAATCAAGGAGATCCTAAGGGTAAAAGGCCCAAAACATCAGTGGGATTGGTGCCCGATGTTGTTAGTGATCAGCCCAATGTTGATGCTACTGAGTTGTACAGAGCATGGGGCAAAATTAGGGATCAGCATGCATTGATATTTTTTGATAATGGTGTACGAGCCAACTTCATCTCTACTGACATGGCAGCCCGTCTAGGCATCAAAGAGGATGAGATGGGAGCCATGGGGGAAGTTGGAATGGCATGTAAGGGTCATGCAAAACTTGTCACACCACTCATTGGAAAGCTTCGGTTGCACATACAGGGATATGTGGACAACGAAGAGTTTTACATTGCTCCACTTGAGGGTTGTGATGTGTTGCTTGGTATGCCATGGTGCCACCGTATGGATGCAGTGATTGATTCATATGTAAAAGAGATCACTATTCAACATAAAGGAAAGACACTCACACTTGATGTAAAGTTAAAAGGGGAACCTGTCCCTGTTGTATCTGCAGCTGCTATTTCGAAAGTAATGAAAAATCATCTTTCAGCGTATTTAGTTTTTGCTAAGGATAAGGATGATAGTGAGAATGTTGGGAGCTAAATTAGAGAAGGATCGCATGCCATTTCTGAAAATGTATGCTGATTGCTTCTCTTAGTCACTTCCAGGGCAGCTACCACCTGAAAGACCCGAAGATCATGGCATAGACCTTATCCCTGGAAGTAGCCCTCCTAATAAACCACCCTATAGAGTCAAGTGCAGCCCAACAGGAGGAGATTATGAGTCAGGTAAATGAGCTGTTAGAAAAAGGACTGATTCAGCCCAGCTCATTTCCTTTCTGTTCTCCAGTGCTTTTGGTGTAGAAAAAGGATGGTTCATGGCGTATGTGCATTGACTATCGTGCTCTGAACAAGATCACGATAAAGAACCGCTTTCCGATCCCTCGGATCGATGATGTTATGGATAGATTGCAGGGGGCAGCAATATTCAGCCGAATAGATTTGAAAAGTGGGTATCATCAGATATGCATTAGATCGGAGGATGTGCCTAAGACAGCTTTTAGGACATCTTTTGGGTTATATGAATTTCTTGTCATGTCTTTTGGACTTACGAATGCTCCTGCCACTTTTAATCGGCCGCATCTTTCGGCCACATAAAGCATTTGTGGATACTTTCTTTGATGACATGATCGTCTATTCAAAGAATGAGACGGAGCATAGAAAGCACTTGGACATTGTTTTTAATGAGCTATGTAAGCATAGACTGGTTATCAATGACAAGAAGAGTGAATTCTTTTTGCATGAAATCCACTTCTTGGGACATATTGTATCGGCTGATGGTATTCGTATGGACCGTGCTAAGGTTGAAGCAATACGTTCATGGCCAGCTTTAAAGAATGTTCATGAGATCCGTAGCTTCTTGGGTTTATGTTCTTACTATAGGAAGTATGTACGCGGGTTTGCTGAAATTGCATCTCCATTGCATGCTTTGCAAAAGAAAGATATGCCATTTAGATGGACAGTAGTGGAAATTTCAGCATTTGAAAAGTTGAAGGAAAAGATGACTTCAAATCCTGTGCTTGTGTTTCCTGATCTAAGGAAGTCATTTGTGGTTCAGCGTGATGCATGTGGTAACAGCATTGGGGCTGTCCTTATGTAAGATGGCCGAGTTGTGGCTTATGAGAGCCGAATTCTCCACGGTGCAGAGAGGAATTTACAGTTTATGAGAAATAGCTCTTGGCTGTAATTCATGCACTGTCTATGTGGAAACATTATTTGTTGGGGGCTGATTTTACAGTGCAGACAGACCATCAGACTTTGAGGTACTTTCTGACGCAAACAAAGTTGTCAGAGAAGCATATGAGATGGGTAAATTTTCTCTTTATGTTTCATTTTCAGATTGTATACATTGATGGTAAAAAGAATGTTGTGGCTGATGCACTGTCACGTAAGCCACAAATTTCAGCCGTCACTATGGTTTATCACATCGAGTTGGATGCCATGAAAGAGCAATATGCTGCTGATTCGGACTTTGCTAATGTTTATGATCAGCTTTGCAATGGCCAAAGGCATAAGCATTTTATGCTAAGAGATGGATTTTTATTGATGCATGGACGACTGTGTGTCACAAAGCAGTTGAGGCCTAGAGTGATTATTGAGAGTCATGCTCCTCCGTATGCAGGGCACAGAGGTATTGATGCCACAATCAAGGCAGTGGAGCATTTCTTTTATTGGCGAGCTTTGAGACATGATGTAGAGCAGCTTGTTAGGGCATGCATCAGATGTCAAAAGGTAAAGCATGATAGGCAAAAGATGCAGGGCTTGTTGCAGCCCTTGTCTATTCTAGATAGGCCTTGGCAGAGCATTGCTATGGACTTTATCTTTGAGCTTCCTAGGACACCTACAGGGAATGATGGAATATGGACTATTATTTGCAGGTTTAGTAAACAAGCCCATTTCATTCCGGTGAGAAAGAAGATAAAGGCTGATTATATGGCACGATTATTTATGCAGCACATTTTCAAGTATCATGGTATACCTGAGTTGATCATCAGTGATCGAGACCCTCGAATGATCAGTCTATTCTGGAAGGGGTTGTTTGAAAATATGGGTATCATGCTGAAATTCTCATCATCCTTCCATCCGCAGACAGATAGTCAGTCTGAGCAAGCAAATTCCACAGTGTTGGATCTTTTGAGATGCTATTTTCAGACCACAAGACACAGTGGGAGTAGTATTTGCCATTGGTTGAGTTTGCATACAATAATACGGTGCATAGTTCCACTGGCAAGGCTCCATTTGAGGTGGTTGAGGGTGGCAAGAAGGTTCCACCTATTTTGCATACTAAGGATAAGATCTTTGAGGCCGATCGCTTTGTGGAAAGCTTGGATGCAGCCTATGCAAAGATAAAGTATGCACTTTAGAGGTCACAGGACAAGCAAAAGCGGGCAGCTGATGGCCATAGACGTGCTTTGCAGTTTGCAGAGGGCGATTATGTATTGCTGCATTTCAAAAAGGCAAGGCTGAAAAAGATGAAGGGAAGAGAGAGGTTGTATCCGAAGTTAAGCATGAGATACTATGGGCCCTTTCAAGTGTTGGAAAAGGTCAGTGCCACATTGGCGGATACACAATGCCTTTCATGTCAGTTTGTCGAGACCTTTTCATGGTGATGTGCCAGAAGATGTATCTACTGAAATTCAGCCAGAGGTTGAGGAATTGATGAGATTTTGGTACCCGAGCAGATTTTGGCACATAAGGAAAGGAAGGTTAGAGGTAAAGTTTCCAGAAGATATTTGGTGAAGTTTCAAAATTATCCACCAATGGATGCAAAATGGATGGAAGAGGATGACTTAGCAGACCATCCTCAGTTGTTGCAACTTTATCTCGATGCCTTTCAGTTAGAGCCGACTTTGGATCGGGCTTACTCAGGTTTAGCAGAGCGGGCGTCCGGAGCATTCCCTAATGCTCAAGGGGGAGGTAGCACTTTCACTCCACCGGTTTTGGACAACTCTCGTATGTAGTGGATCTCGGATGTATTTAGCATGCATCCAAGGTACTGTGCTGACAGTATGTCTGCCATGAGGTCACTACTCGGTGTACTAGTCACTGTGAGATACATGTATATGAGTATGGTTGTCACCACGGCTCTGAGACTATACTTATGGATGAGTTTTTGGACCAGTTTAACATGAGTTTTTGCCTCAATTTTGAGATCAATTTCTGATTAGTTTCAGCTCAGTTTTTGATTAGTTTGAGAACCGTTTATGATCACTTTGGGATCAGTTTTGCATCAGCTTTTGCATCAGTTTTTGATCAGTTTTTTTAAATTACCATCAGCTTGTGATCAGTTTGGAGTCACATTTGCAGCCATTTGTGATCAGTTCTCATATCAGTCCATGATCGGTTTATGATCAGGTCATGCTCAATTTTTAATGGTTTATAGCTGATTCCATTGACAGCCACATCTAAACGAATGTCATTGAAAGTTTCAGCCATGGTTCATGCTGAGAATATGCTTTATTGTGGTTTTGAAGTCAGAACGGTTGAGAAACATGAGTTATGGATGCATCCAATGGTTTCTAGCAACAATTTTGGACTGTTTTTCAGTTTTCTATTATGTTTTGCTGGTTGGAAATTTTCAATAAGTTTTGCGCATATGCAACGGTTTGACAACAGTGACCAATGTTGTGGTGACTGTCATGCCAAATTGAAATTCCAGTGCAATATACTTTTGCTTTGGCCCAATGCAGTGAAATCGAGGATGATTGCAAGGTTTTCAAGGGGGAGGTCCGTCACGGGGACGTGAAATTTTGAGATGCTTTAATCTTGCTAGTAACATTTGATTAAGTTACTAATCAAATGTGCAAGGTTGTTTAGCACATGTGATGCACATGGCAGCTATTTCATGGGAACGGGCCAAGGACCCCGAGGATGCAGTGGGTGTTAAAGGCAAAAGTTGTGTTAAGTTATGCCAACTGGGTTTTGGTGGTCAGTTGGTGCCAGGTTGGACCCTAGGACAATTGTTTGGCCATTAAGTGTTAGTGGTGACACTAGAGACTAGCATTAATTAATTAATTAATGCTAGTCTAAGGGTCAACAAAGGTTGGGAACCGCTCCAAGTTGCATATGGCCTAGCCAATTTCATTCCAGATGGGCATGTTTAATTTTGGGCAGGGTCAAAAGGGATGAAATTAATTTTTAGAATTAATTAATTCTGAAAAATTAATTTAATGACTGAAAATGCATTAGGAAGGTTACCACTTGGCAAAACTTTCCCATGCAACTAGGGAGAAGGCTGTTGGAGGGTGGTGGAAGCTGAACGGCAGCCATTCGGAGATTGGTGGAGGGAGAGGAGGTAATCAGATTTGGCTCTGAGAGGCGACGACAACTGATCGCGCGCCGTGACAGGACAGGGGGCAGCAGGTTTTCTCTTCCGCCTCAAGAGAGGCGGTGGTAGGAGAGGAGGGCTCGCTAGCTGAGCTGGTGTTTTACCCCCCTTTTGAAGCTGTTGGTGCCATCAGATTTGTCATCAGAGCTACGAATCAGAAGATACATTTCAGCTGATTTTCTCTCTTTCTACAGCATTCTCTCATTTCCTCCAGTCTATGCTCAAGTATTCTCAGCAATTTTCAGCCATGGGTAGTAGAGTACAGCCAAATTTGGTGGACAGTAGAGAGTTTACTGCTGTAAACCCTAAATTACAGCAGTAATTAGGGTTTAGCAGCCACCTTAGGACCCATGCCATTAGTCAAAGGCATTGTACACTGAAATTAGCACCGGAAATTCGTGGAATTGTGATGATTTCAGATGCCAGCCCATCTATTGTGAATTTGGGGCAGCATTTGACCAGTTGGGGTTTCATTAGAGCAAGTCTTGGGTGAAAATCAAGGGGCAATTTGCCCGAATGCTTTGCTGATTATTGGAACAGCAAGGGGCTTTTGAATCAACTAAGGAGATTGCGAAATCTTGGCTTGTAATTTATCCATCAACAATTGAAATTGAAGAAATACCGAAAGGGGCGCTAGTTTTGGGGCCAACAGGGTGTCCACTGTCCAAGTTTATGAAGGTAAAGTGAGCATTTCAGTTTATGTTCATTTGCTAATTGCTGTAATTAAGTGCTTAATCAGATTAAACGACCCTATCCGAGAAGGAAAGATGGGTTTAGTTGTTCCTATTGTACAGTTGTTGAGACTCGTTGATGGTATGTAGCCATGTATTGGCAAAGTGTACGAGGCAATGGATAGGATAATCGAAAAGTTAAAAGATTTAGTGCCTGATGCTAAGCAATATGAGGAGATACATAATTTGTGTATTGAGAGGTGGAATGCCTATAGCTCACCTCTGCATTCAGCTGCATTTGTTTTGGACCCTGAGTTTCAGGGTAAGGATCAAGAAAATGATGCTAAGGTCAATGTCCATTGGAGGCAAATTCTTGAGCGCTTGGTGTCTGATGTTGACACTAGGCACAAAATTAGAGATTAGCTTGCTCTCTATAGGAGAGTAAAAAACTCTTATGGTTGTGGGGATGCTCTACATGACCGATGCAGGGTTGGAGCACCTTTGTGGTGGGAGGATTTTGGATCAGATGGGCCAGAGTTGCAAAAGTTGGCTGTTTGTATCTTAAGTCAAGTAGTGAGCTCCTCTTGCTTGAAGCAATTATGGAGCATCTATAGTCATATTGCTTCAAAGAAGAGGAATCGCCTTGGAGTAGAAAAAGCAAATGATTCGGTCTTTGTTAGTGTCATCTTGAGAATGCTTTGCAAAAGTGTTACGTCACAGGCCGATCCATTTACCCAATGGGAGATGGAGCAGGAGGAGGAGCATACTCGTTTTATGGAGACTATGCATGGTACTCATGATCATGAGGCTAGTACTTCAAGAGCTGCAGATGCACATTTTGCTGGATGATGATGATTGCCTCTAGATTTGGCCTGATTCCTTGCTAGAGTTCATTTTGTATGTTGGTTCTGGGTTTATGGCTGGTTATAGCTTGGTATCCAGCTGCCTGTCTATATGATGTCATGACCTATTGCCACATGGCACAGCTTGTAGATGCTCATTTTGTTGCAGATGATGATAATTTCCTTTAGATTTGGACTAATTCAATGCTAAAGTTCATTTTGTATATTGCTTTATGGCTGATTACAGCCTAGCAGCCAGCTGGCTGTTGCCTACACCCTAGGGCCTACATGATGTCATGAATGATAAAGCTACTTTAGTCTTTCATCTTTTACTACTCAATGTTCACTCTTTTTCTCCTTGAACATTTGTTTTTAGTTCCTATCTTTGAAGTTTGAAGTTTGAACTCTTAAGCTTTCATGTCACATTAACAATGACAAGTCACAGTGGAGTTTGGATGCATGCTCTTTTGTAATACATTGATTGTTAAATTTTATCCATACTATTTGTATTTGTCATTTGCTCATCTCATGTTCGTTATGCGATATGCTAATAAAATTCAATGAAAAATGATGTTTTTAAAGCTCAAATTATTTACAAAGGCGCTTTCTCAGGCTTTACTTCGACAACACTCTAGATCCCTTAGCCTTCTACCGTGTCCAAGATCTAAGAGGGGGTGTTAGAGCTTGATAGTCTCTAGACAGGTAGATGCGGTAGGTACAATAGGTAGTTCGTGTGGTAGTGCAGTAGGTAGTCCACGTGGTAGCTGACTGTCCAATCGGACAAATTTTCTCTCTAGTTAACTGCATTTAATGCGGTCGACATGTATTTTCTGGTGCATTATTTGTGGCCTATTTATTGGCCTTGGTCTTCACATTCTTAGATAGTCGTGCTCTCAGTTTTCAAGCTACAGACTGTGGAGACCGCCCTCCGGGTTCTGGCAAAGTAAGATCTTTGAGGTGGAGACATACACTGACATTCTCTTTGCACTCGTATACATATTTGCATCCTAATACAGCATTCTTCATTGTAGATTCTTTGCGTTTTGCTGTTTCTTTCTCTCTCTTTCTTCTCTCTCTATTCACTCTTTGTCTTGGTGATACGCTTCCGCATTGCTTCACTCAGACAGATCAATCACCAAAGGGCAATAAGTTTAAGAACTTTTGAAAAACCTTAAACTTCTCACACGGTAGAGCCTTGGTGAAAATGTTTGCAACATTTTCCTTTGGGGTAGATACATTAGGTTGATCTCTCCTGCTAATATCTCTCTCTAACATAGTGGTAATGCATCGCAATGTGTTTTGTGCGAGCATGAAACATAGGATTTCATGCTATTGCAATAGCACTTTGACTATTAGAAAGAATGGGTGTAGGACCCTTCAATGGTAAATGTAGATCAATCAAAAATCTGCGCAGCCATACACATTCCACTGCTACCATGAAGGCTGCTCAGTACTCAGCCTCACAAGACAAGGTAACCAATGTAGGCTGTCTCTTGCTTAGCCGTTAAATGCATGAGCGGCCAAGAAAGAAACAATGTCCATTGGTAGATTACATGGTGTTTGCATCATTTGCCCAAACTGAATCACTGTAAGCATGTAAGTCTTCCCTCTCGGGAAATGATAATGCATGTGGTTGAGTACCTTGCAAATATTTGAAGATCTGCTTAACATCTTGCGAATGTATGGTCCGTGGGCTGTGCATATACTTGCTTACTTGAGATATTGCATACTGAATGTCAGGGCGTGTGTTGCAAATATAAATAAGACAGCCAATAGTGTGGCTATAAATTGCAACATGAGACATCTCTTCACCATCATGCATAGACAGCTTGCTAGCTTCATAGGAGTGCGCTTAGGTTTGCAATCTTGCATGTTAAACCTATGTAACAACTTATCCATATAGTGTGATTGTGACATGATGATAGCATATTGATTTTGGGTAAACTGTATCCTCAAATAATAGTGTAGACAGCCCATATCAGACATAGCAAATGCATGTTTGAATTCAGCCTTGAAATCTGGAATTTTTCCTTCTGTAGGTTTAGTGAGCAGCACATCATCGGATATCCACATAAAGAATGATAATCGACAAGTTTTCCCCCTTCATTCTTAAAGGACAGAGTGGGAGCAATTGGACTATTTTTGACCCTTTTGCCGGCCAAATAAACATCAATTTTAGAGCACCATGTACAAGGAGCTTGTTTGAGACCATAGAGAGCTTTATGCAACTTGCATACCATGTGCTCTTTCCCCTTAACCACAAACCTTGGAGGTTGTGTCATGGAGACGTGAAATTTTGAGATGCTTTAATCTTGTCAATAACATTTGATTAAGTTACTAATCAAATGTGCAAGGTTGTTTAGCATATGTGATGCACATGGTAGTTATTGTTAGTAGGATTGTCAGCTTATGTGTGAGTCTGTGTATGCTTGTCAGGGCTAGGCACATCATCATTATTTTAGTGATTTACTCGTGGCATATTATGCTAGTCGTCTAGCATTTAATGCTGGTCGACCAACTGCTGTATTTGGCCTATTTATTGTGAGGCTCCTCCTCCTCCTCCTTAGTCATTGTCATCATTCATCAGGTGGACAGAATTCCTATTGGAGAGAGGAGCCAATTTCAATGCCCATGGAGCCAATGACTCACTATTGTACGTGATTGTCTCGTGTTTGGTATATGGATTCCATTTCCCAAGCACATCTTTGAGTTCTCTCCTTTTGCAATGCTCTTCTGTTTTCTGTTTCTTTTGTCTTGTGTTCAACATTTTATTTCGGCACCTATCTATGCTTCCATTGCCGCACCACTTTTGACATGGTATCAAATTGTAGGATCTAGGTTCCTGCTGCAATTTCTTTATTGATTTCAGGCCTTTCTCTTCATTTACTGATCAGGCAGTTGTTTGTTGCTGTCCATCGTGCAGATTTGCCTCTAATTCTTTTGCGTTTGCTGCATTTACTGCTGCGTCAGCTGACTTCAGCCCTCCCAGGATCTGCATTTTCAGGCTGCAACCCTTTGACAACATCTAGCAGCTCTTATATTGTTATCGTCTACTATTTTTAACCTAGATTTTTTTGTGTTTTCAGCCTCTGACACTTCTGCATCATTGGGCAACATCTTCTGACTGTTTTCTTGCAGATTTTGGTACTTGAAGCATTGTGTTTTTGTGATCAGCTTGTGAATATTGCGTGTGAACTCTCTTATTGTGTAGTCCTTACTGTTTGGTTGGTTGCCTCCTCTCTGTGTCTACCTTCTATCTTCTGTCACGAGGTGGTGATACTTTTTATAGTTGCTTTTCTTATTTACTTATATAAATATTTTATTTTTCTTTTCTTTTATTGATGTTGCTTTTACCCCCAGAGTTCTCTTGGAATAAGCGGGATCTTTGCATGGCCAGAAGAGGCAGCCATTGGGACAAATTGGACTAATGGTTTGTCTGAGTCTTAGGACCAGTTCCATATTGAATGGGCAGTGCAGAATAGAATTCCAATAGTTTGGGACAGTGTGCTTAGCCACTGGAGATGGTGCAGGACAATGAGCGTGGCCAAGATAGAAGATGCACATGTGAGAATGCTCACGGAATAAAAGTCACTGTAACTGAGCCACATTACACTTTTGATGTGGTCGCAATGATAAAAGTTGCACAGAACAACTTGAGGAATGCATGGGTCACCATTCCTAAAATTTAGGGAGTTACTATTTTTGGACCCCAGTATCTGTTCGCGTCATTGTCTTCGTTTTTACACGAGGATTAATTCTCTGGCATGTGCCAAGGTCAAATTTTGCACTGATCATGGAGAATTTTAGACCGGAAGGTGTAAACGGGAAAATTGTTACATGTATGCCATGTGGCACAAATTCCCAAAAGAGAGAGAGAGAGCATAATAAAAAACGTAATAGGCATAAGGGGAGATGGGAGAATGAAGTTTGGAGGAGCTGAGGGCAGATTGCTATAAGAAAACCAGCCATGGAGAGTACTTCTACGTCTTTGACTCAAGCACGGAGGTAGAGCTTGCTCCCTTTGATCACCTCTCTCTGTATTCTCAGAAGAAATGCTTTGCATGATGGATTGATTCCATCGAAGGTACAATTCTATGTTTTCTCTGCTCATGCTGAATAAGAATAATGAACTCTGCTCATGCTGAATGAGAATAGTGAACTCTGCACATGCTCAATCGTAAGAACAGTGAGCTCTGCACATGCTGAATAAGAATAGTGAACTCTGCACATGCTGAATCGTAAGGACAGTGAACTCTGCTCATGCTGAATAAGAACAGTGAACTCTGCACAAGCTGAATCGTAAGGATAGTGAACTCTGCACATGCTGAACAGTAAGAACAGTGCGCTAGACAGTAAGAACAATGAATTCTGCACATGCTGAACAGTAATAAGGGATGTTGATCTGGACATGCTGTACTGTTCCTATGCAGCTGGGATTTACTTAGAAGAGATGAAAACCAATTGTTCACAGGTTATGTATTTTGGAACATTACCATTTTTGTAAATTTCTATCTTTTAATTAATAAAGAAATACCGAGAGGGGCACCGGTCTTCGGGGCCAATTTGGTGTTGAGCGAGGGAGAGAGGTCTCTGTTTATGTGTGTGTATGTAAAGTCTAGGTGTTAATTGAAGGAACTACTGCTTTATGTGAGTCATAGACCGGTTGCATCTTCTCTTCTTATCCTCTCCATATGGCTCCTTTGTGCACTTCTATAGATGATAAGTTACATAGACTTGACTATCTTACATGGAATGATGTGATGAAAACCTAGTTTGTGCAGAAGCGGATTTGCTACATTGTTTGTGGAGCTATTTGTTATCCTCATCGTCCTTTTCCTTTTCTCGAAGATTTTGATGAGGACAACCGTGAGGAAGTTGTGCTTACATGGGATTCGGATGATGTGCGTGCTTATTCTGCTATTCTTTGATGTATTTCTAAAGAGGTTCTATTGGCGGTTATCTCCTAAAGGATATCTCCCAAAATATGGTTGAAGCTTTAGATGTTGTACAAGGTACCTTCCACCATGTATGCAGTGACCCTTTATGGCTGGCTTTAGCAGATTCAGTTTGAGCCTAAGGACACTATTTAGTTATTTTTGCTTCGTGTTACATAGATATGAGAACAGCTTTGATACATGCAGTTTGCCCTTCCAAAGGCACATCTCATAGGGACAATATTGTACAAGCTCCCTTGGAATTTGATGGAGTGATGCTTTGTGGGCGTAAACATCATCTACATCTGTGAGCTTCACACATATGTCCTCGATGCTGCTTAAGCATGAGGCATCTTTGCTTTTATAGGGGAGGCTTTCATCTCATTATGGAGGTTCTAGTGAGACCTTTACAACTTCAGAGAGGGGTGATAGAAAGAAGAATTTGAAGGCTTAGTGTTACCATTGTGGCAAAAAGGGACACTTATGGAAGGATTGCAAGGAGTTAGCAGCCTCACAAAAGAAGAATGAGAACTAGAAGAAGCGGGATGCAGACTCCTCCAATGAGTCATCATTTTCCTCAAATTTTGACTCCGATCCTGTGGCCAAGGAGAAGTCTAGGGCGCGGAAGAGATCCACTCTTTCAAATTGAGGGAAGAGCTCTGTGTCTTCTTCCTCTGCTACTTTCTAGTCCAGTTGATGCGGTCATCCTGTCAGAAGTGGTGCAGCAATGGAAGCGTAAAGAATATGTTGAAATAAATGCTGAAACACAAGACAAAAGAAAGAATGAACACAGTAGACAGATGAGAACTCAGATGTATGCTCGGGAAATGGAATCCATATCGAACACGAGACAGCAGCATACAACGGTGAGTCACTGGCTGCGTGGGCACCTCAGCACCGGCTCCTCTCTCCCAGAAGGATCTCCACTGATGGCTGAAGCACCAAAGACTGTGGAGGAGGAGCCCTATAAATAGCCACAAAAGTGGGGAGCATAAAATGCAAGTCGGCCAGCATTTAATGCTGGTCGGCCAGCAATAAATGCTAAAAGTACATCATAAATGGCCACAAAAATGCGCCATAAAATACTGCATAAAATGCTACATAAAATGCCCAGCCTCTGCACACAGACTCACACCATGAGCTGACTAATATCTGCTAACACCCTCTCTCAGATCATGTGTGATCGGATACAATGAAATAGTACAAGGATGGAGAATCATAAACTACACAACAAACAAACACCAGAAGGACCATGGATGTCCAAGCGGTGAGTGGCCAGCCCACCACCAAGAAGCCTCGGAGAGTATCTGATGTCGATGTCGATCGTACCAACAACACCTGAAAATAGAGAAGACTCATAGCAGCTCTCTGTGTAATGTCACCTATGTCACTCAGGACATACAAAGCCAATCTGCCAAACATGTCTCTGAACATGTGACCATGGAGTTCCCGCCTTTGGCCAAACCACCAAAGTGTCCCCTCATGTGAGCTCCAGACGAAAGCCTCTCACTCTTTGTCAAGAAGAACAGCTCATCATGAACCCAGAAATCAACACCAGTCTCTAGGATTTCACTGCCAGATACCGTCGATGCGTCAGGGACGTCCCTCTCTGGAACCTGTGCACCTGTATCAAAATATAGATGAGGCACTGCAGCCCCACCAACACCCGCTCACACTCCCTCTCTGGCACCGAGGAGTCGTGAGGGATGACATCTTGCCATCATTAGAAAGCAGCTGTGGAAGGGGCCATCAATCCCTTCCCACGATCTGTCGAAGACGATCCCTTCCGCGTCTTGGCCGTGGTCGAGGTTGGAGGATCGGAGTCAGAATCAGAGGCAGATGATGACTCATCGAAGGAGTCCGCATCCCGCTTCGACTTCTTCTCCTTCTTCTTGGACGCCGCTAACTTTATACAATCCTTCCGTAGATGACCTTTCTTCCCACAATGGTAACACTGTGGCTGCGACTTCTTCTTCTTCGAACCCCTCTCTGAAGTTCCAAGAGCCTCACCTGACCCTCCATACTGTGATGGAAGCCGTCCCTGTAGCTTATCTTCACTTGATGTGCACGGAGGGGCCATCTGGAGGAGGTAGAAAAGAAAAGTAGAAGAAAAGAAGGTCGTTGGGAGAGTGAGCACAGCCAAAACGCAACCAAAAACACCAAAAATAGTGAGTTCACATGCAATATAACCCAAAGGCTGACCAAAATAAGCCAAAAGCTGCTGCACAAAGTGAAAAAATCAGGTTAAAACTGCCAAAAACAGCAAAAACGGCCTGAATAATCAGAAAAACAGGCAAAAATAATGCTGTAAACAGCAAAACGCAGGCTGCATACTGAAGAAACAGGGGCTAAAGACTGTTGCCAGCAGTTGGATAAAGAAAACACGGGCAGCAAAGAGTGGAACAGCAGTAAACGCAAATCTGTCCAGAAAAACGCAAAACGCAAAACGCAAATGCTGAAACACTGTCGCCAGCAGCAAATCAGCAGTCGCCAGCAGGAAGGACAGCCGCCTGATCAGCAAGAAGGGTGTAAATCCTGAAAACAGCAAGAAAACACAGAACAAATAGGTTGCAGCCTGAAATCTGATACCATGTCAGAAGTGGTGCAGCAATGGAAGCGTAAAGAATATGCTGAAATAAATGCTGAAACACAAGACAAAAGAAAGAATGAACACAGTAGACAGATGAGAACTCAGATGTATGCTCGGGAAATGGAATCCATATCGAACACGAGACAGCAGCATACAACGGTGAGTCACTGGCTGCGTGGGCACCTCAGCACCGGCTCCTCTCTCCCAGAAGGATCTCCACTGATGGCTGAAGCACCAAAGACTGTGGAGGAGGAGCCCTATAAATAGCCACAAAAGTGGGGAGCATAAAATGCAAGTCGGCCAGCATTTAATGCTGGTCGGCCAGCAATAAATGCTAAAATTACATCATAAATGGCCACAAAAATGCGCCATAAAATACTGCATAAAATGCTACATAAAATGCCTAGCCTCTGCACACAGACTCACACCATGAGCTGACTAATATCTGCTAACACATCCCTCAGGACTCTCGAATGCCACAAAGGAAGTGTGAGAGGGTGGTGAGATGGGGCAATCTAGCCTCATCCATATAGGTATATAGGTGCATAGGTTCCATCCTTGAAGCATCGATTGAAGTTTGGCAGGTTCAAACCTTGTTTAAGCATTTTAAACATCTTGTAGCAAAGCTTGAAGTTGAAATTGGCTCGAAAGTGCAAATACTTTGCATGGATGGGGGGGGGAGAGTGCATGTCTTGTACTTTTGTGATATATTTGCTTGACTATGGCATTATGCATCAAGCCACTGTTAGAATGACACCTTAGCAAAATGGTGTTGTTGAAAGAAAAATTGGACACTTATGGAGATGACTTGTTTTATGTTGAAAAGCAAGGGGTTGCCTCATAAGTTTTGGCTAGAAGGCCTTCAATGTGCCAATCATGTGTTAAATTGTGCACCCACCAAAGCATTGAAGACGATCACACCGTTCGAAGCTTCGCATGGCAATAAATCTATTGAAGCTTGGCATGGCAAGAAATGTATAGTTGACTACCTTCAAGTGGTTGGATGCATAGCCTATGCACAAGTTCCAAAAGAGCTTTGTGGGAACCTTGATGACAAGGTTGTAAAATGCATATTTATTGGCTACAATTTGGAGAGTGAGGGCTATTGCTTGTATGACCCACACGTGAAGAAAGTTTTTGTCAGTATGGATATCATATTTACTGAAAATGTTGTATTTTCACATGATTAGTTTTAGATGCTAGCCACCCATGTCATTGGTGATGCCTTTGAGGATCTTTTGCCACTTTCTTTGGAGTCCATGCTTGTTGTATATGGTAGGACAGACATAATACGGCAAGGTGTTGGTGCACCACATGCTCCCGAACAATAGGGTTTTAATGATGGTTTGCCACATGTAATGGAAGATGCAGTACAACATGAAAGGGGTGCTGCAAATGCAGCCAAAACAGTCTCGAGATGGTTGTTATGTACTCTCGAGGAGAGTAGAATGGATGCTCTCTTGCCTTAACGTACTCGAAGGGCGGCTAGACATGCAACACATGACGCGTCGGGAGGGGGGGGTTGCATTTGACTGAATTTACGGAAGTAGATGGTTGTGATGAGCATGTGTTTATGAGCTCACTATAGGATGATGATGAGCCTACTTCCTTGGACAAAGCTCAATAAGATGTACATTGGATGCAGGCCATGCAAGATGAGTTAGACTCTATTGCCACTAACTCTACATGGGATCTT
Organism: Lygodium microphyllum; assembly: GCF_053477565.2. NCBI lineage: Eukaryota > Viridiplantae > Streptophyta > Polypodiopsida > Schizaeales > Lygodiaceae > Lygodium > Lygodium microphyllum. Next base: position 141,415,829 of record NC_141147.1, on the reverse strand, counting down.
ATGGATTTACCACTTGGTAAGAGCCATTGGCACACAATGGGTTTTTAAGCTCAAACGCAAAGTTGATGGGACAATTGACAAATACAAAGCACGGTTAGTAGCAAAGGGCTATGTGTAGAATAAGGGCATAGACAATGAGGAAACTTTTGCTTCTATATTCTATATGAGTACGGTGAGATGTGTGATTGCTATGGCTGCAAATTATGGATGGAAAGTACATCAGTTGGACATTAAGACAACATTTTTGAGTGGGGATTTGCATGAGGATGTTTGTGTCACAACCTCTAGGGTTTCTTGGTTAAGAGGAAAGAGCACATGGTATGCAAGTTACATAAGGCTCTTTATGGTCTCAAATAGACTCCTTGTGCATGGTACTCTAAAATTGATGCTTATTGGCTAGCAAAGGTTTCAAAAATAGTCCAATTGCTCTCACTCTATACATTAAGAATGAAGGAAGGGATTTGTTGATTATTATTCTTTATGTGGATGACATGTTTGCTCCCTAGATCTACAGAGGAAAAATTGCAGATTTTAAAGTTGAATTGAAGTATGTATTTGCTATGTCAGATATGGGCTGCCTATATTACTATTTGGAGATTCAGTTTTCAAAATCAGCATGGTATCATCATATTATAGCCATAGTATGTAAGCAAGTTGTCACATAGATTTAACATTGTAAGAAGTTGGGAAGAATAAGGATTTAGTGTATAAATAATATTGATGTTATGGCATGTTACACTGACATTGGTATAAAAGGAGAGGACATGTAATATTTTTACATCTTTTGACACATTAATACAATTACTGTCCTTCTCTCCCATCTTGCTCACAACTTTTTAAGGCTTCTATCTCTTTCATGTCTTTCCCTCTCCAATTCTAGTCTTTCTCTCTCCTCGTCACTCTCCTCTCTCTTCCTGCAATCTTTCTCTCTCTTCTGCAGTCTTCTCTCTCCTCTTTCTCTCTCTCTAGTTCACTCTCTGACAAATGGTATTAGAGCATTGGTCTTTGATCTATTTTTCCTTCTATTTTCAGTTGTATTTTCTCCATAAAAAATCAATTTCAGACAATTACTTGACAAGACAATGACTAGTGGAGGGTTGCAGACTATCTACAGTTAGTAAGAGACTACATTTGGAGATCTCCAAGGTTAGATATGCGGCAGGATGCTAAAGTAGGAGGTTGTCATTAAAATTTTATGCAATTTGGAGGTAACTAGGGTAAAGGAGGGTTAACCGGGCTTAGTTTGGGAACAAACTGTGGTTACTTTGAAAAGGAGTTCTCTTTTCCCTTTCTTGGAGTTTCCTGTAGATATAATAGAAGTCTACTATCAAGATGTGTTCATCTCTCTCAAATCCCTGATCTTCTTGGCCAAGCACCATTTGGAATAGTTTCCGTGCTTCAAAATCTACAAGTTGACTACCTATTTGACCAAGATTGACTCAGCAATGGAGCCAGGAACAGCTCCAAAAATTAGGCGCAATTTTCGGGCTGATTCTAGCCTGTTTCCTGCATCAAATGCTTCAGCCCCAACCTCTGGCACTCTCTCTGATCATTGGCAAGTGTAAATCATCAGTGATCCTTGAAGATTGAACTCTACTCATGAACTTTCAGCCTTCTTGTAAACCCTAGATGAACAGTCCAAGCTTCCATTTCTCAAGAATTTCTTGAAGATTCTTCATCAATCCAGTCGTGGGATCAAGGCAGTAAGGATTCTTCAACAAATTGCAAAGATTTTGGAGCTCATATTGAAGGTTTATTTTGGGGCTTTCCTTCAAGAAGCTTGCATCTTTGGTATTCAAGTGTTCAAGCAAGCTCAGGGCATTGATTATTTACGGATTTGATCATATTGGAGCTCATATGGACTGATTTAATGGATATTTCAAGCTTCATGGTGGATTTTGAAGAATTCTTCCATCAATGGGATTGGAGCTGACATCTATTATCCTCTTCAAGCTTAATCAAGGTATTTCTCTTGCTTAATCCCTAAAATCTCTCAATAATCCACTTGCTAATGCTTTTTTACTTGTTGATGAGAGATTATTGATCAATTAATTCTTTGAATTAATCAATAGACCAGAGATTAGTATTATTTCCATTAATCTTATCCTATTCCATTGAATTTCAGTATTGATTCAATCATAATCTTATCATAGGTATCATTTACCAAGTTTGATGTATAACCTTGGCTTGTTTGGTTGAATTCTTTTGCGCAAGCTGAAATATTGTAAAAAGGGTAAGTACTAAAGTAATCAGTGAGTCACTGAATTGCATTGGTAAGACCATTTCCTTATCCAAATTTTCCAGATTTCATTCAATTGCATCTCATGAAAGGGGCTGAATGAATATTTCAGCAATGCATTACATGTTGGTTGATTAGAATAGAATGCCATTGCCATGTTGATATACCCATCGAGGAATGTGAAAGATGCGAGATCTAGAGCATGGCAGAGGCGGAAGCTATAGAGGATGGAAGATGAAGATACTACTCATGTTGACATTGACAAAGAAGACAACTATTACACAAGTGAATTAGGTTTCAAGATTGAGACTTGAACTCATAAACACAATCTTGTGTAGGACTGACAATGACACAGACACTTGACAGAAAGAAACAAGTACTATTGCATTATCATCATATGAAAGTGATAGTCAAGTACATCATTATATAGGATTTCTTGGTAGCACACTACATCACTGTGCCTATGGGATCTGTCTCTCTTCCTAGAATGAACTGCATCTTCCTAGCCTAGTTGTTCCATACAAAGGGGCATACATAGGGTGTGATTGGCAGATTCTCAACACCCCTTCTCAATCACAACGTGAAAGTACAAAGTGTGTAGAGGCTTTAGTGAGAGCAGCACCTGCAAAGTGTGGGCATACCACAAATATGGCAAAACACTAGAGGCTGTCGCAGAAAAGGCTAAGTGTGGGTACCATAAACATGGTGGACATCCAGAGGCTGTAACAAGGGCCTCACAAAGTGTATAGAGGCTGTAGTACAAGGCTACATGAGAAGTTTTTACAAGCTTATGAAAGGAACATTAAGGCAGGTACAATGCTTTTAAAACAGAAAATGAGAGACAAGGACCGATAGGCCCTTGTGGTTTTTTTCAGCATATGCTTTCTCTTTGTCAGCATGGAAAATCTTCTTGTCTTTAATCTTTGGTTCTTCAGCTTTGAATGATGTGGTCTTTTGGTCTTCATGGCAGATCTTCTTCTTGTCCTTCTTCTCTTCTTCATGGTCTTTTTGGTCTACTTCTTCTTTGACTTTGCTTGCAGCTTTAGTCTTTATGTCCATGTCCCCCTCAAGCAAAGATATCATCTTTGAGGCGGTGGAAATGTCTTCAAAATCTTCTGATGGATTCATTGATTGAACTTTGATGTAGACAACTCCATGTCTTTCTACAAGTAAGATAGCCAAGTCTTGCATGCAATGTAAATGGGCAACAATAGTAATGTTACTCTTTATGATAGGTAACCACCCAAGAGACTTCATGCTTGGCATTTCCATGATGGAATCAACTTTAAAATTTCTGAAACTTTCCAGCACAGAGTTGAAATCTAATGTGTTAAAAGACACAACCATTGGCAGTGTGAAAACACACTATGTAGTATCAAAAGATACTATGGTTGAACTTGATGATGATTCTTGATGCTTTGATTTTGTTGATGCTTATTTTCTTGCTGGGAACTTCAGTAACATAGTGGATCAAAGTGGTAGAGGCTTGGGTTGAGTGTCAAGAGAAAGAAAAATGAAGAAAAATGAGTTTGAGAGATTTTGGCTATGGTAGAATTAGGGTTTCTGAGACAGGGGCCTGGTTTTTCTCAAATTGCAGGAGCTATACTTGATGATTTTCAAAACTTTTTTTATGGAAAGATAGCTTACTTCATGGGCTATCAAAGCCCCATAACAATCGATCAGATCGCAGGCAGTACGGCGCGTGCAGAGAGCTCGATCAGAGACAGCATAGATCAGGACAGCGACGACGAATTTTCGCAATGCCAGGGCTGTCGGTTGCCAATGTGCCTCTGTGATGTGCCAGGGAGAAGCGCACGGAGTAGGAGAACAATCCCCTAGAAGGAATCAGGAGCTGAAGTGGCCTGGTTGAGGAGTTATGGAAGCTCCAAGTGAGGTAGGTCCTGTCTGGCTATGGCAGACACAGGGCAGAGATTGAGAATTTTCACAATGCTGAAGCTATGCTTGCCCAAAGTCAGTGTTTGATGTGTCAAGAAGAAGCTCTGGAAGCAGGGGAACACTTTTCCAGAAGGAAGCTCCAGGAGGTTTGACCTGTGGAGTGAGATATAAGAGCTTCAAGCTGACAGGGTGATGCTGGCTATGGCTGCCATGGAAGCTCAAGTGAAAGAGATGAAGTCATAGGCTAGAACTGTGGTGACCAGAGTTGAAGAGAAACTGAGAGAGAGTAGAGAAGAGCTAAGCCATGCTCAGTTGAGCTCTGATACCATGTGAAAGATGCGGGATCTAGAGCATGGTAGAGGCGGAAGCTATGGAGGATGGAAGATGAAGATACTACTCATGTTGACATTGACAAAGAAGACAACTGTTACACAAGTGAATTAGGTTTCAAGATTGAGACTTGAACTCATAAACACAATCTTGTGTAGGACTGACAATGACACAGACACTTGACAGAAAGAGACAAGTACTATTGCATTATCATCATATGAAAGTGATAGCCAAGTACATCATTATATAGGATTTCTTGGTAGCACACTACATCACTGTGCCTATCGGATCTATCTCTCTTCCTAGAATGAACTGCATCTTCCTAGCCTAGTTGTTCCATACAAAGGGACATACATAGGGTGTGATTGGTAGATTCTCAACAGGAAAAATGACACTTGACAGAAAGAGACAAGTACTATTGCATTATCATCATATGAAAGTGATAGCCAAGTACATCATTATACAAAGGGGCATACATAGGGTGTGATTGGTAGATTCTTAACAGGAAAAAGGTGGATGCCAGGGGAGATAGTGGGACAAAAGGAAAGTGACCCTCCCTCACTATCAAAGATCCCGAAGAGGTGCAACCAACCGACCCGAGGGGAACTGTGCCCATCTCCCGGTGATTTGGAGCTCGTGTAGGGAGCTTGTCATGCTGTTTTATCCCTCACACAGGTACAACGAGTGGAGAATTGAAGATTGAAGAGTTTCCAAAGACTCAAGTATCTTCAGGATCTAAACAGGGTAAAATAGAGATTTTACAGGACACCGCAGGGTATTTACAGGTTATTACAAGTACACCTTTCATTACTGAAGTACAGGTGCAGGTACTACAGGGTACCCACAGGTCCTACTCAGCCTTCTACAGGGTTTGATAACCATTTGGGATTATTATTTTACCTTATAGGATCAAAACATGACATTCACAGGTCAAAACAGGGTGCAGGTCTGGACAGTTCAGACTCAAAGATTGAGTTGCAGAAATTTCTGTCCTAAATCTGTTATAGCATGCTATAGCTCATCTCGAAGAGGCCATTCTTGGCTTCAATTTGAACTAAAAAGTTTTGGAATTGGAGTTTCCTAGCTAAAGTTATAGCCGTTTTTCTGACAGGGGATACTGCAGAACTACTATTATAGCAGGGCTTAAGGGTAAAAATAAGGTCCAGGATGATTATGCTCAGCAAATCAGAGATTCCATGTTGGAGAATGTACCTCAAGAGATCCCTGAAGAGCCTCAACAACAAGGGAAAATTAGTGTACTCAATGATACCTTGTGTGTATATGAACAAAGGCATAGAGAACGTCATGAGGCCCTATTATCAAGAATGGAGCAAATGGTTTTGTCTACTGATTAAACGAAGTCTTCCATTGAGAAGTTAGTGGATTCAACAGCTCAAACAAAGGCTTCTATTGACGAGTTGGTGGAATCTAATGCTCAAATTATGGCTCAATTCTCCCAATGGATGCAAATGCAAATGGGATCTAAAGAAGCCAAGGAGAAAGCTTATTCAAACAATGAACCTTCAGTCCCACTTCAGCCATCTAATCGAAATGGACATGGTCATGGAATTATTGGACGAAGAGGCATCCCAAATAGCCAATATGAAGTAGGTGAGATTTTATAAAGACATGATGACTATTTGGGCAGTTTGAATGGAGCCAACTCTCAAGCTTTTAGGCTGAATACTCAACTTTCTAGGGGCCCTCTACCAACGGGAAGATTGCATAGTGGTTCTTAGCCACCTATTGGGAGATTTCCATCTCAATTTGGGGGTTCAATGCATGGCACTCATGATCAGTCTATTTTGGGATAGCAACGATTCCATGAAAGAGAGCTGAAGGACAAGATCATTTTAGCCAAGTTTAATGGTCAGTCATCTTCACCATCTGATTTAGAGGAGTGGACCTCTAAGATGGAATCTTACTTTGACATATTTTTCAAAACTGATGACATGAAGATTCATTTTTTTTCTTTGCATTTGGAGGGATTTACCCATACTTGGTGGAGGTATATAAAAATGAAAAACATACTTATAGAGAATTGGAAAGCTTTCAAGGCAGTTATGGCTGAAGTATTTGTCTTTCCTCTTGAAAAAGAGAAATTGGCACGGAGATGGTATGGTTTGGAACAAAGAGGCCTAAGTGTAAGAGAGTGCACTAACCAGTTTCTTAGTCTAACCATATATGTAGAAAGCATCAGTGACAAGGCTAAGCTCCACAAGTACATGTATAGTTTAGAGCCATCTTGTCAGCTGATGTTATGGCACAAAACCCTGCTTCTCTCTTTAAGGCTATTGAGCTTGCAGAGCGCTATGGAAGGAAATATAAAAGATAATTTTTATTTCAGCCTGGTTTTAGATAGCCAAGGACAGTTTTTAAACATGGACAAGTTGGTAACATTTATGGCAGCAATTATGTGCCAAATGGGAGCTTAAGGGTGTCAACTTATCCACCGTTCAATGCCTCTAGACCTCAAAGTAATTTCAAGACAGCAAACAGTCCTAGAGTTGACTTTAAACAAGGGGACAGCAAGCCTAAGTCCATTTCAGCCAACATGAATCTTAAGTCTATTTCTATGGATCTCTACAAAGAAAGAAAGGAGAAAGGCTTATGTTTCAAGTGTGGGAAAAAGTATACACCTGATCATGCCACAAAGTGTGTATACAAAAATGTCAAACCCAAGCTTCAGAATATGCTAGTCTTTGAGGATCTTGAAGATGATATTGATGAAGCAAATGCAATTGCACTTAATGTCGAAAATGAAGATCTTGAGGAGGAAGTTGGGCAAGAGTATTTCTATGATCTAGCTGACTCTTTTCCTTTTGATCCAGGTGGAAGTGATCCTTTTGATCTAGGTGGGACTTGTCATGAGCCACTTGCTACCACCAGTTGTTCTATCTCTATGGATGCTTGGATAGATTCTAAGAGTCCTAATATACATCCGTATGAAGGGTAATATTCATGGAAAGGTTGTGTTCATTCTGATAGATAGTGGCAGTATCCATAGTTTTGTGAATAAGTCCATTATGGACAAGTTGAATTGTATTCCCACAGATTTACAGCAATCCATTAGAGTTCAAGTGACCAATGGTGAAGAAGAAATCAGCACACAGATATGCCCACAGGTTTCTTTATTGGAAATGGGACGTATAGACATTGTACTCGGTTGTGATTGGTTGATGACATTAGGTAAGATCACTATGGATTTCTCACAGTTGTATATAGAGTTTATTTTCAATGGATAGCTCATCCATTTACAGGGAATTCCTAGTAGATCAGATTTTCAGCTTATCACCATTCAACAACTCAAAAGAGAGTACAAGAGGCGTTCATAAATATTTGTTTTGCATTTGAATAAAGAGATGCAAGATCAACTCAATAATTCAGCAAGCCATCCAGCCTTGACAGCTTTTCTTGAGGAGTATACGGATTTGTTTGGGGTGCCTACTTCATTGCCTCCCAAGAGAGCAGTAGATCACCCTATTGATTTGGAGCCCAACTCAAAGACAATCAATAAGCCACCTTACGGATTGTCCAAGTGTGAGCGAGAGGAAGTAGCCAAGCAAATCAAGGAACTTCTTGAGATGGGATTCATTGAACCAAGTTTTTCACCGTATGCATCTCCAGTTTTATTAGTAAAAAAGAAAGATGGATCTTTCAGAATATGCATTGACTATAGGGATCTTAATAAGATTATAGTGAAGAACATGTATTCAATACCCAAGATTGATGATTTGCTTGATGAGCTTAAGGGGGCTCGATTTTTTACAAAGATTGATTTGAGGTCACGTTATCATCAGATTCGCATGCGAGAGGGTGATGAAGTCAAGACTGCTTTTAGGACTGATCGAGGGCTCTATCATTTCTTAGTGATGCCATTTGGGCTTACAAATACTCCAGCTGTCTTCCAGAGCCTGATGAATAAGATTTTGTAGCCCTTCCTCTTTTAGTTTGTCTTGGTGTTCTTTGATGACATTCTGATTTACAGTAAGACTTTACAGGATCACTTAGTACATATGAGGAGGGTTTTTGATGTATTGAGACATCACAGGCTTTTTGCTAGGAGAAGAAATGTTTTTTCATGCAGACTGAAGTGGAATACCTGGGACATATTGTCAGTGAAAAAGGGATACAGACTGATCCCAAGAAGGTGCAATGTATAAAAGATTGGCCAACACCCACCACTACTACTTCTCTTCGAGGATTCCTTGGTCTATCTTCATTCTATCGTCAATTTATCAAGCATTGTGCGGCTATTGCAGCTCCTTTGAGTGACAGGTTGAAGAAAGAGGCTTTCTTTTGGGATGCTCTTGCAGATAGTAGCTTCAACCAGTTAAAGGGACTCCTTACTTTTGCTCCTATCTTAGTATGCCCGGACTTCTCCAAAGAATTTACTATATAGTGTGATGCCAGTGGCCGTGGCATTGGGGTTGTTTTGTTACAGGAGCATGGAGTGATTGCCTTTGAGAGCCGTAAGCTTACAGATAAAAAAATGACCATGAATGTTTATGACCAGGAGATGTTGGCTATCTTGCATGCAATAAAGAAATGGCACCATTACTTGTATGGCAGCCGATTCAGAGTCCAGAGTGATCACAGGGTTCTTAAGTATTTCCTCACTCACTCCAGTCTTACTCCTAAGCAGCATAGGTGGGTAGCTACACTACATAATTATGATTTTGATATCACTCGTACGAGGAGCAAAGGCAATATAGTGGCTGATTCTCTTTCTCGTATATGGGCTTGCAAAGTTTCAGCAATGACTGAATTACATAGTGATTGGATTGAAGAACTACAAGAGGCTTATCTTTTGGATGAGGTATTCAGCCATATTTTTCAGAAATTATAGTAAGGTCTTATGGAAGAAAACTCACATTATCAGTTTAAAAATGGCCTTATTTGGTTGAAAGGTAAGATTGTAATTCCTTCTACCTCTTCTTTTACATGGAAAATTATGGAGGAACTACATTCTTCACCTTTAGTTGGATATCTTGGATTTTTCAAGATCTATGAAAGGATCAACAAAAGTTTTTATTGGAAAGGGTGTATGCCTTGTCAATAGAATAAGGATATCATCCATAAGCCAGGTAGTTTCTTGTAGCCATTACCCATTCCTACAGGTAAATGGACGCACATTACCATGGACTTTATTACTGGCTTGCCTACTACCAAGAACGGATAGAATAGTATATATGTGGTAGTAGATAGACTCACCAAGGCAGCCCATTTCATTCCAACTAAGACCCAATTTACTACCTCTTAAGTGGCCAATCAGTTTATGGAGCAGATTTTTAGACTACATGGATTACCGCAGGTGATTGTTCATGATAGAGACTCAAAGTTTATGAGTAACTTTTGGTAGGCGGTATTCACATCTATGGGCACTAAATTGGCTCCATCTACGGCCTATCATCCACAAACTGATGGATAGACAGAAAGAGTAAATAAATGGCTAGAGACTTATCTTCGCCATTTCTGCTATGATGTCCAAAATTCGTGGGATTCTTGGTTACACTTGGCTGAGTTTGCCTACAACAACTCTACTCATGCTAGCATTGGAGTTTCGCCCTTTGAGGCTATGTATGGCTACAAGGTGCCCTTACCCACAATCATTTTTAATGAAAGGATTAACTCTCATGGAAAGGAAGTGTTGGAAAGAATGCCAACCCTTCTTCAGCAATGTAAGATGAATCTTAGGAAAGTTCAAGACCAAATGAAGATGTATGCTGATGAGAAGAAGTGGTCTTTAGAGTTCCAAGAAGGAGAGTTGGTCTTACTGAAGGTGCCCAAGTCTAAATACTCTACATTAAAAGATGGATCTAGTAATAAGCTTGCTCACAAGTTTTATGGCCCCTACCGGATCCTAAAGTGCATTGGAGACTTGACATATAGATTAGAGATTTCTTCTTCCACAAAGATTCACAATGTTTTTCATGTTAGTCAGCTTAAGCCTTTCTGTGGTGATCCAGTTGATATAATTGATGAGTTGCCACCTATTGATGAAGAAGGTCTTATTCAGTACATTCCAAAGGCTGTTATAGGTCAGCGTGAGAAGAAGCTTCAATCTTGTTCTATCATGGAATATTTAATCAAATGGAGAGGTTTACCACTTGAGGAAGCGTCTTGGAGGCTTGATTCTATATTGGATGAGTTTCGTTTCTTAAGGGATATATTAGTGGTTGAAGCCTACTAATTATGGAGCTAGTTTTGGTGCGGACAGGGTCAGTATAGCACGCTGTTTTAGAACAGTTTTTATTGTGCCTAATTTTCAGAATTAAGCTATCTACATGGCGTCAAAGTACTCTTCAATAGCTACGTTTTGATATATGGCACGCCTCATTTGGACACTTCTACTAGAAGTTATGGCAGATTTGGTCTAGCAGGGTCTGTTTACACAGCAAGCTGTTTACTTTATTTTGAGATTATCTGTTGAAGATTTTATGGCTCTATATACTTTTGAAGTATTCCAGATCATGTATATAACAGAGGCGTACTCTTGCTCTTCCATTTTAGTCCATATGTCGATCATTTTTCATTCATTTTTTCATTTGTAAAGCTGTAAAAACAGAGTAGTACTCTGTTCTATCCATCCTTTTCTAGTCTTTTAAGTTTGTTTTTGAGGACAGAAACCTTTGGGAAGGGATGGATTGTAAGAAGCTGGGAAGAATAAGGATTTAATGTACAAATAATATTGATGTTATGCCATGTCACACTGACATTGGTATAAAAGGAGAGGACACGTAATTTTTTCACATCTTTTGACACATTAATACAATTACCGTTATTGTCTCCCTCATAGCTTTTATGGCTTCTATCTCTTTCTTGCCTTTCTCTCTCCTCGTCACTCTCCTTCTCTCTCTTCTTGTAGTCTTTCTTTCTCTTCTAGAGTCTTCTCTCTCCTCTTTCTCTCTCTCTAGTCCACTCTCTAACAAACATGTAAGATAGCAAATCTATGTACACTCCTATGGAGCGAATCTTAAAGTTATCTATGCATGATAGTGAGGAGATGTTTGATATTCCAATTTACAACCAAGCTGTTGGTTGTCTCATTTATCTTTGCAACACATACCTTGATATTCAGTGTGCAGTATCTCAAGTGAGTAGTTATATGCATAGCCCATGGACCATATATTGGCAAGTTGTTAAGTAGATCTTCAGATATTTGCAAGGTACTGAGGCATATGCATTATTATTTCCTTGGGGGCAGACTTGCAGTTATAGGATTACAATGATTCAGATTGGGCTGGTGATGTAGACACTAGGCAGTCTACTAGTGGAGATTTTTTTTAAATTTTGGAGCCACGCATGTATTTCTTGGCTAAGTAAGAGACAGTCTACAATGGCTACCTCATCTTGTGAGGTTGAGTGTAGAGCAGTCTTCAAGGCAATAGTGGAATGTGTATGGCTGTGCAGATTGTTGGCTGATCTACATTTACCATTGGAGGGTCCTACACCCATTCTTTTTGATGGTTAAAAGTGCTATTGTAGTAGCATGAAGTCTTATGTTTCATGCTCACATGAAACACATTGAGGTGTGTTGTCATTATGTCAAAGAGAGGTGGTATGCAGGAGAGATCAACTTGATGTATGTATCCACCCAAGAAAATGTTGTAGACATTTTTACCAAGGCACGATCATGTGAGAAGTTTGAGGCTTTTTGAAAGTCCTTAAACTTATTACCCTTTGGTGATGATCATTCTTGTACTTCATCACATTGACACTATAGGGGGCTGTTGGGATTTGAAAATTTTGGGGAGTGTCCATGTAATTGGTGTAGTGTGGACACTTTAATAAGTGCCACTTTAGTGTGTGTACACCTAATGCCTTGACATTACAAGTAGTGACACTAGGGACTAGGACTAGAGTTAGTTAGCTCAACTCTAGTCATTTGGCGGAGGGCTGGTTAGGTCAAACCCTTGACCTAACTTAGGTTGTACCTTCACTCCTCTTTCAGTTCAGCAAGTAGACTCTACTCTCTTGCTCCTATCATTGTCTCAGTTCTCTTAGCTCCATAGCTGCTTCATTTTTCTCACAAAGATTCAAGTGAGGGACCAACCAACATTCAAATTTGGGGCAAATTTCATTTCCCAATGAGTAAGGGAGGGCCAATTGCTTGAGCAAATCAAGGGGCAAATCAATTTGAAGACTTGCCAGTCATTGTTGACAGCAAGGAGCTTTTGGATTGTGAAGCGGATTGAAGGAATCCCATTGTATCCCATTGTATTCGAATTCAATGGCAATTAAAGATAAAGTAATATCAAAAGGGGCGCTAGTGTTTGGACCAACAAGGCATCCACTGTCTAGGATTGGTTGGTAAATGTTTGTGTTTCAGCCATAGTTGCATTCGTACTACGTACGGACTAGATCGTTCCATACGGTTTGTACCGTACGGTACAGTATATGTCCGTAAAATTTCGTACCAAAAAACAGGCTAGTACGGTACAGTACATGTCTGTAAAATTTCGTACCAAAAAACAGGCTATTTTTGGCCTATGAAGACGAGACCACAGAATATCTTCTGACTCCTAAGCCTTATGTTTATTATTATAATTTCAACTCTCTCTCTCTCTCTCTCTCTCTCTCTCTCTCTCTCTCAACTTTCAAGATGAGTATGCAGTTCCAAGAGCATCCATCTCTCCCGCCCCCTTTCTTGCCCAAAAAAAAAAAAACCCAACTGCCAAGCCTCTCTCTCTCTCTCTCTCTTTCACACACACACACACACAAAAGAATGAAGAACTTGTTTGTCCATCCACTCTAAACTTTGCTTTGTTCTCTAATGTATTACATATACACTCCCATTTGTCTTCTAATAGCACATTGCGCATGTTGTGCATGAGGTTTTACCTTGTTACCCTCATGTATTCATCCTATTAACTCAAGTGACATTGCTATTTTAGCTCTAAACATGTGTTCTATTATCTATAATCTAGAATAACCAAGTTTTTTTTTTTTTCGGTACTAATATCATACTGTACGTTATAAAATCATAAGGTACCAATTAGTATTGTATTTTATTGTACCATACTATACTGTACCTTTTGTACTTGACAACCCTGGTTTCAGCATTTCATTATTTATTGCTTGCTGTAATTAAGTTGTAATCGGGTTATTACCACCCCTCCATGGAAGGAAGGCTGGTTTCAATATGCATGTGTGATCAGCAGGACTCTAGCTTATGAGGAGTTCTTCTATACAACCGGTACATATTTGTCTACAGAAATCTGCTTTTATTTTCAATTCTCATAGGCCCTTAACATCTACAAATATTGATTCTCAGTTTGAGGTTTATGTGCCGGTGCGAACATGGTAATTGGAGCTAGTTACTTAGGCATAGCTTTCATTCTGCTACTCTGTGGTGCTCTATCATGGCCAAAAAAACCCTTTGAGAACTAGTGGCAATATTCCTGATGTCTTTCACTAGTCATTGTCCAAAACCATGCCAACATAGGTCTAAGTTTGATGCATTTACATTGTTTAGGCTAGTTAATTGAGTAATGTCAGATTAACAAGAAATAACCAACTTTGTGGCTGGTTTATTCCTTGAGCTAGGATTGTGCATTCAACTCTCTGTTTTAAGGCATTGCTTGCTGCATCTAGAAGAACTGTATTCTGTCTCTATACGAAGGCTGTCTTTGCTTTAATTTTCAGGGGTTGGTTGCTGATGTTCCTTTTCCAATTGAATGCACATTCTTTTTAATTTTCTGCAGGCATGATCAAGGAGAATGGTTAAGCTTCAGTGGTTTTCAGATGATTTCTGTCTAAAAGCATGACAGTTGCAACGATAAGATCAGTACAAGAATTCTTCTACACACCAATGCAAGCTGTCTATAGTGGATCAGTGGATGCAGAAAGCCTGTTTTTTATTGAAGAAGGCAAACCAGTTTATGCATCAAATATGTGCAATACCACAGATTATTCTGATAACACTGTTCCAGATGGATCTGGTCAGGCAACACACAAGGTGAAGCTTACGAAGATAGAAGATTCGACTTCAGATTATTCATCGACAGGTATGAATGCCGTGAGTGATACTTTCAGGCAGGGTGCAAGTTCCATTGAACCGCTTGGTTCAGTGTGTGCAGAGAGCATAAGTAAAGAATGCTTATCAAGTTCAAGTCAAGAAACTCATTATGGTCTGGATAAAGGCTCCTCGTTACTTGGTAGAAATAATGCAGGGGTCCGATTAGTTCACTCTCAAGCATATGATGGTTGTAAGTTGGCTGGGAATCTAAATAACTCAGAAACAGAACAACATAAGCTTATTCATCATTTACAGGGAACAACATCAGCTAATGAGATCCATCAGTATGATGATGTAGATGCTCGGAGTTTATTAAGTACTGAAACTAGAAGTAAGATAACTGAGAATAATAATGTAGTTGTGCAAATTGATGACTCTGTTGAAGGCAGGAAAGAAACCGATAATGATGCTGTGCTTTCAGAAAGCTCAAACATACAAGTGCCAGTATCTAGGGTGACAGATGGAATGCAATATGACTTATTAAACACAGCCTTTATAGAGGCATGTGATGACAGATGTCTCATCAATACAAACAATGGTAGGCTGGTTGAAGACAGAGAAGATGTTTCTGCAACTGAGCTACATATGAGCAAACTTGAGGATGGTTGTAGTGATTGTAGATGCTCATACTCTTACCTTCATGCAAATACGTCCAAAGTGGACACAGGCTATTCACAAGATCAAGGAATTTCTAGTAGTGAAAGGCCTGATTCTAATCAATCTTCTGCACAGTTGTCTGTTCCAAGTGCTATTCAGTGTGATCCGGCAGCTCACCCTCAAGAAAACATCTTGTATAGCATGGAAGAGGAGAGGGAGTGCTTATTGATACAGCAGGAAAAGGGTGTCACTGAAGCAAAAACAATCATTCATGTATCCGAAGGAGAGATTCCAGCTGGAAGGAAGTCTTTCAATAAAGTGGACCAACAGGCCCCATTAGAGGACTTATGTAGCGAGTCCGAGCAAGCGAGTGCGGAAACAACTCTTGCTGTTAGTGATTTTTCAATAGGGTCTGGTTTAAAGGGAGATCCCTCATTCAAGCTTTCAAAGTTATTCACTGATTCCAAGGAAGTTAACAGCAAGGTGAAAAATGAAGAGCAGGATTTCTCAGGTTCAAGCAAAGAATTAGGTCTTCCTCCAAAAAGTAAACATTTGCATGCATCCCCTCGAAGTTTAGGTGCCTTGCTATCATCAGGAAATGCACAACCATCAAATGAAGGTCAAACCCAGTGTGCTGCACAAGTTCAGACAAAGGATACTGAGGTCAATTCTACATACTCAGAGCTTGTGCCATCAGTTGGAAGCCTTGTTCATGGGGATAATAATGCCCAACAGGACTCTTACAATTTTCCTGAGAAATGGTATGAACATGAAGAACATGATGACTTCACATCAGCCACCTTTTCTGGTCCGATTGCCTTCTCTGGATCAATATCATATTCGGGAGTTATAGCATATTCTGGACCTATTCCTCACTCTGGAAGTATATCTCACCGCTCAGACAGCAGCACCAGCACACGGTCATTTGCATTTCCAATGTAAAGTAGCTACATCAACTTTAATCCACATCTGTTTTCATGTTTGTTGTGTGCTTATCACAAAGAGTTGATGTCAATTCATAACTGCTGCCCTCTCTTGCAGTTTGGCTTCTGATTGGAATAGTAGCCCAGTCAAAATGGCACAACCTGACTCCAGGTATTTTCGACGGAGAAGGCGATGGAACTCCTGTTTTTGCTGCAAGCGGCCTTCAACATTGTTTGACTGAATCTATATGCATTACGTATCTAGTCAGTAGACTGCAACAGTGTGTACTAGTTTATGTGAATGAACCATCTAAAATGTTGTACCTATATTTTAACATGAGTGCTGCTCCTATGCATAGAAGCAGCTTCATGTTGTGGGTGTATTTGATTCTTGTATGCTGCAATCTCTCTCTCTTTTCACCGCTGAGCTAGATAAAGGCCTTAGGAAGCTGTTATTCCCAGCACCTACTCATTTTTTAATTGATACTTAACCCTGATGTTCATTATGCAAATTTGAGTCTTGTTTTACTGCAGAATCAAGTAGAGTTTTGCGCAAGTACTGACGATGTGACATAGCATTGCAGAAGTGATGTTAAGTTGAGAATGATGGTTTGCATGTATTGAAAAGGAGTTTCAACAGTGGGTTGAGCCGAACTATGAAAAGGAGTTTCAAAAGTTGGGTTGAGCTAGTGCATGATCACTGCTTCTCCACTTGTTAGCTCTTTCTTGTATTGACAGAAGGAAGAGATCATGGTTTTGGTACACTTAAGTTTTAACATTCAATGATGATGCAATGTTTGGTTGTGCTAGTTTGGGTTTCCAGTTTGTCCCTTTTTATGCAGGATAATTTATGGGCATCGACATGCAATCATTGCTCATGACTGCAACCTACTATAGGAGCTGCAGTCAGTAAATTTTCTACAAGGTGAAGATGAGGCATACATACATCTTGAAAACTTAAGAAGTGTTCAAGACATTGGCAATAATAATTGATTAGCTTAATGATTAATGAAACTTTGATTGTACACTTGTTTAGAGTTCAGGCTGGGGGCGTGGGAGGAAATTAACTCCACATTTAGACAGGTGTAGAATGTCAAGGCAACCCGTTTTAATTTGAAGGGCTGAAATACAACATCAATGTCTTTGTAAGAAATTGGGAAGGGTGTACCGATATTTTTCTCATGTTTGACCCTCGTTATGCAAGATGAAATCTTAGTTGAAGGGTGCTGCAACCATCAAATATTGGTCCTGCAGGCTGTAGCGGTAACAATGAAGTTTTTCCATGACTTACATAACGTGTCCCTAGAACGCACAAGAGGAAGTAGAACTATATTTTCATGCTTTGTACAAGATTTTATGCACATGGGAGCAGCCAGAGGTGCAAAGCTTTGTTTTGTGATGTTCGCAGCTTGGAGGTCAAGGCTTACCTTTTGTATACATGGTCTCCACAATTGGAAGATAGCCATAATGATGCTTTTGGACTGGTTTGATGCTGCCCTCCAAGCTTGAATTGTGGACCACAATTTTCATGTATAGTTTTGTTTTTGGAGAAGATTTGAATTTCGAAAGATGACTGAAGGGTATAACCAATGTTTTATACTCAGCATCCATGTATACACCCAGATGCATGACCGTGATCACAAAATTGGTAGGTCTCTTATTTAAGAGTGCTAAAGTTCAATGAGTATGGATTAGTTATTTCCAAGATACTGCAATGGTTTTTGTATTAAGGAGATGTGTCGAAACTCATTTGGAGGTAAATGAATATATATGAATATTCAGCTAAACCAAAGGAAAGGTAAAGGCGACAAGAAAGATGTACTTGGGCAAAAGAGAACTACTTTGAGACGTGCAAAATTTATGGACTCTATAGGGTGGAATAATTTTGGGTTAGGAGAGGTGAATGCATGTCGTTGAGAAAGAGCAAAATATTTGTTTGAGCTTCAGCAGTCATTGTTGATAAATATATTATTTTCTCAATTGAAATTTGAATTTGTGTTCATTGATGATGAATGTATTACTTTCTCAATTGAAGTTTGAATTTTTCAGCATTAATTGTATTATGCTATTGGTGGTGACAAGAAGGTATCATCAACAATCATTTTGCAAAAGTTTTGGTAAATGAGTTGAAGGACAAGATGATAAGATGGGAAGTTCTTCAAGGCCTTATGGATGGAAATAAATGGTCATAACAGAAGCTCGCAAGATATTCAATACTGATACGCTGAATAGAAAGGTCATAGGGTTGTTTTATGGGTTCCTAAAAATTAAAGGATAAAGCCAACAATGATACCAATCCATGTAGAAGGCAGCTTCAATAATTCAAAGAAGAAGCTTGAGTATGAAAACTTGGAGAATATAGAACAAATGAAAAGAAACTTGATGGTTGGGCGTAGTAGCATGTTTGTTAGCATTGTTTATTGGTGATAGATGATCGTTGAAATGCCAGGTCCAAAGATTGTATTGATTGATTCATTGAAGCATGTCCTTTGAAGATTTTTATATTTTGCACTAGTCATTAATTGATTTGTAAAATACTAGATTGAAAGACCATAGGATTTGCATCAAACTTATCCAAATGGCACACAAGGTGGGATACACATAATAATCGTTTGGAGATGGTGTTTTCATACACATTTAGATGCCCTTAATGGATTGAGAAGAAGGTGTTGTTCCCATTAAGGTGGTGTTGATTGTTCCTTATGGAATATTGACTACAAGTATGGCGGATGAGTTGCTCCTTTAAAGAGTGCATCTTTAGTAATTTAGCTGTTGAGTTTGGCCACGAAAGAAAGAGTAGCCAATGACTATGCTTTGGGCCATGCTCAAATGCATTGCATGCTTTTTGTATGGTTGATTTTCTCTTCCAACGAGGCTTCCATCACAGCTCTTTGCTCTTGGTTTTTCTGTCACTTTCTCCGTAATGTTTCTTTGTGGGGTTGGTGGTCTTGTGGTGACTTGGATCTTAAACACTTTCGTTACGAAGACTTGTGTCGTCCTGCATCCACTTGACGCTTCATGAGAGTATATGCAAATCACATGTATCAATTATGATGAATAGATGCAACGCAAGAAGATATTACTTCATCTAAATTCTATGGTGTTGAGTTGCAATGCATCTCATCGGTGCTTGTTAAAGACATGCCATGTAGTAGTAGTAAGGGAGGTTTGTGCAGTTGAGGGGAGCTTGCCCCTTTAACCTCTTAAGAACAAAAAGTTATGGTAAGATGGCCTTTGTTAAGTAGCTTATACAACATAGGGGCTATTCTATTTGTATGAGGCAGGGTGAGTTCGGGTGGTCGGGCGACTAGGGCTGTGGCGGTGAGGGGCTCCCATCAGGTCGGGCAGGGAAGATATCGGTCGGGACCCGAATGGTGTAGTCCTTGGCCGCAGCTGTTTCAAGAATGCTTTTGAATAATTCATCAAATTCTCGCTTGTTTCTAGCTGCCTTCTCCTCTTTCGAGCACTCTGTGCCTGAGCGTCTGGTGAGGGCTTGCATGGGTGGTGTTGCTACACCCCAGGTGCTCCCTTGAGCCTTCGTCCTCTTGGATTGGGGAGTTTTTGACTTGCGTCTTGGGCAATGTCTCTTGGGGCCTCTTTTCGGCGCGTACATCTTTAGAGTAGGCATGTAGCATTTTGGTGGAGGCACTAGTGCCTTATGCTCCCTTCGACGATGGAGAGCTTCCTTGCAGGCCATTGCACTATGTGCTCCATGACGGCTATTGGTGGGGAACCTGAAAAATGTGAACCAAGGGTTAGGTCTTAAGGCAGGACAGAATTATTCGCATAACAAGGATTAAATAGTGGATTATCAAGCGCATATGACGAGGGGTGCAGTGGGGCATGCAGTGTTTGTTGTAGAGAAACGATCTCTGTGATGATGTTCATTCTGCCTGGACTGCGGGGTGTATACCAGCCAGTAGCTTTACTCTTAAGTGCGCTTTGCTCTTAAGTTTTTATACGTAGTTCAACTCTTCATTATGTTTTTCCTGATCACCTTACCCCCTCCCCCTCGTGGAAAGATGAAAATCCTTTCTAGGATTGAATAGGATGAGGCAAAGGAGTTAAAACACATCGTGGTGTGTTTAATTTGACAACAGCCCACTGGTAGAAATTTGGGTTGTATTCCAATTAGGCATAACGGTCAAGTTCATGCGGTCTAATGGATGCTTGTGTGATATACATTAGGACATCGTGTAGCACATCGCCAAATTTGAGGCGACTAACAACATGTAGCTCTTCTTCTGTAAGGACTTGGTCGATGCAAGGATGGGCCAATAAATGGTCGTCAGGCAGTTTGTTATGCAGGATGGCCATAACCCTAAAAGAAGTAGGAGCTACGTACGTGGGGTCATATTCCGCAGCCTTGATTATGCATCTCTCCTCGGCATTCGTCATAATTTGGCAACCTTTTCACTCCCATTGGATGCGTAAGGAGTACCATTGCTATAAGAATGAAGAGGTAGAGTCTGCAAGACTCAGGAGCTCTTCAAGCTCTTGGATTGGTGTAGAGTCGGCATGCTTTCGGTATGAGGTCAACATCTTGCTGATGATTGCTTGCTCCTTTGAGACTTCACCGGTAGTGATAAGCTCAGCTGTAACCTTGGGGAATTTGATGATCATGAGCTCGTACTCTTTCCAGGTGCATGGTAAAGCACGGACTTCAGAAGCAAGTGGCTCATCAAGAAGGCCAAGGTCTAGCCGCTCATAGCTTTGGGCGAAGGTTGTGAATGTGCTGTCCAGCATTTTAATGCAAGTAACCAAGTTATCACTTGAATTGGCAACAAGGTTCTTGGCCATAGCAAGAAATGAGCATCGCTCATATGAAGGCCTAAGACTTGTTGGTGGGCTGCAGTGGAATAGAACTAGATGGATGCATTAGCGATGATGTTCCGCTAGATTGTTCCTTGGGATGAGCATCTGCCACTTGGAAGGTTAGTTGTGTGCCTTGCAGCTTGGAAGACGTCAACCTTCATCGTGAGCTGCTTTGAGCATGCAAGAGTCGGTTGCATTAGATGATTGTGGGATATCTAGTTGCTGTGTAAGTTGATGGGTTTGTGAGATCTCGAGAGACATAGTGGGCTCAGGTTGTTGCACGAGGCTGATTGGTTGATGAAAGGTGAGAAGGATCGAAGCTTGCACGCGAGAGCTATGGTGGGAGAGCAAGAGCAAGAAAGAGAGAGACAAAAAATGGAAACTCCAATAGTCACAATGTGTGACCGGGCCTTCCTTTATTCAAATTGTCACTAAAAGAATAAAGAATAAAGTGGCGGTGATGGGCGCCCGCCACCTATAGTATGCAGTGGCGGTGACTGTCAGTGTAGTAATACACGGTAGCTAGGCTGCCCTAGTGAGGAGTGAAAAGAAAAAAGAAAAAAGACAGTACAACATATACACATGTACAACAGGATGAGGAAAGACATCATCTCATCCCACGTCCATCAACCTCTTGAGGAAGACAAAGCGCTCTATAGAGAGGCTTTTCTTGAGCAAATCTGCAAGATTTTGGTCAGTCGAGATCTTGACAAGGTCAACAGACTTGTCCTCAACGACCCCACGTATGAAGTGATACCTCAGCTCAATGTGTTTTGTCTTTGCATGGAAGACCGGATTCTTGACTAACTGAATAGTACTCATAGAATCCGAATGCAGTGTAGGGATAGCATCAATACCAAGGTTAGCAACCAAACCACCCAACCAAATGGCCTCCTTGCAAGCCTCAGTGGGGCTGCAACATACTCGGCCTCTATAGTAGAAAGGGCTGTGCATTTCTACACCCTGGACATCCAAGAAACAACACCTCTAGCATAGGTGAATACATAGCCGGAAGTGGACTTCCTACTATCTGCATGTCCTGCATAATCAGAGTCAGTGTACCCCACGACTCCTGTATCTTGGCTGCTATAGCATATGCACATATTTGCAGTGACCTTCAAGTACCTCATGATACCCTTCACGACATCCCAATGCTTCTTGACAGGTGTAGCCATATAGCGTGCCACAACACCAACTACAAAGGAAATATCTGGAGGAGTGGCTATTATGGCATACATAAGACTGCCCACTACGGATACATAGGGAATCTTGGCCATCTCGGCCCTTTGGTTATCTGTCTGTGGATAATCAGCCTGTGATACCTTGACATAAGAAGGCAGTGGACAGCCAATAGGCTTTACGTCTTGCATATGGAAGTGCTCAAGGACTTTACGAATGTACTCCCTCTGTGACAAGTAGAGGAGTCCCTGATGCCTGTTGCGTCTAATGTGCATACCTAGTATGTGAGAGGCCTGTCCTAGATCTTTCATCTCAAAGCTCTTCTTCAGCTGAGCCTTAAGAGCATCTAACTCATCATGAGCTTTCCCTGCTACTATCAGCATATCATCCACATAGAGTACCAAAATCAATAAAGAACCATTATGGGATTTCTTCGTGTAAAAGACACGTATCCATAGCACTCCTACTATAGGCCTGTGACTGCATAAAGGCATCAAACTTATGATACCACTTCGTAGGTGCCTGCTTCAAGCCATAAAGATTTTTCTTCAATTTGCATACTAGGTGCTCCCTGCCAGGTTCTGCAAAGCCCTTAGACTGCTCCATATAAATCTCATCATGCAAGTCCCCATGTAAGAAAGTCATCTTGACATCCATCTGGTATAAATCCAAGTCAAGCTGAGCAACCAAAGCCAAGACTAAGTGCAGGGTGGTCGTCTTAACCACAGGAGAAAAGACCTAATCAAAGTCCACACCATGCTCCTGCTTAAAACCCTTTGCTACCAGTCTAGCCTTGTATGCCAGCTTGGGGTGTCCAGGGGTACTTTTCAGCTTGTACAACCACTTGCATGGCAAAGATTTCTTGCCCTTAGGCAAGGAAACCAAATCCCAAGTCTCATTCTTATGCAAGGAGTCTATCTCAGACTGCATAACCCTCTCCTAGGAGTGATTGTCACCCCTGCACATAGCCTCATCATAAGTGAAAGGCTCTCCTGCATCTGTAACCAAGACATAATGCATCAAGGGCTGAAATCTATCAGGTGGACGTCTGTCTCTAGCAGACCGTCTCACGGCAGGCTCTGCTGCCTGCCCAACTGCCTGTCCAACACTCTGACCATGAGCATCTGCTACAGCTGTAGGCTGTCCAACTAGCTGTGCGAGAGCTCTCGGCTCCTCCTGAAATATGACCTTGCGGATCTCAACAACTCTCTCAGGCTACCTATGCATCTTGTCTTCATGGAAGACTACATCATGACTGCGGATGACTTTTGGCGCATGCAGATCCTAGAGACGGTAACCCATCTCTCCTGCATCCCCATAACCAAGGAAAATGCATTTGACACTCTTAAGATCCAGCTTACTTCTCTTGTCCCTGGGCACATGGCAAAATGCCTCACATCCAAAGATACGGAAATGCGCATAAGAGGGAGGTTTTCCAGTCCATACCTCCTCTGCAACCTAGAAATCCAAACCACTAGAAGGTGATCTGTTTATGATATGCACAACTGTACTAATTGCCTCAGCCCAAAAGCTTTATGGTAGGCCGACATGGCTAAGCATACTGCGTACACGTTCATGGATGGTTCTATTCATCCGCTCAGCCAAACCATTCTGGGGGGAGGGGTGTAGGGGGCAGCCAATTGATGCTTAATATCCCTCTCATCACATAACTACTCAAAAGCACGTGAGACATACTCACCCCCATTATCTCTCCTTAAGCATTTTAGCCTATACTCAAACTGGTTCTCAACCAATGCAAGCCATATCTAAAACACAGCCAATACATCGGATTTCAGCTTAATGGGATAAGCCCAAACTTTCCGTGAAAGATCATCCATGAAAGTAACAAAATACTTTGCACCACCCATAGACTGACAAGTCATGGGCCCACAGACATCTGAATGTACCCATGCCAATGGCTCACTCATGCGTGGTCTATCACAGATATCTGAATGTACCAATGCCAAGGGCTCAGTCATCCGAATGTACCAATGCCAAGGGCTCACTCATGCGTGGTCTACCAGACTTCTTATGCGTAGACCTAGTCTGCTTGCTATAAAGACAATGCTCACATGAATCAAAACATGCATGCATAATCAAGGGGTGGTAAGTACTGCAAACCAAAAAGCATTTTCATTCCCTTCAAAGACATATGGCCC
This sequence comes from Lygodium microphyllum, assembly GCF_053477565.2. Classification (NCBI taxonomy): domain Eukaryota; kingdom Viridiplantae; phylum Streptophyta; class Polypodiopsida; order Schizaeales; family Lygodiaceae; genus Lygodium; species Lygodium microphyllum. The sequence goes on along the minus strand of NC_141147.1, from coordinate 141,391,670 downwards.
AAATGGGCATGCCAAAGAGATACATGTGGGATAGAACCCACAGACAAAACATGATCAAGGGAAGAAGCGGATACAATCAAGGGGATAGAGGCTGCCAGCCTTGGCACCTCTTGCAATCACAAGTCTGCCATGAGTGATCTTCCACGCAGAGTCTCCAAAAGATACATGATAACCAGCGTTATCAAGCTATCTAGCTGACATGAGACTTCGTGTCAAAGTAGGTACATGACGTACATCCTGCATAACAAAATTGCTGCCAGAAGGAAACTGTAGGCTAACATCACCAACGCCCACAATATCAAGAGACGTGTCATCACCCAAGCGTACCGAACCCAAAACAGTACGGTATGAATGAAACCACTCTCGGCAAGGTGTCACATGAAAGGACGCACCTGAGTCCAAGAGCCAACACTGTGCATACATAGAGTGTATCTCTGTCATCTGCGAAGCACTAGAAGAAGCTACAAGGATATAATCATCATCAACATCCTTAGGCTACATAACATTGATCTCCAATTTTAACACTGGACTTTGCAGGCACTATGCGGCGATTAAGGCTTTCTATCTCATCTCTAACATCAGCACTCAACTTCACATTTTGCTCCAATGGTACTGAAAGAGGTTTACATGCTGTCATACCATACTTGGATAACATATCCAAGCCATATTGCCTTTGGGACAACCATATACCATCATCACATTTGATCACCTCAATACCAAGAAAGTATCTCAGCTCACCCAAATCTTTTATCTCAAACTTCTTCTTCAAGAAGTTCTTAACTTCAGCAATCCCATTGTCACTATCACATGTAATAATCAAGTCATCCATATAGATGACTATGATGACCAACCCTGCATCTCCCTTTCTCACATAAAGTGAGTGATCAACATCAGAAATACAAAATCCAATATTGACAAGATACTCTCCAATCTTGTCAGACCATACTCTAGGTGCTTGCTTCAGCCCATAGAGCGCCTTCTTTAACCTACACACATATGTGGGATGCTCTAAATCCTCATAACCTATTGGCAGCTCCATATACACCTCTTCTTGCAATTCACCATACAAGAAGGCATTCTTAACGTCCATTTGCTGCAACCTCCAACCTTTGGCTATTGCCAAGGCAATCAGACACCTAACAATTGCCATCCTAACAAGCGGACTGAATGTCTCTTCATAATCTATGCCATATGTTTGAGCATAGCCTTTTGCAACCAGCCTAACTTTATACATACTAATTGAACCATCTGCATTATGCTTGAGTTTATAAACCCACTTACAGCCAATAGCTTTCTTACCCTTAGGTAAGGGTACCAAATCCCAAGTCTTATTGGCTTCTAATGTAGCCATCTCCTCATCCATTGCTGCATCCCAATGAGCATGACCAATAACATCCTCAAAACAAGTGGGCTCAACATCCTCAACTATTTTCACCATATAAGCATAATGGTGAGCTGCATAACTTTCAAAACCAAATCTTTTAACAGGGTATCTAACCTTGCTAAATCTACATACCACTGGATCACTCAATGGAGCCTTTACATTACTATGAGCTCTCTATACACCTAGTATCCTGATTGAAGGAATACCAAGCTTATCATCCAAACTCTCTGAACCACTAGAATCTCCGTCAAATCCCAAATGACTGGTAGATGCATCATTACCATCCAACACTTTCTTCTTTCCTTTGTCCTTCCCTACAGCACTTATAGATCCACCTAAAGATGTGGGGCTACTTCTTAGTCTCCCAAACCAAGGACTCACTGTAGGTGTAGTACCAGATGATGTTTCTGGTCCACTAAGACTCCGTGATTCTTGTTGATCTTTCTTCAGATAGTTGTCCTGATCATTATCATCATCCAAAACATCACCAACAGGTGTATACTAACTTCCCATATCATCAAAGATAACATCCCTGCTCACTCTAAACTCACCTTTGACAGGGTTATAACAGCGACACCCTTTCTTCTCTAAAGAGTATCCAATAAAAATACATTTTTCTACCTTTGGATCAAGCTTTTTTTTGTAGCTCATCTGGCACATGAACGTATGCAACACAGCCAAATACCTTCAAGTGCAATACATCAGGCTTCTTGCCAGTAAATCATTCTTCAGGAGTCATCCCATGAACTGAAGCTGTGGGAGTTCTGTTCATAATGTAGACATAGCAGTATGGACAGACTTAGACAAAAAATGTTTGGGCATATTCTTTTCAGCCATTAATGCCTGTGCAACTTCTGCAATATGCCTGTTTTTTCTTTCTGCAACATCATTTGTTGTGGGGTATACCTGCAAGTAAATTGCCTATTTATCCCACGAGTCCTCAAGAAGCCATTGAAATCATTAGAGAGGTACTCTCCCCCTCCATCTGATCTCAAGCACTTTACTTTTAAGCCTATTTCTGTTTCAACAGCTGCCTTAAAAGATTTAAAGTGCTCAAACACATCACTTTTTCCCTTCATAAAGTATACCTATAACTTCCTTGAACAGTCATTAATAAATGTGACAAAATATTTGCTGCCACCAAGAGATACATTCTGTGTAGGACCCCAAACATATGTATGCACTACATCAAGTATTTTTCTACTCACTTCTCTGTCATGAGTGAAGGGTTGTCTTGCATGCTTACCAAACTGGCATGCTTCACAGACTTTATGCAATTCTACAACTCTAAATGAAGGCAACCTTGTAACCAATCCTCTGGACTTCATTAATTTCAGTCTTTGCACATTTGCGTGTCCAATATGTTTATGCCATATTTTAATATCTGCAACTACTCCTTTTCCTTTAGCATACATAGCAGCATCCATTGCAGGAATTCCAATATTTAAAGTGAACATTCGACCAACTCTACTTCCTTTTGCGACCAACCTGCACTTATCATTAAAGTCTTCTACAAAACAACCTTTTGCATTGAATCGGACCTGCAACCCCTGCTCTACCATTTGGCCAAACAAATACTAGATTCTTTGTAATTGATGGCACGTATAATACATTTGTCAGACTCTTTGTCTCATCATCATACAAGGACAAGGGAACCTTTCCAATGTGTGAAATTTGGCAGCATGAATCATCACCCGTCTGCACATAACCTGGGTTTTGTAAGTCCTGCATCTCTCCAAATCATTCAACATGACTGGTCATATGATTAGATATACCTGAATCGACATACCATACATCATTATGTGACCCCTTTCTTGTAACTGCATTCATCATATGCTGCATAACAAACAAACGATCATTTTTGTCTTCATTCTATCGTGAAGATGATGCATAGTTTCCTTGCTGCAATTAACCACTGCAAATATCATCCTTCTTAAGATAGCAATGGGCTACAATATGACCTATTTTACCACAATAATGGCAAACAATAGTAGAATTTCCAGAACCTATGTTCTGCCATCCACCTCTTCCTCTAGTGCTCCCCTTGCCTCTAAAGTTTCCCGGGCCTCCTGAAACCTACATTTCGCCAAACTGTTGATTGAACCTATATTGCTGGTTATTGTCAACATGTCCCATACCATGGCCTCTCGAAGTAAATGTACCATGTTCCCTTCCTAAACTTGAGTAAAATGCTTGGACCTATTCACCATTTCTTTCAAATGAGTCACCCTATATATTGATCTCTTTAGTAATCATGAGAGAGACTAACTCATCAAAATCTGAAAATAGCTTCTGTACATATACTGAAGTAACAAATGATTTTCATGCCTTCTCATTATTAAGGCCAATCAAAGTGGATGAAACCAAATCGTCATCATCAAGTATTACATCAATCATTGCTAAAGCATCTGCAATGCTCCTCAACTTCAACACATACTCATTGACATGCATTTTCCCTTTCTTCAAGGCATTCAACTCTTGCTTGAGTTGAATCTTTCGTGCCTTCGTATTTACTGAAAACATGCTCTCAAAAATTGTCCAAGCTGCATGTGAAGTTTTTGCATTTTTGATATGTCCTGGCATAGTATTATCAATGACTGCAGATAGCCAGTATATCACCTTTTTATCTTTTGCATTCCACTCTTTCCATACTCTTAATTCATTTGCAGTTGGAGGGATACCCAGCTTTGGCTCCTTTTCTTCACCTGAGACAAACTCGTAAAGGCCATTTTCAATGAGGAAGTTTGTCACACGAAACTTCCATGAAGGGTAGTTGTTCTTGTCAAGCTTCTCAATAATGGGATTTCTACTATTGTCTACCATTATCACAAGCAAGGATACAATAGAGCAAGCTAGTCTTCTGCAATTTTTCACAACACGTATATAGCACTACACCAAGCAACCTTTTTCACTGATTGCTCAATAGTACATGTAATCTGCAACCTGTTTGCAGATAACCCTCATGTTTGCTTCCTGCAAACACATAAAAAATTACAGATTCGCAATCTGTAACCTGCGCATCCACTTTCGGTCAATACAACCGAAATCACAGTGTACCTTGAAACTGTTGTCCGCAACCTTGCGGCTCTAAAACGGGGCCTGAAACGGCCTTAGATGCCTAAAATAATTGCGAAAAAGCCCTAAAACGCTAATCTACAGAATATACAGTGCTGCTTGCACACCAAATCTCACAGCAATCTGAGATTTTTACTTGACCCTACTTCCGGTGCCTCCATAGGCACTATCCAAGAGAGAGAGTGGAAGAATGGGAGAGCTTCTTACCCATTGCTTGCTTGCTCAAACCTTGCTTCTTCTCCTTCACTTCAGCCTTCGAAATTAGCCTCTCTCAGTGGCGTGGCTCTGATACCATGTCAAGAATCGTGTGGTGGAGGGACTTGCTTGAGCTGCTGTGCCAAACACACACTGTATATATAAGAGGAAGCTTACTAAAGAACACAAGAAGAGAGATGGAGGCTAAAACGTTTTCTTGCTGGTTTTTTCTTCTTCTTCCACACACTATACAATGTACACAAAGTATAGATAAGATACAACATAAAGGAAAGTGGCCTACTAAGTCAAACAATGCATAACTGACTACACTAATCGACTGGCACTATGTCTTTGCTAGCTGTAGGTAGGTGTAACAAACTAAATATAATAAGTGATAAGTCAATAGCCACGTGAGTATCATAATGACCACCAACATGCTAAGTGTAGACGTGCGGATCCATCTAGCCAAGTGGTCCATAATCAATGTTCGCACGTGTTGAGATTACCATCTCAACATATTGGAGGGCTCAAACATGAGCCAAAGAGGCCTTGGAACAAGCCTCTAGTAGCCCACAACCAATGGCAAAGAGATATGAAGATTGGAAGCTTCAATGGTGGTTGCCTCGTTTACCTAGACATGTGGATTGAAATAAATATCTGAAATAATGAAGCAACACCTCAATGTCAATGCCCTGATGGTGCCTTAATAGGCCGGGAAGAAGCTCGGGAAGCCGAGGAATGACGGGAGCTCAAGAGAATGAGCTATGGCTGCCGGGAAGGAGACCCAATGTGAGTGGGGAGTTGATGGGAAGCTGAGAATGCCACGAGCCAAGCTCAAGAGTTGGGAAGCCGAGCTCTGATACTAGTTGAAAGGTGAGAAGGATTGAAGCTTGCACGTGAGAGTTATGGCATGAGAGCAAGAGCAAGAAAGAGAGAGACAATAAATGGGAACTCTAACAGTTACAATGTGTGACCAGGACTTCCTTTATTCAAATTGTCACTAAAAGAATAAAGAATAAAGTGATGGTGGCGGGTGCCCGCCACCTATAGTGTGCAATGGCGGTGACTGTCAGTGTAGTAATACATGGGCGGCTAGACGGAGGCCCCTTTACCCCCAACAGTTGAGTCTCTAGAGACTTTGCCCTGGCATCAATAGTGGCTGGTTTAGAGCTAGCAGGTTGCGGCTTTGGCCGATAGATGGGCTTAGGTTTTGGGACATTGGCCTTTGTGGTTGTCATAGATTTGATAGCTTGGGTCTTAGGTATGGCTGGTTGTTTAGTGAACACGTTGCTTGAAGTAGGTGTCGCCGCAAGCTGTGTAAGGGGTTTGTTCTTAAGGACTGATGTCTTGGGCACCCAGATCTAGCTGTTGCCCTCATAGTATCCTTGAGCACGTAATAGGGTAATAGGGACCCATCACGGATTAAGGGTGCATTTACGGCTTTGGCATCTAGGCTGCTTTCTAGGCTTTGCATGAGAATTCCTAGGTCTGCACGGCCGCGTTTGCTTATTGTGGGATGGTTTTCCTTGATGTTTAGGTACCCATTGAAATGTAGGTTGCTTAACCTTAGGAGTGGGTTTGGTGGGGTGGTGTTTTGTGGGCTAAGTGGGGTGTGACACATCACGACCCCACTTCTTAGCCTTAGGCATGGTCTTCTCTATTGGTGGAGTGGCGGTCTTGGAGGGACCTGCATTGCCCTTGTTGAAAGTTGTCATGACTACACATTTCCTATGGCGAGATGGATACGCTACAGGTCGTAATCAATGTAACAATGGTTTTGTTTTTTGAAAGTGCACCCTAGCAGCGAAGCCTTGCTTGCCTTCTTCGTGTTGGGCAACACACAGAAGATGATTGGCAAACTTTCAGACTCAATAGAGATGACGACTTTGCACTTCCCAAGGAGTGCATAGGATTCGCCCCCAAATGGGCTAAGTTTAGCGTTAGTTGGTTGCAATTGGGGTTGACCAATGAGGGTCCAATGAGCATGGGTTAGGATATTGACGTCAGTTCCCTCATCAATCAAAGCATCAAAAGAATGTGTCTTTTGGGTTGTGGCCGTGATCATAAATAAGCTGGAGCAATAGCTTCCTTATCATCCTCTATCTTGGTGGTGGTTGCGACACAGACATTGACAGTGGCCTCTATCATAGGGGGCTAATGTAAAGGATGTGTGGAAGGGTAGTACTTCTTCATGCGACTGCCATTGAAAAAGCCTATGCCCTCACCTTCTAGTGTTTCAAGTTCAACATTGCCCGTTCTACTGATGGCAAGCACTCTAAAAGGTACAAGGCTAGCCTCCTCATCCTTGGTCAGGTCGTTTGCTATGAATACAGATTGAGGCTTCTCACCTTCCCCTACCAGATTGACTTCCTTAACCTTGGCGGGTCCTTGAATAGGCTCGCTGGTCTGGCCCTTCCTCTTTTCTCCTAGCAGTAGGACCACCACTCTGTCACCCTTTTTGAACTTAGTGAACAGTTTGGGTAGCACCTGCGGTTTCTTCTGTCATTTTGCGTTTGACTCTTTTGTTCGTTTTTTTCTTTTCTTCTTTAGCCGATTGCGCCTTAGGTGGACTGCCAAGTCCCCCTTGGTGCATTTGGTTTTGGATGGCATGGGTATTTCAGGGTCGCTCTCTGGACTGACTTCAAACTCCAAGTTGAACTCACAACCCTCACTGGAGGAAGGATTCTCCCCGGGTGGTCATAGTTCAGTAGGTGCATTTGTCCTAAACACAGGTCCCACTGGTGGTTGGGCAATTCTAGCCTGCTCATAATCCACTGCCCCTATGCATTCCAACCAAGAGCGATCGCAATCCAACCTCATAACTCCTTTCTTGATCTCATATGCATCCCTTTCTCAGGGCTTGGAGTTTGCTCTTATCCGCTCTATCACCCTTCCATCAGTATCGTACTCCACGGTATCCATTTCCTCCTTGCTCTCCTCACTGATGGATTTCCTCATATTCATTGTCAGAACCATCACTCCCTGACTGCTCGTCGTCTCTTGGGTTGTCCTTCTAAATTTTTTCTCATCGGTGACTAGAGCCCAATTGTATAAGCAAGTTCAGGTCGTGAACTTTGGTCCACTTCCACTTGTGCTCACCTAGGAGGTCTCTGAGGGGCAAGAGATTAGCAGAAGGATTACCTTCCAATCTACATGTCAAATACTCTAGGGTCTCTTGGAGTTCTAGTTTATTATTTGGGACATTGAAAGTGACAGGTTTGGGCCGACCACACGCACTCCTTGCCATCATGTATAGTGGTATTGAGTGTTCCTTATCTAGCATGTACATGGCTTGTGCGGCTTGCTTATACTCCTCCTCATTGTCTAAGAATGGGAGATTGATGGTTGCAAGGACATGCATCCAATCTTGCTCATCCTCAGGGCAAGGGATATACTTGGTTAGCGGCCCATACGATGTGGTTAGTTGCGTGTCACCCCTCAATGTGGCTGAGATGGTATCTAGATCAACATGTGTTTTCTTCCAGGTATCCATCTCCACCCTTACTGATTCCTTCCAATTCCCTAAGAAGATTAGACCGTTGCCCCAGTCCTCGATGACTCATGCATTCCTCATCCAGGGTCAGCCTAGCAAGATGTCATAGTCCACTCCCTTCATAACAATGAACTGTACAGAGAACTCGACACCTGCAATCTTCACTGGCCAATTCTTTAAAACTCTGAACGGCCTTACCTTCATTCCATTTTCTAGTGTGACATTAAACCTAGCAGTCTTGATAGGAGGGTTTCCCCAAGCCTGCAAGACTGTGTAGCTCAAGACACTAACCCCTACGCCTGTGCCTATGGATTCCTTTCCGTATCATGTCTCCTAGGGTCAGGGTAGGTAGCACAGCGTGCATCTCGGTGCCCTCCCAAAAAGCATTTACATGCAAAGATTTAGGCATTGAGTGCAGCGTCAAGCTCGGTATCTGTGTGGCTGCATCATGCTCATGCAGGTTAGCAGTCTCTCCTCCATTCCCACACCCCTAGGCCATTGTCCTTGGGTGTTTTGCTGGCTCGCGGCTCCTAAGCTTCTCCTGGGTGGTGCTACCCGTGGCCTAGGTGCATCTCTTGACCTTGGTCGAGAGGGTGAGACTGGGGTGCTCACACTAGAGACGTCCTTAGTTCCATCTTTTATGATGGCCTCAACATCCTTTAGGTTCACTTGGGATTCCTTTATCCACTCATTGACCTTTTCAATTGCTTCTAATTAGTGCTTCGGGAGGGGATACTCCCCTACCTTAGCACTCCCTTTGTCCATTGTTTTTACAGCGATGGTTTCAGCCTCAACATGAGTTACCTTCCTGCCACTCACTAGCGTCGTCTCCTTGTCAGTTTTGAGAGTGATCTTAGCATTGATTTTCTTCTTTCTCTGCCTACGACTCTTCTTTCCTATTGAGGCAACGTTTAGGTTGCTAGGCCTAGGCAGTGATATGCTGACTTGTTGCATTTATGCATGTGTCATGACATGCAGTGGGATGGGTATATCCTTACTGTCGAATGTCTCAACACCAAACATCCCCAAATGTATTGATGGTGCATTTTCTGAGCTCGAGGATGGCTTTTGTCTAGGGCATTCCCTAAAGAGATGGGCGATGCTGCACTTGGCACACCTGAGATCAATTTTCTCCCTATTAGCCTACTCTTTTTCTGGGCATCGTATCGATATGTGACCAGGGTGACCACAAGTCCAGCACATGACTAGGTCTTGGATTGGCCCTATAAAACCTCTGCCTCTTCCCCTTCCTAATGCCATCACCGACACTAGTCGATAGTCCATGAGGACCGGATTACCCTCTTCATCATACGAGATGTAAGGGTTCACATATGACTCCTCGTCATTGGGCTCTTCCACGTAGTGGATGGGAGTGTCACTCGGTGGATGTGTCACGAAGGGTCCAGGTGGTCTCGGTATGCCCGTGGGATTGATCTCTAATCTAGGAACGACCGATTTTGCATCATTAGGTGCTGGAAGGGCCAATGGGGCTCCTCTTCTGAAGAAGTTAGGCGACCTATTCCTGTAGTATGGTGAGTTGCACTGCTGTGCATAAGGAAACGTTCTGCCATGGTGATAAGGGAAGGACGTGGTACACCAACCTAGACACACTAGAGCAAATAAACTCACCATACTACAGGAATAGGCCATGGTGGTCCGATTCCCAAAATTGAACCGTTCCCAAAATTGGACTGTTCGATTTTTGCGTGGTTTGATTGTCCCCGTCGGATTTTTTGATTGGACCGGGTGGTTTGATCCTAGTCTTGGTCTGGTTTGACTGTCTAAAAATGGGTCCTACTGCCATGTGGTAGGGTTTGACTGGCAGAGTTGGACTGTCCGATTGTGTAGTTGGTCCGATAGGACCGAGTGGTTCGAGTCTAAGGTGGTGCGCCCGATCTGGACCACAGGTGGTCCGACTAGTAGAGTCAGACGGTCCGAGTGTTGGGACTCGGACACCTGCAACCTGGTCCAATTGCGTTTGCCGCGGCGCAGTTGCGAGGACACGAGCGACAAATGCTACGCATGGGGGTCCTGGTACAAGCTCCAACTTTCCAGATTAAATAAGCACAACTCAGAGAAGGTCGAGGAATACCTGGAATGGTTGGGCGACAGCAAAATGACCGGATCAAACCCCTTCTGTACCTGCACTCACACACACTCTCTCAAGCTCTCTCTCTCTCTCGATGTCTGACTGCAAAATGAGGCCTCCCCTGACCTTTTGAGCCTCTTATTGCCCTGCTCAAATATCCTTCAACCTTATGGTTGTCCCTCTTGCACCCATCTACTCAAGATTTAGATTTTATGCCCCTTTCTCCCAGTGTTTACAACAGCAAAAAACCCTTTTGTTTTTCCTATTTCCTTGGTCCTAATCCTATCCAAGAGCAACAAAAATAAAAAACAGTTGGTTGAGGTTGATTTACTTACTTGCCTACTCAACAACAAACCAAAATACTTGTTCCGAAGATTAAACCACCTAAATCTTCTATCTATCTCAAGCACCGATTTGGGATGAAAACCCTGCCTCTCTGCTTGATTCGAAGCGGGCGGCGCTCAAGGCTCGATTCCATCGGTCTCGGCAATGGAACCAAAATGAAGGGAGCTACAAGCTCAACCCCCGAGACCTATAGACCGCTTATTGGTCAAGCCTTTCAAGTCGAGCGGCCATGGCTACCTCTCCCATAGCTGACGCGCCCTCCCTACCTTTGGGGTGTAGTGAGCTTACCTTGATGCCCGATCGAGTACCCTCCTCTCCTGTGCATGTCGGTAGCTCCACAATCCTTGAGGCAAGCTCAAGCAACCTCAATCCCTCTCCAACAAGCTCCATCCTCTATAGCCGCGCGAGACAAGAGAAGAGTAGAGAAGAGAAGAAGATGAAGAGAGGAGATGGGGAGCTTCTTCTCCTTGATCCCTCACTCTCACACACTCACACACTCACACACTCACTCCTTCACACTCACTCACTCCCTCTCTCAAGCATAAGCAAGAAGGCAAGAAGAAGAGAAGAAGAAGAAGATTTTTGCCACACACAAGAATGAGCTTCTCATTCACTTTTCAACTTTATATACAAAACCCTAAATCCCTTTTGGGCGGTCATCCCCTTATTCCCTTTTTTACATGGCCGGTCATTGCCTAGGCCCTTTGTCCCATTGTTCTTCTATCTTCCTAGCTTCCTTCCTACCGCCCAACCACCTTTACAAATTGCATGGGTGAGAGCCCGACACTCTTAAAATAAATCATGGTGCGCCTTGCACTTTTTTACAAAAGTATAGACTCATGCTTTTTCTTTGCACCTTTTTCTTTGATTTAGGAATTTTCTGCACTTCTTGTGTTTCTAGATTCTTCTTGGTGCGCCTTTGTCTTCTGTTTCACTTTTTCCTTGGCCTTGTTTTCTGCTTTAGATTTTCCAGATTTTCCACCTTGTTGTTTGAGGGTTAATAATCATGTTGTTCAGACAATCATTGAGCACTATGCGAGCTACCCTTGAATTGGCACCTACCTCATCTACCATGAACCCTCGAAAATTAGCTTTTGGTTGGCCACACTTCTCCATCATTTCATTCAACTTTGATAAGAATAAGAGTTATATGTTTGTATATTTTTTCTTCATCTTGCATATTTCCACAATCATCAACTCTTATACATTATAAAAGATAATCTCAAATTGAAGGTCAAGGAACAATATATTCTTTACATTCATGTTGTGGTGACAAAATAAGATGAAAGAATCTACCCTGGGTCATATACATGTGTTGCCATGGTGTTCCAATCATTGATACGACGCACATGGTTGAATAATATTCAACTATTATGTAGGTCCTTGGTGAACTGAAGGATTCAAGATGAAGCTTCCTCTATGATTCAATGGAGATGTAGTAGGTTGAGAGAGAGAAGAGAGCAGACATAGCATGTGTGGGCACAATGACTTGTACCTCTTTAGGTTTTTTAGATAGATATATCAAATAGAGTACAATACCCATAAAGGGTATATTCATACCCATATAGGGTGCAAGCATGATGGCCCTTTAACCTCCCACCGAAAGGAAACATACCTGAAGATAGAATAAAGATTCAGGTAAGTCTAAGTATGTACAAAGATGAAAACACCTATACCTATCCGACTCCCATCATCTTGTGGAATGAGCAAACCGCTCTATTGGAAGATCCTTCATGAGAAGGTTTGCAAAGTTATCATCTATATGTACCTTAACATGCTCAACGCTCTTACTATCAAGTACCTCCCTGATAGAATGATACTTCACATGTATGTGCTTTGTCTTTGCATGAAAGATAGGATTTCATGCTAGCATGATAGCACTCTGACCATCACAATGGAGGAAATGAACCTCTTTAATGCCAAGCTCCCCCACTAGATATGAAAGCCATAAAGCCTCATTTCATGCCTCAATGTGGTAGCCATGTACTCTGCCTCTGTAGAAGACAGTGCAACATACTTGTGTAGCCTGGATATCCAAGAGATTGATCCCCTTGTGAAGGTAAATACATACCCTGAAGTAGACTTCTTTAAGTTAGAATGACCATCATAGTCTTTATCCATAAAGCCAATGATAGATCCCTTCTTCTTACCAAAGCAGATGCACAAATCCTTTTTTCCCTTAAGGTATCTCATGATACCCTTCATTGCTTTCCAATGTTTTTTTCCAAGATCTTCCACGTATATTCTAACCATTCCCACCGCAAATACTATGTTAAGATGTGTAGTAATCATAACATAGATCAAGCTACCAACAACTAAAGCATATAGAATCTTGGCCATTTCAGCCATTTCATAATCACATGTAGGGATGTCCTTTGCATCGAGTTTCACATATGGAGGCAATGGTATACCAATAGCTTTTCCCCCTCCATATTGAAGCATTGCAAAATCTCGGAGACATACTTTTTTTGTGACAGATAGAGAAGACCCTTGGATTTGTCCTTGACTATACACATCCCAAGAATATGATTTGCCTCACCAAGATCCTTTACGTCAAAACTATTGTGTAAGATTTGTTTTAAGGTGTCTGAAGCATGAACTTTCTTGCTTGCAATTATTAGCATGTCATCCACATACAAAACTAAGAGAATAAGGCTGCCATCTGCTACCTTCTTGGTGTACAAGTAGTGATCCACTTGACTCCTGTTGAATCCTTGAGACTGCATGAATGTATTAAACTTATGATACCATTCTTGCAGTGCCTGTTTAAGTCCATACAAACTCCTATTGAGTTTACATACTATCATTTCTTTTCCCTTAGCAACAAAACCCTTGGGTTGCTACATATAGATGTCCTCATATAGATAACTATGTAAGAAATCAATCTTTACATCCATCTGTATGCATTTCATATCCTCAGAGATGTAAGCAAGTCCAAGACGGTCCGCAAAGTAGTCACTTTGACTATACGAGAGAAGATTTCATTACAATCAATTCCATGTTTTTGCTTGTATCCCTTTGCAATAAATCTTGCTTTGTACTTTGGCAAGGAACCAAAAGTGACTTTCATCTCATAAACCCATTTGCATAGTAGTACTTTCTGCCCTTCAGGCAAATGCACCGAATCCCAAGTGCCATTCTTCTCTAGAGATTCAATCTTTGTTAACATAACCTTATGTCATTTCTTGCTCTATTTTCCCATTGCTTCCTTGAAGCATGATGGCTCGCCACAGTCTGTCACCATGACATAGCCATCAACATACTGAGCAATAGGAACAAACCTATCCAGTTGTCTTGAAGTTCGGGTCAACTTATGGACCAAAGGTGCAAGGTTTGCAGGTTGTTGGTCTTGTGTACATATGCATTTATAGCTTGTTGTCTAGAAATTTCAGCATATTGTCCTGTCAGTTTTTTTCGGCTATCCTAACTACATGTTTTCTTGTTGAGACTATGGTATATCATGGGCAACTCCTTGCAGATAAATTTCAACACATTCCCTACATTTTCAGAGTCATTTATACAACTCCTTGTAGATATTTAGATAACAATGTTATTAAAAATGTGTGATAATTTTCATTGATTGTTACAATAGTGAGCATGTTTTGTATATAAGACCAAAGATTTTCAAGTACATACATGTCAATTACATACAACAAGAACAAGAAGGGCACAATAAGGAGGGGTTAGAGGAGGGGGTAGAGAGTGTGGAAGTAGAGAATGAGAAGCCCTCAATACCTAAGGCAACTAAATCATCAAAAAGGGCAAAAGACCTCCACCTCTCATCATTGGAGATTGTCAACTCTATGCTCAATGCCTTGCTTCAAGGCTTCTTGAGGAGGCTCTTAGTGGTTGATTAGAGCTCTAAAAGCTCTCTTTTGAAGTAGTAGCACCCTGCAAGCCAATAGTACAACATCATGTTGTTAGTGCTTGTTTTGCAAGTCCTTCTTCCTCATCTTTTGATAGCCATACACAAGTTGTAGTTGCTCCTTTTTGGCTTTGGAAACCCATTGGCATTGGTATGGGACATTGGCTTCACTCCTGACATTGACATCAAGTCTTGGCATTGGTGTTTAGAGTCCTTCAATTTGTAGACAATGGTTGTAATACATATGCAACCCCATATTTTGAATTGAGATTGATCAATGATTATGCCTATTGGATGCCAACACATGCTTATATGATGCAAACACATTGGGAGATGATATGCCTTGGATCTAATGTGCTTTTGGCTTGATTTGAGCAAGGGTTTCACTTAGTTTACATCAAAATTTGGTTGCTATAATAGTAGGGTTGAATGCACTTGTATCTATTACTTGTTGGGCCATCTCTCGAGTGGTGCTAGTAATGCAATGTACATGTACACCATGAATGCCAATCATTTAGAGGTGACTTTGGGGATGTTTTGAGCTTGATTTAGAGCTTGGAAACATTGTCTTGGCTATGAAAATTGCAGGTAGCAAGTATCATACATGTAAGAGATTTTGGTTGGGTTGTATGTTTCGTGAAGCTCTCTTAGTACTGACATAATAGCATTTGCTTGAGCAGTGATTGCACATGCTTTGTGCCTCATATTTGGGATGAAACAAATCAATTTATTAAGTAGGAACATGGAGTTGACTTTGATGAAATCTTTTCTCATGTAATCAAAATGACTACTCTGTGGACCATCTTGGGCTTGGTTGCATATGAGGATATGGAACTCATGCATATGGATATAAAGACTATGTTCTTACATGGTGATCTAGATAAGGACATCTATATGTAACAACCAGAGGGTTTTGTAGCAAAGGGGAAAGAGAACATGGTATGTAAACTCGAAAGGAGTTGTATGGGCTAAAATAGGTAACTCGAGAGTGGTATCACAAGTTTGATACATTCACACAGTCTCAAGGCTACAATAGGAGTTAAGTGGATCACTACTTGCAGATGGAGCCTGATTCTCTTGGTTTTGTATGTGGATGACATGTTGATTGTAGGGAGGGATGTTCATGCCTTGGACACCCTGAAGAAAAACCTACATAGCCATTTTGACATGAAGAATCTTGGTGAGGCAAATCATATTCTTGGGATACAGATACTCAAGGATAGGCCAAAGGGTCTTCTCTATCTATCATATCAAGAGTATGTATCCAAGATTTTGCAGCATTTCAATATGGAGGGAGGGGAAGCAATTGGTGTTCCATTGACTCCATATGTGAAACTCAGTGCAAAGGACAACCCTACATATTTGATGATAAAAAGATTGAAATGGCCAAGATTCTATATGCTTCGGTTATTGGCAGCTTGATGTATGCTATGGTTGCTACATGTCCTAACATTGCATTTACAGTGGGCGTGGTTAGCAACGGGCATAAAGGATTGGTATATTTTCTTTGGGAAGTAGAAGGCATCTATGGTTGGCTTTATAGATGCAAAGTATGCTGGCCATTCAAACTTTAGGAAGTCTAGTTCAGGGTATGTATTCACCTTCACAAGAGGAGCAGTGTCGTGGATATCTAGCCTATAGAAGTGTGTTGCATTGTCTACTACACAGAGGTAGAGTATGTGGCTACCATTGAGGCATGCAAGGAGGCTTTATGGCTCTCACGTCTAGTGGGAGAGCTTGGCATTATAGAGGTTCCTATTCTCCATTGTGATAGTCAATCATGTTAGCACAGAAACTTGTCTTTCATGCAAAGATAAAACACATACAAGTGAAGTATCATTTCATCATAGAGGTAGTACTTGACAACAAGAGCATTGAGCTTTTCAAGGCACATATAGATGATAACCCTGTAGACCTTCTCACGAAGAGTATTCTTGTAGAGCAAGTTGCTCATTACCACTAGTTGATGGGAGTTGGATGGGCATATGTTGTCAACTTTGTACATACGTAGACTTAGTTAATTCTTTCATTACCTTAAAGCACGTTGCCTTTAGGTGGGATGTTGTTGGGAATAAAGGGCCATCATGTCCTTACAAGACATTGTACTATATACCTATTTGAAAAATGAATGAGTGGTACACATTAAAGTACCAAAAAAAAAGATTGGGTCTGTGTCTCTCTCTCAACCTACATCTCCATTGACACACCTTTGATGCTCCATCAAAGATTAGTCTTCAATAGGTTCTAAAAAGCAACAATTATTATTGTGGAGATTCAAAATAAGCTTTCAAATCTAGGTTTCCCTATGACACATTTTGGGAAATAATAGCAATGATTCTTATATGGAAGTAACAATTGAAGTGATTCCTAATAACTATAGGCTTGACGATGGTTTTCTTTTATGGCATTGCATTGCATATCTAATTGATTTTCCAAATTCAATTTCCATAGTATATTCAAGCAAGTAAGATAGTTACACTGGCTATTTTATTAATAAAATATCTTACATTAGAGTTGCAAGCCTTCAATAAAATGTTAAATTGCACTCAAGCAAGAGTATGTGTAGACTTCTCCCCCTAATATCGTGAAATGTTAAGAAACCTTCAATTACCAATGCAACTCAGGTTGATTACTAGGGCGTAAGGCTCTAGATAGCCTCTATGTACATAGCCAATACCTCAAGTCAACGGGCCAAACAATGGCTCATTCTTAAAGATCACTTGCAAACAAATCCTGCCCTAATTGTTGGACATTGGAATATGACCTGCATCCCTTTAGACCACTCGCATGGGTTGAGATGCATGCTCCAAGAAGAAATCGGGGCATGGGAGATGTTGGAACTCAATTGCAAACTGAGGGATGCGTTGCTATCCTAGCACTGCATACAATTAACATACCGTACACATGGCATAATCGACATGTGGGTGACAGTTTGGCGAGCGAGTTAGCTTGACCCATTCTACGCTACCTAGGGAGCTTGGTGGATGTGTGGGAAATAACCTACCATACACTTACGAAAATTTCTTCTTCAAACTACTTGCCTATCCTAACTACCTGTTGTGTTTTTGTTATAGGAAAGACACAAGGAGGCCCACCTCCATTTCATCTCAACACTTCGTTCCTAATGAGCAAGCTATTTCTGGAAGAGATGGAATATGCATGGCCCCAAGCAAGAGACTCTGACCTTACGCCAAAGTTCAGATGGTAAAAATAATTAGATGTTGTTGTCATCAAGGTGGCTAAACAACATGAGAGGAGAATGGCAACCAAGAGGAGAAAGGAACGGGAAGCTCCTGCTAGGATCCGAGAACAACTACTCTCTGTCATCACGAATTCTCCTCAAGATCCCATTGCTCAAACACTATTGAAGGAAATAGAGCAGTTCATGAAGGCTCAAGAACAATATGCAATCCAAACGGCTAAGGTGCTCCTAAGGGGACAATGGGAGTGGTTTCAGGATGCTCCCAACTCATTTTTTCTCAACTCCCTTAGGTCGAAGCATGTAAAGGAAACAATTATTACTATCGAGGATGAGAGGGGAAACTTGTCAAGAATCGCATGGTGGGGGGACTTGCTTGAGCCGTTGCGTCAAACACACACAATATACACAAGAGGAAGCTCACTCAAGAACACAAGAAGAGAGATGGAGGCCAAAACGTTTTTTTGGTGATTTCTTCTTCTTCATTCACACACAATACAATGTACCCAAAGTACATATAAGATACAACATAAAGGAAAGTGCCTACTTAGTCAAACAGTGCGTAACAGACTATACTAATCGATTGGCGCTAGGTGGGTGTAACAAACTAAATACAATAAGTGATAAGTCAATGGCCATGTGAGTATCATAATGACCACCAACATGCTAAGTGTAGACGTGTGGACCCATCCAGCTAGGCAGTCCATCATCAATGTTCGCACGTGTTGAGCACAACTCCAAGTAAGCTTCAGAACTTTGGAAGCTTCTTTGCACCCAATGCTTTGTGAAAATGTTAGCAATTTGATCTTGTATGCTGACATATACCAAGTCAATCTCTCTTGCAAGTACCTTCTCTCTTACAAAGTGGTAGTGCACCTCAATGTGTTTTGTCCTAGCATGGAATATTGGATTCCTAGCTAGCTGTATGCTACTCATGTTTTCACAATGAATGACAAATGGACCATCTCTATGCACATCCAAATCATCTAATGACTTATGCAGCCATACCACCTAACATGCTGCCATAGCAGCACCTCTATACTTAGCCTCTGTACTCGATAAAGCAACTATAGGTTGCTTTTTATTGCTCCATGTAACTGTTGCACTACCAAGGGAAAACATGAATCCACTAGTAGATCTTCTATCTGACATGCTACCAGCCCAATCTGCATCTGTGTATCCAAAGACATGTACATCCTTACCTAGCTCATAAAAAAGTCCATAATGTAAAGTGGTCTTCACATACCTCAATATACGTCTAATTGCATCCAAACGAGGCTTTCTAGGCATTTTCATAAACTGACTACAAGGCCAACAACATAGCTCAAGTATGGCCTTATGATAGTCATGTAAATCAAACTCCCTACTATCCTCTTGAACATAGTAGGGTCTTCTATCTCATCCCCAACGTCAGCACTCAACTTCACATTTTGCTGCAATGGTATTGAAAGAGGCTTACATGTTGTCATACCATACTTGGATAACATATCCAAGCCATACTGCCTTTAGGATAGCCATATACCATCATCACATTTGATCACCTCAATACCAAGAAAGTATCTCAGCTCACCCAAATCCTTCATCTCAAACTTCTTCTTCAAGAAGTCCTTAACTTTAGCAATCCCATTGTCACTATCACCTGTAGTAATCAAGTCATCCACATAAATGACTATAATGACCAAACCTACATCTCCCCTTCTCACATAAAGTGAGTAATTAGCATTGAAAATACAAAATCCAATATTGATAAGATACTCTCCAATCTTGTCAGGCCATGCTCTAGGTGCTTGTTTCAACCCATATAGAGCACCTTCTTTAACTTTCACACATGTGTGGGATGCTCTAAATCCTCATAGCTTGTTGGTTGTTCCATATACAATTTTTCTTGCAATTCACCATAGAAGGCATTATTAACATCCATTTGCTGCAAACTCCAACCTTTGGTTACTACCAAGGCAATCATGCATCTAACAGTTGCCATCCTAGCAACTGGACCGAATGTCTCTTCGTAATCTATGCCATATGTTTGAGCATAGACTTTTGCAACAAACCTAGCCTTATACCTGCTAACGGAACCATTTACATTATGCTTGACTTTGTAAACCCACTTACAACCAATAGCTTCCTTACCCTTAGGCAAGGGTACCAAATCCCAAGTCTTATTGGCTTCTAATGCAGTCATCTTCTCATCCATTGCTACATCCCAATGAGCATGACCAACAACATTCTCAAAACAAGTGGGCTCAACATCCTCAACTAGTTTCACCATATAAGCATAATGGTGAGCTGCATAACCTTTAAAATATTTTAATAGGGCATCTGACCTTGCTAAACCTATGTACCACTGGATCACACAATGTAGCCTTTACATTACTATGAGCTCTCTGTACACCTGGTGTCTTGGCTGAAAGAATACCAAGTTCATCATTCGGATTCTTTGAACCACTAGAATCTCCATCGGATCCCAAATGACTAGTAGATACATCATTACCATCCAACACTTTCTTCTTTCCTTTGTCTTTGCCTACATCACTTATAGATCCACCTGAAGATGTGGGGCTACTCCTTAGTCTCCCAGACCAAGGTCTCACTGTAGGTGTATTACCAGATGATGTTTCTGGTCCACTAATACTCTGTGATCCTTGCTTTTCTTTTTGTACATAGCTATCATGATCATTATCATCATCTAACACATCACTAGCTGGTGCATATCAACTGCTCATCTCATAAAAAATAACATCTCTACTCACTCTAAACTCACCTATGATAGGGTTAGAACAAAGATACCCTTTCTGCTCTAAAGAATATCCAATAAAAACATGTTTTTTAGCCTTTGGATCAAGCTTCTTTTGTAGCTCATCTGGCACATGTACATATGCAACACAACCAAATACCTTCAAGTGTGATACATCAGGTTTCTTGCCAGTAAAGCATTTTTTCAAGAGTAATCCCATGAACTGCAATTGTGGAAGTTCTATTCATAATATAGACAGCGGTATGGACAACTTCAAACCAAAAATGTTTTGGCATATCTTTTTTAGCCATTAATGCTCGTGCGACTTCTGCAATATGACTATTTTTTCTTTTTGTAACCCCATTTTGCTGTGGGGTATACCTGCAAGTAAATTACCTCTTTATCCCATGAGTCCTTAAGAAGCCACTAAACTCATTAGAGAGGTACTCTCCACCTCCATTTAATCTCAGGCACTTTACTTTTAAGCTTATTTCTATTTTAATAGTTGCCTTAAAAGATTTGAAGTGCTCAAACACATCATGATCTCTTTTCCTTCATGAAATATACCCATGGCTTCCTTGAACAGTCATCAATAAATGTGACAAAGTATTTGTTGCCACCAAGAGATACATTTTGCGTAGGCCCCCAAACATTTGTATGCACTACATCAAGTATTTTTCTGCTCACTTCTCTGTCATGCGTGAAGGGTTGTCTTGCCTGCTTACCAAACTGGCATGCTTCACAGACTTTATGCAATTTTGCAACTCTAAAAGAAGGCAACCTTGTAACCAATCCTTTGGACTGCATTAATTTCAGCCTTTGCACATTTGCATGTCCAATACGTTTATGCCATATTTCAATATATGCAACCACTCCTTTTCCTTTAGCATACATAGCAGCATCCATTGTAGAAATTCCAACATCTAAAGTGAACATGCGGCCAACTCTACTTCCTTTTGTGATCAACCTGCACTTATCATTAAAATCTTCTACAAAACAACCTTTTGCATTGAATCGGACATGCAACCCCTTCTCTACCATTTGGCCAATAGACACTAGATTCTTTGTGATGGATGGCACATGTAATACATCTGTTAGACTCTTTGTCTGGCCATCATGCAAGGACAAGGGAACCTTTCCAATGTGTGAAATTGGGTGGTATGAATCATCACCCGTCTACACATAACCTAGATTTTGTAAGTCTTGTATTTCTCCAAACCATTCAACATGATTGGTCATATGATTAGATGCACTTGAATTAACATACTATACATCATCATGTGTCCCCTTTCCTATAACCCATTCATCATATGCTACATAACAAACAGATGCTCATTTTTATCTTCATTCTGTCATGAAGATGATGCATAGTTTCCTTGCTGCAATTTACCATTGAGAATATCATTCTTCTTAACATAGCAATGGGCTACAATATGTTCTATTTTACCACAACACCATATTAGAGAATTTGGAAATCTCCCAAGTCTCACTTTCAAATAAGGGGTAAAGATTTGGCCATGTGGCTAAATCTTAACCCATGCTTCAAAGTGGGACTTAGAAAGATAACCTATATAATAATTAGGATGGACTCCACTTTTAAGTAAAGGGACAAGATTTGATCATATGGCCAAATATTAACTATATTGAAAATTCCCAAACTATATGAGAATTTTCAAATTTCCTAATATAAGGTTCCACAATAATGGCAAACAATAACAGAATTTCTAGAACCTCTGTTCTGCCATCCACCTCTTCCTCTAGAGCTCCCCTTGCCTCTAAAGTTTCCTGGGCCTCCTGAAACCTACATTTCACTAAATTGCTGATTGAACTTGTTTTGCTGGTTATTGCCAGCACGTCCCATACCATGGCCGCTCGAAGAAAATCTACCATGTTCCCTTCCTAAACTTGAGTAAATGCTTGGACCTATTCACAATTTCTTTCAGAGAAGTCACCCTACATATTGATCTCTTTGGTAATTATGAGAGAGACCAACTCATCAAAATTTGGAAATGGCTTTTGTACGTATACTGAAGTAACAAATGATTTTCATGCCTTCTCATTATTAAGGCCACTCAAAGTGGATGAAACCAAATCATCATCATAAAGTATTGCATCAATCGCTGCTAAAGCATATGCAATGCTCCTCACCTTCAAAATATACTCATTGATAGACATTTTTCCTTTCTTCAAGGTATTCAACTCTTGCTTCATTTGAATCTTTTGTGCCCTTGTATTTACTGAAAATATATTCTTAAAATTTTTTCTCGTTGCACGTGAAGTTTTTGCATTTTTGATATGTCCTGGCATAGTATTATCAATGACTACAGATAGCCAGTACATCACCTTTTTGTCTTTTGCATTCCATTCTTTCCATACCTTTAAATCATTTGCAATCGGAGGGATACCCAGCTCTAGATCCTTTTCTTCACTTGAAACAAACTCATAAAGGCCCTTTCTAATGAGAAAGTTTGTCACACAGAACTTCCATGAAGGGTAGTTGTTCTTATCAAGCTTCTTAATAATGGGATTTTCACTGTTCTCTGCCATTGTCACAAAAAAGGATACAACACATCAAGCAATTCTTCTGCAACCTTTCACAACAAGTGTACATCAATACATAAAGCAACCTTTTTCATTAATTGCTCAATAGTACATGTAAACTGCAACCTATTTGAAGATAAACCTTATGTTTGCTTCTTGGAAAACACCTCAAAAATTACAGATTCAAAATCTGTAACTTGTGCAACCACTTTGGTCAACACAACTGAAATCACAATGTGCCGTGAAACTACTATCCATAACCTTGCGGCTCTAAAATGAGGCCTGAAACAGCCTTAGATGCCCAAAAAAACTACATAAGAGCCCTAAAGGAAGAATCTATAGAATATATAGTGCTTTTCTCACACACCAATTTCATAGCAATCTGAGATTTTTACTCTACCTTGCTTCTAGTGCCTCCACAGGCACTATCCACGAGAATGAGTGGAAGAATAGGAGAGCTTCTTACCCGTTGCTTGCTTTTTTGAACCTTGCTTCTTTTCCCTTGCTTCAATTTTCAAAATCAGCCTCTCTCAGTGGCATAGCTTTGATACCATGTCAAGAATCGCGTGGTGGGGGGACTTGCTTGAGCTACTGTGCCAAACACACACAATATACACAAGAGAAAGCTCACTCAAGAACACAAGAAGAGAGATAGAGGCCAAAACGTTTTCTTGATAATTTCTTCTTCTTCTTTCACACACAATACAATGTACCCAAAGTATAGATAAGATACAACATAAAGGAAAGTGGCCTACTAAGTCAAATAGTGCATAACATACTATACTAATCAACTGGCACTATATCTTTGCCAACTGTAGGTGGGTGTAACAAAATAAATATAATAAGTGATAAGTTAGTGGCCATGTGAGTATCGTAATGACCACCAACATGCTAAGTGTAGACGTGTGGACCCATCTAGCCAGGCGGTCCATCATCAATGTCTGCACGTGTTGAGCTTGCCATCTCAACAAAACTTGCATACAGATGACCACACCATAGAAGATTGCCAAATGTTTTAGCACTCTACTTACTTTTTCTGGGAAGCTCACGATACTCAAGAATGTGCTATCATCTTTGATAGTCTACATGGCCTCTTTGTTCTCCTTTAGTAAGGCTTCATGGGCCTTAGTTGAGAAGCTTTTCATACAGTTTCTCTGGAAAAGAGCTAATGGCAATGGCATGGTGCAGATTAGTTGGGATTGCATCATAGCAAGGAAAGATGAGGGAGGTGTAGGTATTAACCCCCTAGCAAACAAAGCCAATAGACTTGTATTTAAGTTGATGCTTAGAATGCACAAGGGACAACCATGGTCTATTATCCTCACTGAGTGGTTAACTAAGTCCAAAGACCACGGCCAAAACTGATCTGGAGAGTCATGCTAGGACATAATTTGCTATTATCAAGACCTAATCAAGATCCCACAGTCCCCAATAGCTCAAGGGCTAGCTATGAGATGGCAATGTATCATTGCTCAAGCTTTGTGATTTGTAGAGCTCAAAAAATTGGGAGACATCACTGGCATCATCTTTCTGGTACAACCCCTTTGCCTTTGATCCTCTGACTACTTCTGCTCTAGTCAATCATATGATGGCTAAATCAATGGCCATAAAAGGCTTAAAATACTGGTCCAAACTTTGGTTACCTAAACAAAAATGTTGGGTCCCACCCGAGTTTGTCAAGGCTCACTTCAACTTCATTGACAAGGGATATCTTTTATTTCTCAGGATGATGCATGAGACCTGAGGTAGGACTGGCCCACTTCCCCTATTACTTGCACTAATTCTCCCTTACTAGCTTTGGTAAGCCCTACAGGCAAGCAACTCTTGTGATGCCAAGAAAGGAAAGATCATACGTCCTCCTCCTTGGCAATCCCCCTCACATTGAAAGATAAATGGATGAAGTGTAGTCCGCCTGCCTCCCTTCTCAACTGGGAGCGAAGGGCTAAGAGAGTATGGAAAATCACTCCTTCCTACTGCTTAAATTGCCTTAGGTGAAGGTTCCTACTTAGAAAGCTACCACTTAGGTCACGGGTAGCCAAAAGGTTTATGATATCCCTACTTTTCCCTCTCTGCAAGAGACATGAAGAGGATGAGAATCATTTGTTTTGGGACTGCCCTACAATCCAACCATTGTGGTTCAAGATGAGGAAATGACTGAAGGGATCTAATCTTAGAGATGATTTTGGATTCGCAACTATTTTTTTGGGGACCGAGGATTGCTTGATGAAGCCACCTAGAGACTTGTTACCTTGAACTCTTCTGTCATCCTAAAGTTCTTTTGGGGTAGAGGAGGAATAACATTCTGTTCAAGAGCCATCACCGGTTAATAGATGCTGACTACGCGAGTCAACTGAAGAAAGAGGTTATTATGGTCCTTAAGTGGTTGAGTCCACCCACTAGGTTTTTAAGCTCTGTTGTAAAAAGATAGGGAATATGCCTTAAACTATTTTGTGTTTTGGCATGTGACCAGCTGCACCTACCATCCTCAATGCTATTAATTCTTTTACTCCAATGAAATGAAGAGAATGCATTACAAAAAAAAAAGAGTATGTGTAGACAATTTGAAATGAAATTTCAATGTTTTACATGTTCTATCACAAACACTCATTATGTTGTGAGAAAATAATGAGAAATGAAGGTGTGTTATATATATATATATATATATATATATATAAAACAAACAAACCCTTCAAGGTTTTAGTTAATGACAAATGTGTTTATCCCATATACACACACATGAAGGGAGAGGGGGGCAAGTAAACATGATTGCTTTATAGGTATAGTTGTAAACTAAAACTAAAGCTTTGTGTTACGACTTGCACAAGCATAAAGTATCTATAAAACATCAATAGTGTTTGAAGAGCACCCTACCACGGCACAAATATCGAACCACGAACCGGCTAAGATAGAGGCTGCAAATACATTTGCTGGCCACAAAAACCTGCAAGAAAACTCTCCTTCTTCTCACCAAGAACCATGCTCCCCAAACACACAAGAGGAAGGCACACAAAAAATTGAGAATTATTCCATCCTCACCCTCTTCCTCTTCCTCACTCTCCATAAGGTCTTGCAAAAGAGCACAAGAGAGAAAAGCAAGAACAAGAAGGCAAGTGTTGTGCCAAAATGAGAGAGGGAGAAATGAACTGTGAGAAGAGAAGATAAAGGAAGAGAGAGGGTGTAACCACCTTAACCTCTCACCTCCCCAAATCCCACGGCTACAACCACCTCCTTTTCCTTTCTTGAATTATAAAATTCAAATTTGCATACATTGGCTAAGGTCTAAGGACCTTTCAATTTTTAGCATGAGACAAAAGGGTTACCTTTCCTTTTCCTTTCAACATTTTTTTAATGTGAGCCTTTTGGACTACACATTTTATATTGCTTCATATTTGAAATTTTTACAAGAGAGTACAAAAGCAAAGTGTTAGTTTGCAAAGGATGTTTCCATGTTTAGCACATTTTGGTGCCTATATTTGCACTTGCCGGTCATCATTTCCTCCCACGCTTAAGTGTGAAGGGTCCCCGCGAACAAACTTGAAGAAGAATCACAATCAGCACAACTTGGAAAAATCTTCATCTTCATCTTCGGTCGTCAATCTTCATTTCTTTTCTTCAATCTTCTTTGAATTGTTATTGGATAGGGAAATAAAATAACCACACAATAGAAAAACACAACTAGGTCGTAAAGCCTAGGTAGCAAACACCCAAAACAACAAAAACACAAAGGATAGGGTTTTCCAACAAATTGAACGCAAGACCAACGTCACACTCAAGTTAGGAAATAAATAATAACTATGCCATGAAGGTCTAAAAAGAGACCCGAAAAAGATAAATCAAGAGAGTACACCCTTACAAAGGATATTCCATTGGAGTTCTCCCACCCAAAAAATTGTGTTTGAGAAAAGGAAAGGGAATTTGGCTTTATAGAATATAAAACAAACAAAAATAGAAAAGAGTCTTGCATTTATTTTGGAGAAGGGTGCTATTGGTGTGAAGGGTATGTAAGAGAAGATATGCATGTGAATGAGCCTTAGGAAAGGTTTCCTTCATATGGGTTTGAAATCTGGGCTTTACTATGGTTGAGATAATGTAAAATGTCATTAAAAATAAAAGAAATTGTAGGATAGGATAAGGTCAAGAATTCGCCGCCGTTACTGTCATAAACGTGACTTTGCAGCGGCCACAGGAAATCGAACCACTCCATCATCAAAGGGATGGGCCGAGATGATTCTGTCAAACGATGGATGATGAAGGAGCTTTTGTTTGCATAGTACAGCCGTGGGTTGATAGGCGAGGGTTGAGAAAAGGGAGAAGGTGAAGGATTGGATGGTTGTCGCATGATGGTGGAGTAGTTTTAGAATGGAAATCAATCATGGAAAAGCTTTATTTTGTGGTTTGCATAGTGATCATTTGCATCAGCATCTCCATCACTTCCTCTTCCACATCACATCAGGATAATAGACAACCCCCACTGCTGGTGAAGCCCCATGGAGTCGCAACTCACCACACAGAGACCATCAAGACTATCTTATGTTCATTCAGTTTCTGAATCTCACAGGAGAAAGCTTTGAAATTAGATGTGGCAAACAACACTCATGATGGCAGGAGATAGAATGAGTCGATTTGTTGAAACGAAGGCACGAACTACATAAACATCTTCCTCCATTGGACCTCTCTTTGACATTACAAAAATACAACCTTGTTTTCCCATCGAGAATGCAACCTTCTTCATTGAAGTTCTTCATGCTTCAAAATATGCCTTCTTACAGATTTCATAACCACCTCTTCCCGGCCAGTGCACCAAATGAAGAGCACCCTGCCACGGCACAAATCGAACCACGAACCGGCTAAGATAGAGGCTGCAAATACATTTGCTGGCCACAAAAACCTGCAAGAAAACTCTCATTCTTCTCACCAAGAACCATGCTCTCCAAACACACAAGAGGAAGGCACACAAAAAATTGAGAATTCTTCCATCCTCACCCTCTTTCTCTTCCTCACTCTCCATAAGATCTTGCAAAAGAGCACAAGAGAGAAAAGCAAGAACAAGAAGGCAAGTGTTGTGCCAAAATGAGAGAGGGAGAAAGGAACCGTGAGAAGAGAAGATAAAGGAAGAGAGAGGGTGTAACCACCTCCACCTCCCACCTCCCCAAATCCCACGGCTGCAACCACCTCCTTTTCCTTTCTTGAATTATAAAATTCAAATTTGCATACATTGGCTAAGGTCTAAGGACCTTTCAATTTTTAGCATGAGACAAAAGGGTTTGACCTTTCCTTTTCCTTTCAACATTTTTTTAATGCGAGCCTTTTGGACTACACATTTTATATTGCTTCATATTTTGAAATTTTTACAAGAGAGTACAAAAGCAAAGTGTTAGTTTGCAAACGATGTTTCCATGTTTAGCACATTTTGGTGCCTATATTTGCACAAATTTGCCGGTCATCATATTTCTTCTTAAACTGCAGACTAATTTTAAGACGGTCCAAGGCTTTGTTTTCATCCACAAAGTACTGAGGTACATTTTGGAGGAATTGTAGGCAACACATCCTTTCCAATAAAATGATGAATGTGGTAGGGAAGCCCTATGCAAAATAATGTAAGAGATCCATTTGAGCAACTACTACATCCTCATTTGGATTAATCAGCATCTGGGGGATACCCTTGCAAGTATTCAAGTGTGACTGATGATGCATGAACGCAAGATACCAGCAAAAGTGAGTAGCAAGACAAACTGTGGTATCTCCAGTAGTACCATGTACCCTAGCAAAGTGGAGGTAAGAATTGGAACATGCTGCAAAAGTATCCCAAGACCCTGGAATGAGAGGCCAATCAAACACTGGACCTGTCACTGAATCATGTAATGTCCACTGTCTTCTACGAAGGATGTCACCATCATACCCTGGAGTATCCAGCACTGTTTGGGGAGGAAGGTTAATGTAATTTGTCAGAGAGGGTAATGGAATGAAAGGAGAGCATTGTAATGGAGGATAGGACAGATCATAAAAAGAGGGTAATTGAAGGGATAAAGAAGGTGGAAAAGATGGAGAATACATAAAAAATGTATGAAGGGATTCTGTTGGAAAAATTGAAGGAATAGGAGGAACAGTAGGTGGAATGTCACAAGGAGTAGGAGATAATGTAGGATCAGAAATGAAAGGACATGTAGTGAACACTGGAATGTGAGGAAATCCTGAAGGGGTAAATGATAAGAGAGGAATATTATTAGGACTAGATGAAAGAAGAGAAACATATAATGGGAAATGATAAGACATTAGGGAATATGATAAAAGATCAGTAGGATCTAAAGGATAAATAGAACATCAGAAATTTAAATCCTGAAAGAAAGACTTAGTAAATAATGGGTTATTAGCAATGAAGCTAAACAACTGAGATTGAAGAGGCTGGATATTTGATTTATGAAAGACACTTCTGAGGCGGCGAGGTTCCAAAGCAACATCCTCCAAAGGTGGATGCCAAGCATATCCCTTGCACCAAGATGTCTGCTCATGATAAGTTCGTAAACTCTCTGCTAATAGAAGCTCAACTAAATGTACATACATTATTGCCTGTAAGATGACATCTCCCATATAAACGTTTAAATCTTCCTCATCAGGGATCTGTAGATAGCCTATAAGATACATGAAAGAGAGTAACTAGACCTCATGGGAAATCAAGTCATCCACAAATCTGTCAAAAATAGCTCGTAAGAGATCCGCAGGCCAGAGATTGGACCATCCATCCTCTGGAGGCTCTAAATCCACATTGCTCAAAGAGATATATAAGGCAAACCTCTGTTGATGATATTCACCCAAAAGGATGGAGGAGGTGACACGAATTCAATATAACAGACAAAATCATTCTGCACACAATCCATCCGCCTGCTGAAGGTGATCAACCTTAGTTGAGAACCCATCACATAGCTTAGCCTTATGTTGCAACTGATTAACCTCCTCTTGGGATGACACAATAGAAGATACAGGAGCAGGAGGGGAAACAGAAAGAACATCCACCTTCTGATTAAGTTCTTTAATGAGTTTTTGTTGGGACTCTATAGTGTCCTGAGATTGTTGGAACTGACCCTCACTGGTAGCAAGCTTACTAGCCAAAGTGACCATCTCTGCAAGAGAAGAATTCTTCTCAAGCATCAAAGATGCATTCTCCTCCTCTAGTTTAACAACCTTAACTTCTAGCTCCTGAATAGTGACCTTCTGTGAATCCATTAAGGCTGTGGGAGTAGTCATCTGATTGTGGATATCACTGAGGGTAGCCCTTTCTAAAGACAGATCCTCCAGTGCCTTACTCAATTGACTAGTGAGGGAATCCACCTTGTCTTGCATGGAAGTGTAAACACTGGTGTACAGTGTCTGAAGATAGGAAGTAAGGGAAGTTTCCAGAGTAGACTTGCATTGGAAACTATCTATGGAAGCATGGGGCCAACTCAAATGGTTTGTAATGATGAAGGGATCTGTGAATCTAATTTTCCTTCCTTTTGAGCGGCAAATAGATTGGTATAGGAAAGGAATGAAGGAAGGGCACTGCCAGACACAGCAGGAGTGAATGTTTGCACCAGTGGATCTTGGACAGAAGGATTGGAAGGTCCCTTTGTGCGAAGGCATTTCTTTCTAGAAAAAATAACAGGTGACTCCTCATCTTCTGAATTAAGCTGCATGGGCCTAGGAGAAGAAACTGATACTGTAGGCTGCACTGGTAAAGGAGCTAGATCTGGTAGCACTGGAACACCACCAGGAGGAGGTGCAAAAGTAAGGATCCTCTGGAGGAAGGCACCATAAGAAACATTACTATTTTGACCCTTCCTGACACGCTAGAAATGCTGATCCATCTTAGATAACAGGAAACTTGCCCAATTGAATTTAGCTCCCTCCAGAATCTTCATAGAAGCAGTGAATAATTCTTTTGACAGGTATTTGGATGTAGTCTTTCCTGACATGAACCGGTCCTGTAGGAACTGGCATAACTGCTTCCAGACTGGAGAAGAAATGTGGGCAACAAATACCCCTGAGCTATTAATGAGCTGGTTAAGGAGCAAGGGGGTGGAAGTTTCCTTCTTCATCAGTGTGACTATCTCCTCAACCATCAATAGTAGCTGGTTACCACTGGGCACAAAGGAAGCAGACAATGGCAAACATAATGCTTCACTGATATTGGCTACTGATAAACAGAATGTCCGGTTGTAAGCCATGCCAGACTAGTTTTGTAAGAAGCGAGGAAAGAATAACACAGCTTCTCATCCACAGGTGGTAAAGTGAGAGCCACAAATGGGCGAAGGCCAGCTCGTCGAATACAATCTACTTGTAACAGAAGAGAATAGTCATGGACCGCAAGAGGAACATGCTGGACCACAATTGGAGGCGTAGAAAGAGGTGCCATTCAGACTATGGTAAAAAAAAAACCCACACACACAACCACGAAAACAAAAAGAAAACCTGCAAAACCCAAAAACAAAACCAAGACTGAGACCATCGACAGGAAACCGACTAATTTACACGACTGACTGGACCATAACAACCCCCAGGCAAACCACATCCTAGAAAAAAATTCGGCATGACCTCTACACACGTGCGATCGAAAGCTTCATGCTATGCAGACATACATGCACCCTGTAACCCTGTATTAGGCAGAAAATAAAATAAAACTACATTCCGTAGCCCAGATAGAGACTCAATAAAATCATGACACAATCAAATATTCTGACTAAAAACGAGAATAAATACCATGTTGACCAATGTCAGATTACTACTCCCACTCCCACGTAGCATTCACGTCCTACAGTGCGGCAGAGTATGTGAGTGAAACTAACAACTCATTTTTTATTATATAAACAATTAAGTATTGTTCATTATTAAATTAACCCGTTAATGCATGGTGAGTCGACATCGTAACCCAGCCCCACTCAGATTTTGACATGGCTGGACTGACCGACTGGGTCTCTACTAATCCAATTCCTTGTTCTAATTAGATGATGTATGGCACTTGCATGCATGCATTTGTGACTTCGGGGGTTGATTTTAATTACAAGTTAATGTGTTTGAAACGCGTGTGCATGTGCATTTGTGAATTGATTTTAATTTACAACTTATGTGGGTTAGGGTGCAAAGGTGCACATGCAATGGCGGGGGTTCTTTTTACAATTAACGTTCGGTTCATTTTATTTACAATTTATGAGGTGTAGTTTGTTAATTATGTGTGTGCAACGTTCGGTTGATTTTATTTATAATTAATATGTGTTATTGTGCAAGTGAGAGGGGGAAAAAGGAAGGAACCTGGTAATGTGTGGGTCTGCCTGTGGAGTCTGAAATCACAACCTCCAAAAGTGGAATGTCCAGTCCACAAAATCCACAAAACAGTCAAACAGTCGACTGCCAAGAGTCGTCCTGTTGGATAGAAAAACAAAAACAAGCTAACACCGTGACCACGACAAAGAACAATGAAATGGATGACCAAAAGAAAATTAGAAAAAAAATATATGTCTTGGATTTATTTGGATGTGTTGATTTGTAGGGTTTTTATGTTTTTAGTTTGTGGTGTTTGGTTAAGTTGAAGTGTGTGTTTTGTTTTTTTGTTTATTTGTTTATTTGTTTCTCGGTTTATGGTGATGGATCAATAAAAAAAAGGAAAGAAGGGTTTTTTTTGTTTTGTTTGGTTAAGTTGTTATTTGTTTTTATTGTGTATGGTTTTATATTTGTTTTTGTTTTTGTTTGGGGTTTGTGGTGTTTTTTTTGTTTTTAACCAAGAACCCAAATTT
Organism: Lygodium microphyllum; assembly: GCF_053477565.2. Classification (NCBI taxonomy): domain Eukaryota; kingdom Viridiplantae; phylum Streptophyta; class Polypodiopsida; order Schizaeales; family Lygodiaceae; genus Lygodium; species Lygodium microphyllum. The sequence goes on along the minus strand of NC_141147.1, from coordinate 141,358,986 downwards.
TCCCACTACGAGGACGGAAACCCATATTGTTTCAATGTGATGGAAATGTTCATTTGATGTTGGGGAGTTTCGAAAAAAATTGTTTATAATAAATACATTATCATGAGATGTTTCCAAAAAGAAATGAGTTCCCAACATTATGTGAATATTTTTTTATTCAAAGAAAATATCCAAAATAGGAAAGAGGGTAAATGTGATTTTTTTATTTTTTTAAAAATTATGTTCTGATTTTTATGTATTTTTTTGGATTTTTAATCAAATTTCCTCAATTTAGAGAGAATTTCAGCCAATTTGGAATTTTTAGGAAAATTTTAATAGTATTTCTCAGAAAGAAAAATTATTAAACTGTGGAAAAAGGTTTCAACAAATTTTGGTAATTTTTCAGAAGTTGTTTTGATTTTTTAATGATTTTTTTTCAAATTTTAAATGTGTTGAATGGATTTTGTGATTAAAAAATGATTTTTGGGATTTCAAAAATGAATACCCGGACACGCGTGAATGGCTGCGTGTGAACGAACGATGATGCACCACCGCACAGACAAGTCGAATCGCGCGTCTCGCGCGTGAACAGTCGCAAAGAGACACGATCATGTGAACAGACACGCGAATGTCAGACGGTCTCTCGCACGAACAACACATATGTGAAGCCACGGACGGTCTCCCGCACGAACAACACACATGCGACGGGGGAGGGTGGGGTGAAGCCAACTGGGGGAGGGTCGGGTAAAGGGGGGGAGGTGGGTGTTAAGGGGGGAATGGGGGGTTAAGGAAGGGGTGGTGGGTTAAGGGGAGAATGGGGGTTAAGGAAGGGGTGGTGGGTTAAGGAGGGAATGGGGGTTAAGGAAGGGGTGGTGGGTTAAGGCGGGAATGGGGGGTTAAGGGAGGGGTGGTGGGTAAGGGAGATGTCGGGCATAGGTGGGCGGAGGCTAGGGCGGGTGGAGCGGCACCAGGACAGGTGGCAGGGGAGCGGCACACCAGGCGGCGGTGCGCAGACCAGCGGCAGCACCAGGCGGGCAGCGGCAGCCTGAACCAAGGCACCTGGACGGTAACGAGGCCAGGGCGGGCGGAGGATGGAGGAGGAGGAGGGTGAAGGGAAGAAGAGGGATGGAGGCGGGAGAAGAAGAGAGGGAGGAAGAAAGGAGGGGGAGGAAGGTGTCGGGCGTAGGTGGGGGGAATGGGAGGGAAGATGGTTGGGGAGGAGGATGAAGGGAGAGGAAGGCGTCGGGGAGAGAGAAAGAGGGAAAAGAAGAAAGAGAGAGAGAGAGAGGGTGGTTGGGATAGGGGGGGAGGGTGGTAACAGATGCGGGAGGGGGGGGGGGTATAATTTTTTGAAGTAATAAATAAATTAATTAAAAGAAAGGCGTGCCCCCGTCCCGCGTGAGTGCGCGGGGCAGGGTAAAAAAATTTACAGTGGCGGGATCGGAACGGCGCTGGGACGTCAGCACGGGGTGCGCTTACGCGACGGGGCGTTGCAAGACGTGTAAAACCGCAAATGCGTGCGTTCACGCGCGAGACGAGTTGCGCGAGACACGTCAAAATAAAGAAAAATTAATATCTAACAATCTGATCATGAAAACGAAATGGTGTAAAAATGAAAAATGTACAAGATGGCAGGGGGAAGATAGGGGAAAAGGTCAACGGGGGTTCCGAGGGGAATAAAGGGCGTGCACATGCAAAAAAACATGAAAAACGGCCCCGAAAACACATACAAGGATTAATTTCGGGAAATCCGTGCATCCGAATAAAGTGCAAGAAGAAGGAAAAATGTGCAGAAGAACGTGCCTGACAACCCTATCACGTCAAAACACTATTCCGACTGAGATAAGACACCTTCACATGGAAAAAACGTAAAAAGGACACACGCAAATACGGTCGGAAATTAATAACAGAAGATTGGTTCACTGAAACAGGGGGCAGCAAAAAAAACAAATGTGTGGCGGAAGGGGTTGCATAGGGCTGTCACATCTAACCTGAGTTCCGGGGGAATGAGGAGGGGTTCACATGCAAAAAACACCAAAAAGACACTCAAAAACACTTGTAAAAATTAATGATGAAAAATCTGAAAGTCGGAATAGGGGGAGAAAAAAGGAAAAATGTAGGAAAAGGCGCATGGACACGGCAGTCAAGTCAAACTAGAATTCCGATGCAAATAGGGCAGGTGCACATGGAAAAATGTCAAAAGACACACGAAAAGGTCCCGAAAAACCGCAACAATTAATATTGGACAAACCGTGCATCGGAATGACACAGAGTAAAAAGGAAAAATGTCAGGGAGGAAGGGGAGGACAAGGCTATCACATCAGAGCATGGTTCCGTAGCAAGCAAGACACATTCACATGGAAAACCGTCTAATATACGCAAAATCCTTCAAAAATTAATAACTCAAAAATCGTGCATCGGAACTGGGGTGGGTAAAAAGAAAAATTGGACAGTTCAAAGGGACAAACAGGGTTGTAAGAGCAAATGGGGATTCCGCTGAATGTAGGGTGCGTTCACATGGAAACACATCAAAATAAGGGAGAAAGAGAAATGGAGGAGAAACAGCCCCAAGGGAGGGGTGACAGTGGATGGGTGGGTGGGGAAGGACCCCGGGAGGGTAAAAGAAAGTCATGGCATACATGTATGATCAAAGTGAGGCATATGCAAGGCGGTATGCCACATAGACGTGCAAGGACACGTCCCCACACTTAAAACATTAACGGCAAGGGAAATGCATCACGACAGCCGACGATTTGACAACCGACTGGACGCTGACAGACTGGATGCTGACGCCCCCACACTTAACACCTTAACATACACGTGCAATCAGGAGATAGGGTTAGGAAAACTTGGCCCGTGTGGCAGATAGTTGAAATCGATTGTCGATGTCGCGCGCTGTGTCTTAGGCAGCGGCAGGAGGTACCAGAGCTCGTTCTGCAATAGACACGTCCAGCATGGCAGGGACCATGTAACAGCACCTAGGGAGGTAGCTAATGGATGAATCTCGTCGGGTCGGTGTCACTGATGAAGGATAGTCACTCAGCTTACAGCACTTAGATGGGATGAGAGAACAGTCACTCGCCCCAGTACGGACATCACTCAATGAATAATGATTGAAACCCATATCTCACACCCGGTTTAGGAATTGACAAGGGAATGGTGTAAAGGGAGTATGCCAGGGTGCACAGTTGATGGTACATTAGTGCGTCCAACTCGTCTGGCATAGGTGCAAGGAGGAAGGCAAGGGAGCCTTACAGTGCAATGTATAGAACAGGGTGACGTGTCTTGTGATGACGGCAGAAACCCACCCCGTGGGTGCATAGGAAAAAGAGAACATACCTTACTCCAAAGATCGTAATGTCCCTCAATCCGCACCTCTCGGTAATTGATTGAAGAAACTCCAGTCACACTCAGTCCACCCTCTGTCTCACGCTCTGTTGAAAGATACAGGAGGGTAGCCTGTGCCTTACACCCATTGATGTAATCCTCACGGTCACTTGTGTAAAGGTTGTATGCCTTGTGTGCATTTGATGGTGCAACGGTGCATCCCACCCTGTGCCGGCATACAGTGCAAGAAGGAAGGCCAGGGAGCCTTATGGTACAGTGCACAAGAATAGATCGTGCTTTGTGCATTGAGAGGCCCTTCCCGTGCGTGTAACACTCCATTCACACATTTCACCTCTCATGGGATTTGAAGGGAAGACTGGTCACTCGCCCCACCCTTTGTCTCACACTCGTTTGATAGTTACAGAGGGCAACCCATACTCACTTCCCCATCCTGTTAGGATGAAAGCTCGCGTCACTCGATTGTTTGTCGATGAAGATCGCATCGTCAGTTATTGAAGAGGCTTACCCAGGGAGGTAGCCATCAGATCGAACGTTGTGTTAGATAGAAACATGGCGTCTGCTAGAGGACTGTCAAACGCTCTGCAGAAAGGTGCAGGACACAGCGTACCAAGGGAGGCAGCTTCGGAACTGGATCCTGGGGATGTCAACTGATGAATCCACTTTCTGGACTGTTGGGTGTTGCCACCTTTTCCACGGCCAGCTTCTCGCCCAAGGGTGTTGACCACCGTTTCTTGGAACGAGGCCTGCTATGACAGGGAATTTCTTCCTTTTCTCCCATAATAGTTTTTTTTCTTTTTCTTGTTTTTTTTTTGGTTTCTTTTTTCTTGTTTTTTTTTTCTCCTATTCCCGAGGGTATCTCCACCTTTTCTCGAAGAACAGGTCAGCATGACAGGGACCGAAGTCTTGTTTTCCCATGACCAATATGTATATTTTTTTTCTTTTTCGAATTAAGCAAGGGAATGGTAGAAATACCATTTGTCAGAACCATCCTCACCATTGCCACTGGTGGAAAATAGAGGATAAGAGATCAGGGGCGGGAGGTGGGGCTGAGGGGACAAAGGGTTGCGTTCACCCCATCAAGAGTGGCTGAAGAACGGCTATCAGAAGTAGCATCATAAGAGTTACAGTGCCACGCCAACGAGGAAAAGGATCAGGTGACTGTGATTGTCAAGATCCCCAAGGAGGGAAGTACTTCTTCAAGCGATAGCCATTAATCAGGAAGGGATCATCAGAGGCATCAACAATCTACACTGGGACAGAGCCATTAGGGTTGACAACAAGTACCTTATATGGGCCCATCCACCGCTGTTGAAGCTTGCCAGGAAACTTGCGAAATCGTGAATCATAGGCTAGGGCCAAATCACCTTCTTTGAACTCCTTGTGCTTGATGAAACTATCATGGTAGGCCTTACGTCGAGCTTGTGTCGCTTCCATGCACTGTAGAGCCATCCTGTGAGTTTCGTTGAAACATTCCAAGCGTAGGAGACGAGGTTGCAGTTAATCATCGTCCCCTAAACGCTCTTTGATAGCCACTCGCAAAGAGAGCAATTCCAGTTCAACAGGGAAAACAACTTCTGTACCATACACCAGTTGGAAGGGTGTCTGTCCTATTGCTGCTTTATGGGAGGTTCTGTACGCCTAGAGGGCCACATTCCAAGTGCAGGAGACGACGTTGCAGTTAATCATCGTCCCCTAAACACTCTTTGATAGCCACTCACAAAGAGAGCAATTCCAGTTCAACAAGGAAAACAGCTTCTGTACCATACACCAGCTGGAAGGGTGTCTGTCCTTTTGCTGCTTTATGGGAGGTTCTGTACGCTTAGAGGGCCTTTGTAAGCTGATCATCCCAATCATGATGATGTGCAGCAATCGTCCTTGTCAGGATTGAGCAGAGAATGTGATTGGTGACTTCGACTTGGCCGTTGGCTCTGGGGTAGTAAGGAGTGGACTTGCGTTGGCGGATCTTATACAGCTCTGTCAACTCTTCCATGATTTTATTAATGAAATGAGTGCCTTTGTCACTTACCAGCTCTAGGGGACAGCCAAAACGAGTGATGATATTCTCATATAGGAACAGGGCCACGCTGTTGCCATCATCTCGCTTCAAAGCTTTGGCTTCACACCACTTAGTAACATAATCCGTACATACTAGGATGTATCTGTTCTGTTTTCTTCTGGTGGGAGGATCGATTGGGCCGACAAAGTCGATGCCCCACTTCTCGAATGGCTTCAAAGGAAGGATAGGTTGCATTGGCATAGCACTAGTCTTGGTGGGTTTCCCCATCCTCTGACATGCGTCACATCGCTTGCAGTAGTCATAGGCATCCTTATGAATGGTCGGCCACTAGTAACCTGCGCAGAGCCTTCCTGGCTGTAGCTTCTCCTGCAAAGTGGCCTCCACATGGCTCGTCATGGCAAGCCTTCAAAACAATCCCAATCTCATCTCCTGCAACACATCTTTTGAGCACTTCATCTTTGCCTTTCTTGTACAGTGCACCGCCCAACAGAGTGTAGGGGGGTTGATTCTAACATAAGCTTCTTCCTTTCCTGACTAGAAATGCTAGGAGGGTACTGTTGGGTTGCCAGCAGATTGGCAATGTCTGCATACCAGGGGGTTACAGTTTCTACCAGGAATAGGGAAGCATCAGGGAGGTTTGGATCATCTTGCTCCTCGTCTGCAGTCTGCGGGATACACGACAGATGATCAGCCAGAACATGGGAACGACCATGTTTGGTAATTACCTCAAAGTCGAACTCCTGGAATAAAAGGATCCATCTCATCATTCGTCCTTTCACGTCTGCTTTGTTCATCAGGAAGGATAGGGCCTCATGATCCACATAAAATTTAAAGTGGGTAGACAGTAGGTAGTGGCGAAACTTCTCTAGGGCAAACACCATTGCCAAGCACTCCAGCTCGATCACTGTATAGTTCCGCTCTCTATCAGTGACTTTTTGGCTTGCGTAATAGATGGGCTACTCCAGCTTCGAGGATCCCTTCTGGAATAGGACCGCACCTAAGCCTTCAATTGATGCATCAGTGTGTACATGAAACTCGTTCGTCCAATCAGGAGGTTGCAAGATGGGTGCCTCAATTAGACACTGCTTCAGAGTGTTGAAGGCTTTGTCACATTCTTCCGTCCAAATAAACTCTGCATCTTTCCTCCGAAACTTGTGCAAGGGGGTTGCCTTTGTTGCAAAATGGGCTATGAACCTTCTGTGGTAACCCACATGGCCCAGGAATCCCCTCAACTGTTTGAGGTTGGTGGGTGTTGTCAGAGCTGCGATCTTCTCGCTCTTTGTAGGGTTTGTTGATATCCCTTGTGTAGAGACAATGTGGCCCAACAGAACTCCAGAAGAGACTCAAAAGATGCATTTTTCGGGGTTGAGGGAGATCCCATACTCCCGGCATCGGTCAAAGCATTGTTCCAAATGTCCCCAGTGTTTAAGAATCAGACTGTAAACACAGAAGTCATCCAAATATACCTCAATAAAGTCGTGCAGATGATTTTGGAATGCGGCCATCATGACTCGCTGGAAGGTAGCAGGGGCATTGCAGAGCCCAAACGGCATCACTCGATAAGTGTAGGTCCCCCATTCTGTGGTGAAGGTTGTTTTGGACTGATCTTCTTCTGCTATCTGCACTTGGTTGTATCCACTGAAGCCATCTAACAAGGAGTAAAGCTCATGTCCTGCTTGTTGAGATATCGAGCTCCACTTGTGATATGCCAGGGTGACCGTTGTGCATTTATGTCACCGACGTGTCAGTTGCAGATGCGGTTGGTACACCGCCCATGAATAATAGCTAGACGACAGCTATCCTTATCTACTCTAGTTTGTGGCTCAGTTAGTATGCCACCTTAGTTAGTTGTCTTTGGTTTGAGACCCATATATAGGGTTCTTCTATTTCTTTGTATGAGAGTTCTTTTGGCTTACACAACTAAGAAGAGGAAAATTGTTTTCAGCCTCCACCCTTGTGTGTATTCCCCCATTGTGTAAGCAAGAAAGCTACAAGTGAGACTCCTTCCTTCTCTCCCACAATCTTGACATGGTATCAGAGCCTTGTTCGTGGTAAGGAGCTCAAGAAAGCAAGCCAAGCTCGCGGTGTTCTGGTAAGAGGAGTAGTGTTGCTTTCATTTTCTATTTTGGGAGCAGATCTCTGCAGGTAGCACAGCCGGAAATTGCAAGAGTGTATTGTCTCAGCTTGAGACGCCTTTCGCGGTGAAGCAAGAGGGCAGTATATGCTGCGGGATAGGGCTTTAGCCCTGGGCGACCTTGTTTTTTTTATTTGAGGTCATTTCGGGGCCTATTTTGGAGGCGGAAGTTTTCTGCATGCACTCAGGAAAAGGTCAAGTTTTATGCTGTGCGACCACTGTTCTACAGGTCGGTGAAAAGTTACCACAGAAATTGCATCGTATGCTTGTGTGCAGAGACATAGGGAGTTACAGAATCATCCTTGGTTCCTGTTTATGCAAAATCGTCACTAGGAAGTGACTGTGTGGTCAAATACCACTTTCGCCAGTTTTGCAAATTTGCCCTTGTGAGGGTGAAGCTGTGTTTCTTGCAGTGACAGAATTTTTTGCAGTATTCTGTAATGGTGTCTGATTCTCTTTCACAGATTGTCACTGAAAAGCTTGACAAGAACAACTTTCAAGCATGGAAGTTTAGAATGACGAATTTCCTTATGGGAAAAGGATATTGGGAATTTGTTGCAGGAAATGAAGAAGAACCAGTTCTTCCTGATGTTCCCAATCAACAGCAAATGCAGGCATTCAAAGCATGGCATGAGAGAGCCAGGAAAGTTATGTACTGGCTGTCTATCAATATTTCAGACTCTATGATTGTGCATATTCAGGATGCAAGTACGCCAAAGGAGGCATGGGATACTTTGTCAAAAATGTATAGCACAAATACGCAAGCCAGGAAAATGCAGCTCAAGCAAGAGTTGCATAATGTGCAAAGAGAAAGTATGAGCATCAATGACTACCACATGAAGGTGAAGAAGATTGCAGATGCACTTGCTTCCATTGGGTCGCCAGTGGAAGATGATGATTTAGTTTCTGTGACCTTGAATGGTCTAGGAAAGGATTATGCACAGTTTCGGACATCCATTTCAGTTCGTGAAAGATTTCCTGATTTTGAGGAGTTGATTGCTCTTCTAATTTCTGAGGAGCAGAGAAATGGTGGTGCATCTTCTTCAGGAGGAACTTCAAAAGAAACTGTCTTCTACTCAAATGCTGGAAGAGGTAGAGGCAGAGGTAGAGGAGGCCGATTTGGAGGCCGTGGTAGAAATCAGAATATGCAGCAAACTCAAGAAAACCAGTCCTATGGAGGAGGACGTGGTAACTCTAGAGGCAGGGGGAGCCAAAGAGGTCGTGGTGGATGGCAAAGAGGCCAAAATGCAAACAGCAATGTTGAATGCTACTACTGTGGTAAAATGGGTCATATGGCTAAAGATTGCTATAAAAAGCAGAATGACATCATGAATGGAAAACTGCAACAAGGAAATTATGCATCTTCTAGTAGACAGGGTGATGACAGAAATGAGCATTTGTTTATGGTGCAGTACATGAACAATTCTGTGACAAGTGCAGAAGAAAGAAATGATGTATGGTATGTTGACTCAGGTGCATCAAACCACATGACAAGTCATGCAGAATGGATGGAGGATGCAAGAAAAATGGAAAAACCAAGATTTGTGGAGACTGGTGATGATACTGCACATCCTATTGTGCAGATTGGAAAAATTCCCTTGTCTATGCAGGATGGGAAAAAGAAATACTTGTTCGATGTATTTCATGTCTCGAATATCACCAAGAATCTGGTTTCTGTTGGTCAAATGGTTGAGCAGGGCTTGCAGGTCAGATTTAATACTCATGGATACTTTGTTGAGGATATGAAAAATAAAGGTCGCTTGATAGCAAAAGGAAAGAAGAAGGGCAGAATGTTTACATTGGATGCAGACATGTCTGAATTGAGTGCAGCAATGTTTGCACATGGGACCGGTGTAGTTGCAGATATTGATATCTAGCATAAACGCATTGGTCATGTTAATGTACAGCGACTTAAATCAATGCAGGCCCAAAATATTGTTGCAGGATTGCCTAGATTCAAGGTTGTAGAAATGCATAAGGTATGTGAAGCCTGTCAGTTTGGAAAACAGGCAAGGAAACCATTTCCTAGACATGTTCAAGAGAGTAAGAAGCCATTGGAATTAATCCACTCTGATGTGTGGACTACTAAAGCTGCATCTCTTGGAGGCTGTCATTATTTTGTCACTTTTATTGATGACTATAGCAGAAAAATTTGGGTGTATTTTATGAAAAAGAAAAGTGAAGTTTTTGGGCATTTCAAAACTCTTAAAGCTATGGTTGAAAAAGAAACAGGCCTGCAAATAAAATGCCTAAGGTCAAATGGAGGGGGAGAGTACCTCTCAAATGAGTTTGCAAGGTTCCTGCAGGAGCATGGCATAAAGCAGCAATATTCATGCAGTCATACCGCACAACAAAATGGAATTGCAGAAAGGAAAAATAGGTATATTGGAGAGGTATCTCGTGCCATGCTCAATGAAAAAGACCTACCAGATTTTTATTGGGCTGAAGCAGTTGCTACAGCAGTCTATATAATGAACAGGACTCCCACTGCAGCAATACATGGGATGACTCCAGAGGAGAGGTATCTGGTAGGAAACCAGATATTTCGCATTTGAAAATTTTTGGTTGCATTGCCTATGTACATGTGCCAGATGAGTTGAGATCCAAGTTGGATCCAAAAGCTGAGAAGTGCATCTTTATTGGTTACTCTCTGCAGCAAAAAGGGTATAGATGCTATAACCCTTCTACTCATAAGTTTACAGTGAGCAGAGATGTTGTTTTTGATGAGATGAGTAGCTGGTATAAACCAGTAAATGTGATTGATGATGTAGATGCAACAAATGGTAATGCTGCACAGAATTCACAGCAGCAGTCACAAAATATTAGTGGACCTGGAACGTCCTCTAGCAGTGGTTCACATTCTTCGCCATGGACAGGCAGATTGAGATCAGGAGAATCGTCTCAAAGCAATGCAGATAGTGGTATGCAGGTATCACGAAAAGGAAAAGAGAAGGTTGATCAGCCCATGTTTGATGTGAATGCAGGTCACTCTTATGTGGATGGTGAATCCAGTGGCTCAGAACAGAGCATTGATGATGAGTTGGGTATCCCCTCTATTGTTACACCTGGAGTAAGGAAGACCAGGGATGTTTTGAGAGCACTTGGGAGTGAACCTACTTTACGCAGGTCAACCAGAGTTAGGTATCCTGTGGTGTTGAGTGTTGAAATGACTTGTTTTTTGGCTGATTTTTGTTGTTTTTGAGAGCTGAATGGTTGATTTTAAGGGATGATTGATTGATTAGGAAGTGGTTTGAGAGTGTTTTGAATGATAATGATTGTGTTTTGGAAGATTATGATGTTTGTTGATGGTTTTGTGATGTTCTGATAGGTTCTTAATGGTTCTGTATACCTTCTGTTTTGTTCTGTTTTGGTCTGTTTTTTATCTGATTGTCTTCTGTAAAGAGGGAAGGAGTATTGATTGATGAAGAATGAGATATTGTGAAAGCTTAGTGAATGGTTTGTGAGAGTTTTGAATGGTTTGAGAATGAGTTATGTAGTTTTGATGACCTTCTGTAACCTTCTGTAGGTCTTCTGTAGAGCTTCTGTTTCTGTTCTGTTCTGTACTGTAACTGTTCTGGTACTGTTCTGTAGACTGTTCTGTAAGTGTTCTGTGGAATGTATGTGTGATTTTTGGGAAAGTTTTCTAGCCTTGGAAAGAGGTGAATACAAGTGCAAAAGAGCTGAAGGAAGTGGAAGAAGTAGCTGTTGAAGACTCAAGAGAAGACTAGAGTGAAGTGACAGTAGTGAGCTGTGAAGAGACACTGTAGTGGCTCTGGTGACCTTTCATATCAGACATACCTCTTGGGAGGGGTATCCACGACCTAAGAGTGATTATTGAGAGTAATTTTTGAGAGATTGTAGTGAGGATATGATGTATTATTGATGGAGTGTGTGAGAGAGAGTCAGAGATAGCTAATTCTATTGAAACAAAGTGATTGTATATGAGAGATTGAGAGAGAAGACTATGAAGATATTGAAGATGAATACTATGTGATGTATTTCCAATTCAAGATGGTGTATTTCTTTGCTTTCTTTGTGATATTGATGGATTTTATGAGGATGTTGAAGAATATGGTTGATTCTATTAAATACCGTGGGAGATTTACATGATGCTGCATGAAGATTTGTTGTGCCTGGTGTTCTTTTCTTCATTGTGATCATATGAAATATGAAAAACAAGCTTGTTGATGTTACAAGATAGATTTTCTTGCAAGAGAATTCCCTTTTCCTTGGTGTTCCTCTCGGGGCTCCATGTTTTTGGTGCGCAGCCGGGGAAACTTGCCAACAACAAGCACCAAAAGAGGCTGAAAATGAAGGAATTGGCATTGCCAAGAAGAGAAGAATTCAATGGATGTTTGTAAAATTCCTTCTTCCACTGAAGAGTTGGAATTTCTCATAATAAAAGCCACTTTTCACAAGAAGTTCATCCCACAATGGCGGAAACACATCACCATCATGATGCATGCTCTATGTGGTGAACAATTTCCTCTTCCTATTGAAGCAGCAGAAACTTGCATCTTGGTGGCAAACTGTTTGGGAACAAACTGAAGAACAGAAACAGAGAGAATGAACATCCATGGAAGATTTGGCATTCATTGAGAATTTTCCAGACAACATCAAGTGGGAGATTGTGAAGAAGCTTCAGGAGTCTTGGTCTGTAGAGGTTCACAAAGACAAGAAGGAAAAGAGTTGGAATTTGTTCGTGGATGCTCAATAGCAAGATACATGGGATGCTTGGTGTACTGATAATCTTCTGTTTGTTCAATTAGCAACCCACTGGAAGTTGGTAGACAGAGTGTTTTTCACAACATACACTATTGAAACCATCAGAAGCTGGCATTACTATGATGATGGCACCACCACCATGCTCAGACGTATGCATTTTGACACCTTCAGAACCGAATACCTTCCTCTGTGCAGTGGCATGAAAGCAGAATTTAGGGACGTTGAAAAGAAAGAAGTAGAAGAAATGTTGGCAAGAGAGTCCTCCAGAGACTGAAGCCTTCTGTTAACCCTCTGTGGAGCACTAACAACATAGTGGAGTCAACCCCCTGATGAATGACGCAATAAAAAGGCAAGCGTTAGAACGAGTCCAGAGGTACGTAAGAAGAGAGAAAGCAAGAATCAGAGCCGAGAGCGAGCTCGCAGCAGAAGCCGCCTTTGACGCCCTTGCGGAACTCTTTACAGAAGTCCCAATGGCACATCAAGCCCTTCCTCCTCCTGCTGGAGGTCCACTTCCAAGCCAGATCCGTCCTGGAAATATTGATGACAGACCAGCGAATGTAGTCCCATTGCCAGTTTTTAAGGGAGAATACAATGAAGACCCCGATCTTCATGTAGCAGAGTTTATGGTAGCATGTGTGGCTAACAATGCCAGAACCCCTGAGCATTGGTTAGCAATATTCCCCGCCACTTTCAAGGGCGCGGCGTTTCAGTGGTATGAGAGACAAGCAGCAGGAACTTTTGGCACATGGGATGACCTGAAGTTGGCCTTCCTCACTAAATTCAGGCGTGAAGGTTTTGAAGAGCGGATGAGAGAGGAATTCATGAACCTAAGTCAGTCCTCTGGAGAAAGAGTAGAAGCCTATGTCTCACGAATGGAATCCATCTTGAAGAGAACAAGTTGTCAACCTTGTACAACTTGTTGAAAGAGAATTTGGACGTGTTTGCATGGTCTTACAAAGACCTAAAGGGGATTGATCCCACAATATGCCAACATCATATTGACTTGGAGCCTGATGCCAAGCCAGTACGGCAACGACAGAGGCGAATGAACCCAAATTATTCCACATTGGTGAAAGCGGAGCTGCTGAAGCTTCTGGAAGCCGAGTTCATCTATCCAGTGGCAAACAGTGAATGGGTTTCACCCATCGTGGTTGTACCCAAGAAGAATGGCAAACTGCGAATATGTGTGGATTTCCGAAAGCTTAATTCCAAGACAAAGAAGGATCACTTTCCTATCCCTTTCACAGACCAACTGTCGGACACAGTGGCAGGACATGAACTTTATTCTCTTCTGGATGGATTCAGTGGATACAACCAAGTGCAGATATGTTGAGTGTTGAAATGACTTGTTTTTTGGCTGATTTTTGTTGTTTTTGAGAGCTGAATGGTTGATTTTAAGGGATGATTGATTGATTAGGAAGTGGTTTGAGAGTGTTTTGAATGATAATGATTGTGTTTTGGAAGATTATGATGTTTGTTGATGGTTTTGTGATGTTCTGATAGGTTCTTAATGGTTCTGTATACCTTCTGTTTTGTTCTGTTTTGGTCTGTTTTTTATCTGATTGTCTTCTGTAAAGAGGGAAGGAGTATTGATTGATGAAGAATGAGATATTGTGAAAGCTTAGTGAATGGTTTGTGAGAGTTTTGAATGGTTTGAGAATGAGTTATGTAGTTTTGATGACCTTCTGTAACCTTCTGTAGGTCTTCTGTAGAGCTTCTGTTTCTGTTCTGTTCTGTACTGTAACTGTTCTGGTACTGTTCTGTAGACTGTTCTGTAAGTGTTCTGTGGAATGTATGTGTGATTTTTGGGAAAGTTTTCTAGCCTTGGAAAGAGGTGAATACAAGTGCAAAAGAGCTGAAGGAAGTGGAAGAAGTAGCTGTTGAAGACTCAAGAGAAGACTAGAGTGAAGTGACAGTAGTGAGCTGTGAAGAGACACTGTAGTGGCTCTGGTGACCTTTCATATCAGACATACCTCTTGGGAGGGGTATCCACGACCTAAGAGTGATTATTGAGAGTAATTTTTGAGAGATTGTAGTGAGGATATGATGTATTATTGATGGAGTGTGTGAGAGAGAGTCAGAGATAGCTAATTCTATTGAAACAAAGTGATTGTATATGAGAGATTGAGAGAGAAGACTATGAAGATATTGAAGATGAATACTATGTGATGTATTTCCAATTCAAGATGGTGTATTTCTTTGCTTTCTTTGTGATATTGATGGATTTTATGAGGATGTTGAAGAATATGGTTGATTCTATTAAAAACCGTGGGAGATTTACATGATGCTGCATGAAGATTTGTTGTGCCTGGTGTTCTTTTCTTCATTGTGATCATATGAAATATGAAAAACAAGCTTGTTGATGTTACAAGATAGATTTTCTTGCAAGAGAATTCCCTTTTCCTTGGTGTTCCTCTCGGGGCTCCATGTTTTTGGTGCGCAGCCGGGGAAACTTGCCAACAACAAGCACCAAAAGAGGCTGAAAATGAAGGAATTGGCATTGCCAAGAAGAGAAGAATTCAATGGATGTTTGTAAAATTCCTTCTTCCACTGAAGAGTTGGAATTTCTCATAATAAAAGCCACTTTTCACAAGAAGTTCATCCCACAATGGCGGAAACACATCACCATCATGATGCATGCTCTATGTGGTGAACAATTTCCTCTTCCTATTGAAGCAGCAGAAACTTGCATCTTGGTGGCAAACTGTTTGGGAACAAACTGAAGAACAGAAACAGAGAGAATGAACATCCATGGAAGATTTGGCATTCATTGAGAATTTTCCAGACAACATCAAGTGGGAGATTGTGAAGAAGCTTCAGGAGTCTTGGTCTGTAGAGGTTCACAAAGACAAGAAGGAAAAGAGTTGGAATTTGTTCGTGGATGCTCAACAGCAAGATACATGGGATGCTTGGTGTACTGATAATCTTCTGTTTGTTCAATTAGCAACCCACTGGAAGTTGGTAGACAGAGTGTTTTTCACAACATACACTATTGAAACCATCAGAAGCTGGCATTACTATGATGATGGCACCACCACCATGCTCAGACGTATGCATTTTGACACCTTCAGAACCGAATACCTTCCTCTGTGCAGTGGCATGAAAGCAGAATTTAGGGACGTTGAAAAGAAAGAAGTAGAAGAAATGTTGGCAAGAGAGTCCTCCAGAGACTGAAGCCTTCTGTTAACCCTCTGTGGAGCACTAACAACATAGTGGAGTCAACCCCCTGATGAATGACGCAATAAAAAGGCAAGCGTTAGAACGAGTCCAGAGGTACGTAAGAAGAGAGAAAGCAAGAATCAGAGCCGAGAGCGAGCTCGCAGCAGAAGCCGCCTTTGACGCCCTTGCGGAACTCTTTACAGAAGTCCCAATGGCACATCAAGCCCTTCCTCCTCCTGCTGGAGGTCCACTTCCAAGCCAGATCCGTCCTGGAAATATTGATGACAGACCAGCGAATGTAGTCCCATTGCCAGTTTTTAAGGGAGAATACAATGAAGACCCCGATCTTCATGTAGCAGAGTTTATGGTAGCATGTGTGGCTAACAATGCCAGAACCCCTGAGCATTGGTTAGCAATATTCCCCGCCACTTTCAAGGGCGCGGCGTTTCAGTGGTATGAGAGACAAGCAGCAGGAACTTTTGGCACATGGGATGACCTGAAGTTGGCCTTCCTCACTAAATTCAGGCGTGAAGGTTTTGAAGAGCGGATGAGAGAGGAATTCATGAACCTAAGTCAGTCCTCTGGAGAAAGAGTAGAAGCCTATGTCTCACGAATGGAATCCATCTTGAAGAGAACAAGTTGTCAACCTTGTACAACTTGTTGAAAGAGAATTTGGACGTGTTTGCATGGTCTTACAAAGACCTAAAGGGGATTGATCCCACAATATGCCAACATCATATTGACTTGGAGCCTGATGCCAAGCCAGTACGGCAACGACAGAGGCGAATGAACCCAAATTATTCCACATTGGTGAAAGCGGAGCTGCTGAAGCTTCTGGAAGCCGAGTTCATCTATCCAGTGGCAAACAGTGAATGGGTTTCACCCATCGTGGTTGTACCCAAGAAGAATGGCAAACTGCGAATATGTGTGGATTTCCGAAAGCTTAATTCCAAGACAAAGAAGGATCACTTTCCTATCCCTTTCACAGACCAACTGTCGGACACAGTGGCAGGACATGAACTTTATTCTCTTCTGGATGGATTCAGTGGATACAACCAAGTGCAGATATGTTGAGTGTTGAAATGACTTGTTTTTTGGCTGATTTTTGTTGTTTTTGAGAGCTGAATGGTTGATTTTAAGGGATGATTGATTGATTAGGAAGTGGTTTGAGAGTGTTTTGAATGATAATGATTGTGTTTTGGAAGATTATGATGTTTGTTGATGGTTTTGTGATGTTCTGATAGGTTCTTAATGGTTCTGTATACCTTCTGTTTTGTTCTGTTTTGGTCTGTTTTTTATCTGATTGTCTTCTGTAAAGAGGGAAGGAGTATTGATTGATGAAGAATGAGATATTGTGAAAGCTTAGTGAATGGTTTGTGAGAGTTTTGAATGGTTTGAGAATGAGTTATGTAGTTTTGATGACCTTCTGTAACCTTCTGTAGGTCTTCTGTAGAGCTTCTGTTTCTGTTCTGTTCTGTACTGTAACTGTTCTGGTACTGTTCTGTAGACTGTTCTGTAAGTGTTCTGTGGAATGTATGTGTGATTTTTGGGAAAGTTTTCTAGCCTTGGAAAGAGGTGAATACAAGTGCAAAAGAGCTGAAGGAAGTGGAAGAAGTAGCTGTTGAAGACTCAAGAGAAGACTAGAGTGAAGTGACAGTAGTGAGCTGTGAAGAGACACTGTAGTGGCTCTGGTGACCTTTCATATCAGACATACCTCTTGGGAGGGGTATCCACGACCTAAGAGTGATTATTGAGAGTAATTTTTGAGAGATTGTAGTGAGGATATGATGTATTATTGATGGAGTGTGTGAGAGAGAGTCAGAGATAGCTAATTCTATTGAAACAAAGTGATTGTATATGAGAGATTGAGAGAGAAGACTATGAAGATATTGAAGATGAATACTATGTGATGTATTTCCAATTCAAGATGGTGTATTTCTTTGCTTTCTTTGTGATATTGATGGATTTTATGAGGATGTTGAAGAATATGGTTGATTCTATTAAAAACCGTGGGAGATTTACATGATGCTGCATGAAGATTTGTTGTGCCTGGTGTTCTTTTCTTCATTGTGATCATATGAAATATGAAAAACAAGCTTGTTGATGTTACAAGATAGATTTTCTTGCAAGAGAATTCCCTTTTCCTTGGTGTTCCTCTCGGGGCTCCATGTTTTTGGTGCGCAGCCGGGGAAACTTGCCAACAACAAGCACCAAAAGAGGCTGAAAATGAAGGAATTGGCATTGCCAAGAAGAGAAGAATTCAATGGATGTTTGTAAAATTCCTTCTTCCACTGAAGAGTTGGAATTTCTCATAATAAAAGCCACTTTTCACAAGAAGTTCATCCCACAATGGCGGAAACACATCACCATCATGATGCATGCTCTATGTGGTGAACAATTTCCTCTTCCTATTGAAGCAGCAGAAACTTGCATCTTGGTGGCAAACTGTTTGGGAACAAACTGAAGAACAGAAACAGAGAGAATGAACATCCATGGAAGATTTGGCATTCATTGAGAATTTTCCAGACAACATCAAGTGGGAGATTGTGAAGAAGCTTCAGGAGTCTTGGTCTGTAGAGGTTCACAAAGACAAGAAGGAAAAGAGTTGGAATTTGTTCGTGGATGCTCAACAGCAAGATACATGGGATGCTTGGTGTACTGATAATCTTCTGTTTGTTCAATTAGCAACCCACTGGAAGTTGGTAGACAGAGTGTTTTTCACAACATACACTATTGAAACCATCAGAAGCTGGCATTACTATGATGATGGCACCACCACCATGCTCAGACGTATGCATTTTGACACCTTCAGAACCGAATACCTTCCTCTGTGCAGTGGCATGAAAGCAGAATTTAGGGACGTTGAAAAGAAAGAAGTAGAAGAAATGTTGGCAAGAGAGTCCTCCAGAGACTGAAGCCTTCTGTTAACCCTCTGTGGAGCACTAACAACATAGTGGAGTCAACCCCCTGATGAATGACGCAATAAAAAGGCAAGCGTTAGAACGAGTCCAGAGGTACGTAAGAAGAGAGAAAGCAAGAATCAGAGCCGAGAGCGAGCTCGCAGCAGAAGCCGCCTTTGACGCCCTTGCGGAACTCTTTACAGAAGTCCCAATGGCACATCAAGCCCTTCCTCCTCCTGCTGGAGGTCCACTTCCAAGCCAGATCCGTCCTGGAAATATTGATGACAGACCAGCGAATGTAGTCCCATTGCCAGTTTTTAAGGGAGAATACAATGAAGACCCCGATCTTCATGTAGCAGAGTTTATGGTAGCATGTGTGGCTAACAATGCCAGAACCCCTGAGCATTGGTTAGCAATATTCCCCGCCACTTTCAAGGGCGCGGCGTTTCAGTGGTATGAGAGACAAGCAGCAGGAACTTTTGGCACATGGGATGACCTGAAGTTGGCCTTCCTCACTAAATTCAGGCGTGAAGGTTTTGAAGAGCGGATGAGAGAGGAATTCATGAACCTAAGTCAGTCCTCTGGAGAAAGAGTAGAAGCCTATGTCTCACGAATGGAATCCATCTTGAAGAGATGGACTAACCATAATCTAGATGATGGCATTCAGAAGGGAGTGTTTCTCAGAGGATTACAACCAGAAGTCCGTAAGTTTGTGGAGCTACAAAGACCAGCCACCCTGCAAGCTGCAACAGAAGGTGCAAGACTCTACGATGAAGTGGAAGCTAGATTAGCAATGAATACAGGAAAAGGAGTCCTACCTCCTCTGGTGCCAGGAATGATGTATCCACCAAATGCAGTCCCAGGGACTGTTCCCTATCCCTACCAACAGATGCCCCCGGTATCACAGTACAGTGCACCAAATCCACAGTGGCCACAATCCATGCCTCAAATGGTGGTTCCACCACAACAACCATGGTCTCAACCAATTTCCTCAATGCAAAATCAGCAGCAACAGTGGAACCCTACCAACTGGAGTCAACAGCCAACAGTTCAAACAGGAGCTCTGAATCAGAACCAGAACAGAGACCCCTCTGTACCAACCCAACCAGTTTATGCAGTGATTACAGAGACTCCTCAAAACCCTCCTGCCAGTACGCCCGGAGGAGAAAGCTTGAAGGATTATTTATCCAACTCAGTTGCAAACATAAAAAAAGAGTTGATGGATGTGATTACAGAGCAACTACAGACGCTGAAAGTGAACACAGCGAGCATATCCAACGTTGCAGGAGCAGGAAGAGATGTGATGCGGTCAAATACTTGGTGTGGTAAGTGTCATCAAGCAGGCCATTTAGCCACTGAATGTACGCGGAAACCAACCATCCCTGGAGCCTTCTGTTCCTACTGTTTGCGGAAGAACCATACAGAGGACATTTGCTCCCTAAAAGAGATGCATGATAGGAGAAGAAAGGAAGAAGACGCAAGATTTAACTTGCTGGAATCCAAAATGACAACACAAGATATTGGACCCAAGCCTAGAGAGTTTGGTCCTAATTTCGGACCCAGAAGATTTCCCTCTCAAAGTTATAGAGGAAGACAGTCTGGCGGTGGTCAGAGATCAGAAGTGGAGTGTTACAGATGCGGAGAAAAGGGACACATTTCACCAAATTGTCCAAATCCTCGAAGGTCAGTGGATTACAAGCCCTTATGCAGTCGATGCAAAGGAGAAGGCCACACTGCAAAAGACTGTCCAAGCCCAGCCCCAGTGAAAAACAGTGCTACTGATAGTCCGTCCAAGGTCCAAGAGCCTACCTCCAATTTGGTAGAATTGGAAGTTGCTGCCATCACGCGTGCAAAGCAGAAGGAACCACCTACCCAGAAAGAAAATAACCCTCCTGCCAGAGCAGTGAAGTTCAATCTTTCACCAGAAGAACAGAACAGAACAGAGCCTAACAGTGCCCTACAGAGCCCTACAGTGCCACAGAGAGTTACAGAGACAGTTACAGAGACAGGACCAGAGGTTCAGGAGACAGAAGAGGAGGAAGTGCCACAAGTGGCAGAAGAAGTTCCTGTAATTCCTCTGTTGGAAGAAAGAGGAAAAATGAAAATGGGTGTTGCCCCATTCCCTAACCGATTAGAAAAGCCAGTGGATCCTGTTAAGGAATACGATCTGGTCAAAGATCTAGATACCTTTAAACCAAACCTCACATTCCGACAATTATTGATGTTGTCCCCCAGTTGCCGGAAAAGATTCAAAAGTATACTGACAAAAAGACGTGGCTTAAGGATTGCTTCCTCAACAGCAACAAAGTCCAACAAGGCTCCAGAGCCTGTAAAAGAAGTGGATGTGGCTAACGCTTTCCTAGATCCGGGTACCCCAGAGACTGGCGTGTGGATAGAAGGCTGCTTCATTGCAAATGCACTGATTGATGGAGGTTCATCAGTGAACATTATGACGGATGTGACAATGAAGGATCTAGGCCTACAAGGTGTGCAACCAACCCAATGGCTCATCAGATTGGCGGATCAGAGTAGAATCAAGCCTTTGGGCATTCTTCCATATGTGAAGACTACAGTGGCTGGAAAAGATTATTGGCTGACCTATTTGGTGGTGAAGCCAAACTCTTATGGTACATCCTATCCTCTGTTACTAGGTAGACCATGGCTTTTTGAAGCCCGAGCAAGGACGGATTGGTTTAAAGGAACTTTGACCTTGGGCAGAGGACCCAA
Organism: Lygodium microphyllum; assembly: GCF_053477565.2. Taxonomy (NCBI): domain Eukaryota; kingdom Viridiplantae; phylum Streptophyta; class Polypodiopsida; order Schizaeales; family Lygodiaceae; genus Lygodium; species Lygodium microphyllum. The sequence goes on along the minus strand of NC_141147.1, from coordinate 141,337,997 downwards.
CAAAGTGGTGCTGAAACTGTATGGTTCTCAAAAAGGACATGGATCCACCTCCTTGGAATTATCTTCTGATTCCCCTAACGAGGCTACAGATGGAACATCAGCAGACGAAGATGCTGTCAAACAGATCCTTCCTAAGAAAACAGTGGCACATTCCTTAACAGTGGATACAGTAAGCCGACTTCCAAAAGATGCAAAGCCATTATCAATGGGTGAATACTTCTTGCCTGAACCAGGAATGTCTTCTGAAATCACTTCTGACAGTGAGATAGAAGCATGGATGTACTGCTCTCCCTGTTACATAGTCACAGCAGAAGCAAAACCAGAGACAGAGGCAGGAGAGGAAACAGAGAATCTGTTCTTCTGTTACAGAGCTCCTACAGAAGCAGAAGCAGGAGCAGAAGCAGAAGCATCAACAGAAGCAGAAGCAGAAGCAGAAGCAGAAGCAGAAGGAGAGACAGAGACAGAAGAGGATGAATATGATATGGACGAAGAAGATTATGAAAGTGAGACAGAAGGGTCTATCCCCCTTGAAGGGGATACATTTGAAGAAGAAGTTCCAGAAGTATCAGAAGCCGATGAGCTTATGCTATGGGACGGAATGGCAATGGTACCATTTGGTTTGGTAAATGGATCTTCTCATATGCAAAACCTTTATAAGAAATGGATTAAGAAGAGCAAGCCGTCTTTCAGCAGTGGCTCCTGCCGTCCTAACCTATCCTTGCCAAAGAAAGATGATGATGATGCACCATGCCAACAAGCACCAGTCCCACAAACCCAACAGGCATCAGTAGGTCCCTGTTATGTGACGTTCCTGGATGTATCATCAGAAGATGAGTCTTCAAGCCAAGACGTAATTAATCTTGAAACCAAACCCGAAATGGCTCTTATCCCATTTCAACGTCTTAAGGAGCAACCTAAGTCTCCACCGAAAGAAGAAGTTGGTTTTAGTGGGACATCAGAAGAGGACACCACTCCCTTGAAGGAGTCGGATCTGTATCCAGAAGCAGTCCGCGGGACCTTCATCCGTGAAGTAGAAGGTGAAAGGCAGTTAACCTTTGTGGATGCAGAAGGCACTGAACGCCACTTAAAGGTGGGTAGCAGTCTCCCAGAAGAGGAGTTGTCAACCTTGTACAACTTGTTGAAAGAGAATTTGGACGTGTTTGCATGGTCTTACAAAGACCTAAAGGGGATTGATCCCACAATATGCCAACATCATATTGACTTGGAGCCTGATGCCAAGCCAGTACGGCAACGACAGAGGCGAATGAACCCAAATTATTCCACATTGGTGAAAGCAGAGCTGCTGAAGCTTCTGGAAGCCGAGTTCATTTATCCAGTGGCAAACAGTGAATGGGTTTCACCCATCGTGGTTGTACCCAAGAAGAATGGCAAATTGCGAATATGTGTGGATTTCCGAAAGCTTAATTCCAAGACAAAGAAGGATCACTTTCCTATCCCTTTCACAGACCAACTGTTGGACACAGTGGCAGGACATGAACTTTATTCTCTTCTGGATGGATTCAGTGGATACAACCAAGTGCAAATCGCAGAAGAAGACCAATCCAAAACAACCTTCACCACAGAATGGGGGACCTACGCTTACCGAGTGATGCCATTTGGGCTCTGCAATGCCCCTGCTACTTTCCAACGAGTCATGATGGCTGCATTTCAAAATCATCTGCACGACTTTATTGAGGTATATTTGGATGACTTCTGTGTCTATAGTTTGATCAGTGAACACTGGGGACATTTGGAACAATGCTTTGACCGATGCCGGGAGTATGGGATTTCCCTCAACCCCGACAAATGCATCTTTGGGGTTTCTTCTGGAGTCTTGTTGGGCCACATTGTCTCTGCACAAGGGATATCAACAGACCCTGCAAAAATCGAAAAGATCTCAGCTCTGACAGCACCCACCAACCTCAAACAGTTGAGGGGATTCCTAGGCCATGTGGGTTACTACAGAAGGTTCATAGCTCACTTTGCAACAAAGGCAACCTCCTTGCACAAGCTCCTGAGGAAAGATGCAGAGTTTACTTGGACAGAAGAATGTGACAAAGCCTTCCACACTCTGAAGCAGTGTCTGATAGAGGCACCCATCTTGCAACCTCCTGATTGGACGAAAGAGTTCCACGTACACACTGATGCATCAATTGAAGGCTTAGGTGCTGTCCTCTGCCAAAAGGGCTCCTCGAAGTTGGATCAACCGATCTATTATGCAAGCCGAAAAGTCACTGATAGGGAACGAAACTATACAGTGACAGAGCTGGAGTGCTTGGCAATGGTGTTTGCCCTGGAGAAGTTTCGCCATTACCTCCTATCTACTCACTTTAAATTTTATGTGGATCATGAGGCCCTGTCCTTCTTGATGAACAAAGCAGATGTGAAAGGACGAATGATGAGGTGGCTCCTTTTATTCCAGGAGTTTGACTTTGAGGTGGTTACTAAGCCTGGTCGTTCCCATGTCCTGGCTGATCATCTGTCGCGTATCCCACAAACTGCAGACGAGGAACGAGATGATCCAGACCTCCCTGATGCTTCCCTATTCTTGGTAGAAACTGTCATTCCCTGGTATGCGGACATTGCCAATCTGCTGGCAACCCAACAGTATCCTCCTGGTATTTCTAGTCGGGAAAGGAAGAAGCTCATGCTAGAATCAGCCCCCTACACCCTGCTAGGCGGTGCACTGTACAAGAAAGGCAAAGATGAAGTGCTCAGAAGATGTGTTGCAAGAGACGAGATTGGGATTGTTCTGAAGGCTTGCCACGACGAGCCATGTGGAGGTCACTTTGCAGGAGAAGCTACAGCCAGGAAGGCTCTGCTAGCAGGATATTGGTGGCCTACCATTCACAAAGATTCCTATGATTACTGTAAAAGATGTGATGCTTGTCAAAGAATGGGGAAACCCACCAAGACAAGTGCCATGCCATTGCAACCTATCCTTCCGTTGAAGCCGTTTGAGAAGTGGGGCATCGACTTCGTAGGTCCAATCGATCCTCCTACCAGAAGGAAACAGAACCGATACATCCTCGTATGTACGGATTATGTCACAAAGTGGTGTGAAGCTAAAGCCCTCAAGCGGGACGATGGTAACAGCGTGGCCCTGTTCATGTATGAGAATATCATCACCCGTTTTGGCAGTCCCTTAGAGCTGGTAAGTGACAGAGGCACTCATTTCCTTAACAAAGTCATGGAAGAGTTGACAGAGTTGTATAAGATCCGCCATCGCAAGTCCACTCCTTATTACCCCAGAGCCAACGGCCAAGTCGAAGTCACCAATCGCATCCTTTGCTCGATTCTGACAAGGACGATTGCCGCACATCGTCGTGATTGGGATGATCGACTTACAGAGGCCCTCTGGGCGTACAGAACCTCCCATAAAGCAGCAACGGGACAGTCACCTTTCCAGTTGGTGTATGGAACAGAAGCTGTTTTTCCTGTTGAACTGGAACTACCCTCTTTGAGAGTGGCGATCAAAGAGCGTTTGGGGGATGACGATTCACTGCAACGCCGTCTCCTGCACTTGGAATGTTTGGACGAAATTCGTAGGATGGCTCTACAGTGCATGGAAGCCACGCAAGCTCGACGTAAGGCTTACCATGACAGCTTCATCAAGCACAAGGAGTTCAAAGAAGGTGATTTGGTCTCAGCCTATGATTCACGCTTTGGCAAGTTTCCTGGCAAGCTCCAACAGCGGTGGATGGGCCCCTATAAGGTACTTGCAGTCAACCCTAATGGCTCTGTCCAAATACAGACCGTTGATGCCTCTGATGATCCCTTTCTGATCAATGGATATCGCCTGAAGAAGTACTTTCCTCCTTGGGGATCTTGACAATTACGGACACTTGATCTTTTCCCTCGTTGGCGCGGCACTGTACTTCTTATGATGCTACTTCTGATAGCCGTTCTTCAATCATTCCTGCTGAAGTGGATGCAACCCTCTGTCCCCTCAAACCCCCCTTCCAGCCTTGATCTCTTATCCTCTATTTTCCACCAGCGACAGTGGCGAGGTTGGTTTTGACACATGGTTTTTCTACCATTCCCTTGCTCACTTTGCAGAAAAAAAAAAAGAAACAAGAAAAAAAAAAAACAAAACAAAACATATCGGTTATGGGAGAAAAGGACTTAGGTCCCTGTCATGCCGACCTATCCTTCGAGAAAAGGTGGAAACACCCTCGGGAATAGGGAAAAAAAGAAGAAAAGAAGAAAAAGAAAAAGAAAAAAACAAAGAAGAAAAAAAAAACAAACAAAACAAATCTGTTATGAGAGAAAAGGAAGCAATTCCCTGTCATAGCGGGCCTCGTTTCAAGGAAAGGTGGTAAACACCCTTGGGCGAGAAGCTGGCTGTGGAAAAGGTGGTAACACCCAGCAGTCCAGAAAGTGGATTCATTGATTGATATCCCTCGGATCCAATCCCGAAGCTACCTCCCTTGGTACGCTGGGTCTTGGGTCTCTTTGCAAAATGAGTACCTGTCCTCTAGCAGACGACATATTCCTATCCAACACAATGTTCGATTTGATGGCTACCTCCCTGGGTATGCCTCTTCAACAACTAATGACGCGATCTTCATCGACAAACAATCGAGTGATGTGAGTTTTCATCCTAACCGGATGGGGAAGTGCGTATGGGTTGCCCTCTGTATCTATCAACAGAGAGTGAGATAGAGGGTGGGGCGAGTGACCAATCTTTCCCTTCCAATCGAATGAGAGGTGAGAAGTGTGAATGAAGTGTTGCACGCACGGGGTGGGCCTCTCAATGCACAAAGCACAATTTGTTTCTGTGCACTGCACCATAAGGCTCCCTGGCCTTCCTTCTTGCACCGTATGCCGGCACAGGGCGGGATGCACTGTTGCACCATCAAATGCGCACAAGGCATACACTTTTGCACAAGTGACTGTGAGGATTACATCAATGGGTTTCAGGAAAAGGCTGCCCTCCTGTATCTATCAACAGAGAGTGAGACAGAGGGTGGGTTGAGTGTGACTGGAGTTTCTTCAATCAAATACCGAGAGGTGAGATTGAGGGACGTTACGACACTTGGAGTCAGGTATGTTTCTGTTTCCCTGTGCACCCACGGGATGGGTTTTTACCGTCATCACAAGACACATCACCCTGTTCTGTACACTGCACCCTAAGGCTCCCTTGCCTTTCTCCTTGCACCTATGCCAGACGGGTTGGACGCACTAATGCACCATCAACTGTGCACCCTGGCATACTCCTTCTACACCATTCGCCCCTTGTTGATTCCTCAACCGGGTATGAGTTACGGGTTTTAATCATTCTTTCTCGAGTGATATTAGTCATGGGGCGAGTGACTGTTCCTTCATTCCAAATTGAGTGACTGTGAGTTGAGTGCAATATCCCTCATCATCGACGGATTTCTTGCGATTCCTTCCATTAGCTACCTCCCTGGGTGCTGCCGCGTGGTCCCTGCCATGACGAACGTGTGTCAAGAAGATGCCTTGGTCCCTCCAGCGCCGACAACCACACTGGACGTGCCGTTGACACTCAACCTTGATTCTTGACGAAATGGGCCAAGTTTTTCTAACCCTACAACTTCTGTTTCTTAGTGATGTTCATGTTTTAAGTGTGGGGAAGTTAGTGGATGGTCTGTGGCATGGTCCTGGGTCCCTAATGCTCGGTTAACCCTATCCGTTAAGGTCTTAAGTGTGGGGACGCGTCCCTGCGCGTCTACATTGCATACTCATCTGCATATGCCTTATCTTGCTCATGCATGTATACCATGACTTGCTTTTATCCTAATGGGGTCCCTTCCCACCCACCCGGTTCTGTTCCACCCACCCTTGGGGTTGTTTCCTTGCAGTTTTCCTTCCTTCCTTGATTTTGCGGTCCTTCTATGTGCATGCACCCTACGTTCACTTAACTCCAAATCCAACCTTATAGCCCTGTTCCTCCCTTTGAACTGACCATTTTTCCTTTTTACCTACCCCTGTTCCGGTGCACGGTTTTTGAGTTATTAATTTTTGAAGCATTTTACGCAATTTAGACGGTTTTCCATGTGAACGCCCTTTTCTTGCTTCGGAACCGTGATCTGACATCATAGTCCTGCCAACCGCTTTTCCCCTGAGATTTTTCCTTTTTATTCCGCATCATTCCGATACACGGTTTGACCGTTATTAATTTTCCGGGGTTTTTAAGACTTTTTCGTGCGTATTTTTGACATTTTTCCATGTGAACTTGCCCTATTGGCATCGGAATTCTAATTTGATTTGACAGCCGTGTCCCCTGTGCCTTCCCCCACCTTTTTCCTTTTTCCTCCATCCTTTTTCGACTTCCGGATTTTTACTTATTAAATTTTAAATGACTTTTCGGGAGTCTTTTTGGAGTTTTTCACATGTGAACCCCTCCTATTTCCGCCGGAACGACGTTTTAACGTGATCACCCTGTGCCACCCCTTCCTGCGGACATTTTTCCTTCTTATTGCATGTCATTCCGGTGACCGGTTCGTCCGATATTAATTTCCGATCCCATTTTCGGGTTTATTTTTTGGGTTTTTCCCGTGTGAACGTGTCTTATCTTAGTCGGAATTCTGTTTTGACATGATCGGATTGTCGGGCACATCTTTCTGCACCGTTTTCCTTTTTGCTGCACCTCATTCCGATGCACGGATCTTTCGATACTAGTTTTTAAATTGCGTTTTTGATTCATTTTTTGTGTTTTTTGCACGTGAACGCCCTTTACCCCTCCCGGATCCCCCGTCCCGTATTTTTCTTGTTTCCCCCCTGTCGTCCTGCCCACTTTTCGTTTTTACGATATTTCGTTTTGACATCCGGATTGGGAGTTATGAATTTTTCTTTATTTTTGCGTTTTTTCTCACGCCCGTTGTGCGCGTGAACGCGCCCGTTTTCGATTTAACGCGTCTCCACGCGCCCCGGTCGTGTCCGCGTACCCCGTACCGTCATCCCCGCATCGTTTCAATCCCGTCACGGCAAATTTTTTTACCCCGCCCCGCGCACGTGCGCGGGACGGGGATCCGCCTTTTCTTGACCCCGCCCATCCTCCCTAGCCCCTGCCCACCCCAACCTGCCTGCCCACCTCTTTTTGAAACAAAAAAAAGAGAAAAGAAAAGAAGAAACAAAAAAAAAAGAAAAAAAAAAAAAAACAAACGACACCCCCTCCCGCCAACCGTCTTCCCCCACTTCCTTTCCCCTCTTCTCTCTCTTTCTTCTTCTCTCTCTCTCTCTCTCTTCCTCTCTGCGCGTACCCTCTCCTCCCTCTTCCTTCTCCCTCCATTTCCACCATCTCTCTTTCCTCTCCCTTCTCTCTCTCCTTCTTCTCTCCTGCCCGCCATCTCTTCCTCCTTCTTCTTCCCTCTCCCTTCTTCTTTCTTCTCTCTCCTCTCCCTTCTCTCTCTCCTTCTTCTCTCCTGCCCGCCATCTCTTCCTCCTTCTTCTTCCCTCTCCCTTCTTCTTTCTTCTCTCTCCTCTCCCTTCTCTCTCCTCCTTCTCCCTCCCTGCCCGCCATCGCTCCTCCCTTCCCTCTTCCTCCTTCTTCCTCCCTTCCCTCTTCCTCCTTCTTCCTCCCTCCCCTCCTCCCTTTTCCTCCCCTTCTCCTTCCCTCCCTCGTCGGCGCTGCCTGCAGTCCCCTCGTCGCCGCCCTCTGCGCCGCCCGTCGTCTGCTCCCTCCGTCGCCGCCGCCCGTCGTCGTCACCGTCGCCGCCGCCCGTCGTCGTCACCGTCGCCGCCGCCCGCCCACGCCAACGCCACCTCTCCCACCTCCTACCTCCCACCTCCTGCCTCCACCTCCTACCCCACCTCCTTAGGTTAGATACTAACCTCAGTTAAACATTAATTAACTAACCTAAGTTAACCACTAACTTAACTAGACTTAACTTAACTAGACTTAAGTTAACTAACCTAACTGACTTAAGTTAACTAACCTAACTGACTTAGGTAGACTTAACCTAACTGACTTAGGTAGTGTAGACTTAACTGATTAGCTTTACTTAAGTGACTTATGTGACTTGTGCTAATGTGACTTATGTGATTTATGTGATCAATGTGACTTACTTAATCACAAAATTCATTTTTTCATAAAAAATTTTCAAAAAATTTTCTAAAAAATTCCTTCTGTCTTTTGTTAATTTTTGGACCTTTGTCTGCTAGGAATTGCCTTTCCTATAATTTTAGAAAAATCCATCTTTCCTAAATTACCCATAAATTGCCAAAAAAATATAGAAAAATCATTTTAAAAATTATAAAAAATTCTAAAAAATTATAACAACATTCTAAAAAATTTCCCTCACCTCCCTTGCTCATTTTCCATTTATTCCAACATAAAAAATCATACCTAAAAATCAAATTAAATAAATAAAAATAAAAAACCAACATAAATCAAATTAACACATCTGCTAAGGTGTTCATTGTTGTTTCATCAGTGCTTTTTGCTTTTCCTTTCCTGGGACTCTTCCGTGCGCATTCCTGCATTTCATACACACCCTGCCAGGTATTTATTTTTTGTTATTTCTTTATTTATTTCTTTTCCCCCTTAATCACGAATTAATTGTTAAAATACACCCTTTAATCCACCCACTGTTTCCACGCGCATTCGCGCTAAATACACATCCTTTTTTAATAAAATAAACCAGCCGTTCACTTAGCACGCGCTACGTGCGCTACAGAGGCACTCTAAAATTTTTAATAAAAAGAACCAGCCGTCACTTGAGCACGCGCTGGCAAAAAAGCGCTCCACATCACTTTAATTATAATCAATGAATTGCATTTAGAGACCCAGTCGGGAATCGAAGTCCGGGAATCGTCTACAAGCACCGGTTTAACCTAATAATTGGTAATTAAATTTGTAATAAGGAACCGCCGTTTTCTTATTAAGGTTTATCACCTAATAAAAATTCACCCATTTTTAATAATTGATTAAAATCAACCCTTCATTCAATTAATCCCCCCTCACTGCACTTAATCTCCTTTTTAATGAAGCGTTTCGTGGGATGGGTATACGCAGTTCTTAGTGTTATTTTCCATGGTCCAGTCTTGGTTCTATCACAGATGTTGTGTCGGATATGGTATGGTTTTGGTTTCATGTCTTTGTTACGGTTCCGGTTACGGGTACGGTATGTAGTTTTTTTTCTTTTATTGCCTGATACGGGGTTCAGGGTGTTTGTTTGATGCATCGCATGAAGCTTTCGGTCGCATTTGTCTCAAGGTCATGTCAAATTTTTTCTAGGATGTGGTTTGCCTGGGGTTAGTAGGTTGGGTCACGTTTTATTGGTAATTCTCTTATCCTTCGTTTTTGTCTGTTGGTTTGCAGGCATTCTCTTTGATTGTCTGTGTTTGTGGTGTGTGTGTAACCATCTGAATGGCGCCTTCTCATGCTCCTCCCCCTATCCAGTACGTCCCATTAGTTAGTAGGGATTACTCGTCCCTACTTACTTTTGAGCCCCTCACGAAGGCAGGACTTGCTGCTTTTGTGGCCACTCCTTTTCCATTACTTCCAGAGGATCCGTCCGTATGTGATGAGTTCGTGGCCTCTTACAGCAAGAAGACAGGAGTAGTCCAAGGCATGTCTATGACATTGACGTCTCGAGGCTTAGGGAAGGCTTTGTCCTTACCCTCCAAAGGAGAACCTTTTGTGACCACTCGACAGCTCTTCTCTAATGAAGAGATTCTCAAACTGTTGCAGAAGCAGACAAGGGAGGTCCTTGACGTTAAGAAAGTGATAAACTCTTCAGGAGTTTCGTTTTCTATGATTACTGATCCCGTCTGGAAGACGATGTGCCAGTTCCTTCAGGACAGGTTCATGCCTGCCAAAACGCCATCCCACTATTTGTCCAAAGAGCTTTTCACAGCTTCCAGGATGGTGCTAAAAGGAGTTGCCATTGATTGGAGCACATACCTCCTTACTAAGATGGATCAGCATTTTGTTAAAGTCACGAGGGGTAATGTTACCAATGTTACCTATGGATCCTATTTGTCTGCCTTCTTGACCTATTCAGGTTTACAGAAGACTGTGCCTCCACCTCCTCCATCAGATCTAGTACCACCTCCTCCACCTTCCGAAGAGTCAGCACCTATTGATATTGAGGATGATGATTCTCCGCCTCCCCTGGTCATACAGCGCAAACGCTTGAAGAGGGTAGCGGATAAAGCCCCTGCTGTACTTCCCTCAGTGCCTATCCCTGCTACTTCTGGCAGTGAACTCCCTGGGTATCTCACTTGCAATAACCTATTCAGGGCACATAGAGATGGATCCTTGGATATCTCCGTTCCTTCCCTGAACAGTCTCGTTTCAGGAGATGCCATTCCTTTCCTCTGCAAGGATATTCAAAGTTCCATTGAGTTGTCAGTGACAGCCTGTGTTCAACAGCTGTACGCATCTTTCTATGAGGAGCTCATGCAGTCCAAAGACCAGTTGCATAAGGCAACATCTGAATTAGCATCTACTAAGGATACCCTAGCAGATCTATTCAAGCAAATGGAACAGCAAACCCAACTGGTTGCCACTCAAAGTGATGAGATTTCTTCATTGAAAACCCAGTTACTCGAGGCTCAGTCACAGGTTACTAGCCTTTCAGCAGAGAAGGAGAGGATGTCCACCGAAGCGAAAGAATTCCAAGTTCAATTAGATGACAAGCTTTCAGCTTTACAAATGGCTAATGACACAGTGGCCAACCAAGCCTCCCAAATCCAGCAGTTGCAAGATCAGCTTGCAAAGTCCCGCTCTGTTCCTCCAAGCCCTTCTGTTCCATTATTTCCTTCTCTTTCACAGCAGGACTTGGCTGCATTACAGAGACAGGCTACTTTGTGCCCTTTATTCCAAGACAAAGTGGAAAGATTGCAGTCCAGAATGGACTTGTTATGGTCTACCTTTGAACAGTTTCAGGAATATGTCTTACCAGACCATTCTTTCTTTGTCCACTACCACTTACAGAAGCTGGTCTTCTATATGAAGCTTTCCACGATGGATTTACCTTTTCCAGAGAATGGCTGGAGTGGGGCTTGGTCTGCTGAGTTGTTGACAGAGGTAGTTAGAATGCTCTTTGAAGATTCTGTTACGCCAGACACCATGCTGATGTCATACATGTATCTCCGAGGAGATTTGTTAATTCTAGATGAGGTAGATATGGCATGGTATGTGGGGGATGTGGTCTTACAGGCTGTTCTATATGTCAATCATTTGGAGTTGCGCATAGCTGATATGTTTCAGAGTTATTCCTCCAAAGTAGCTGATTGTCAGGATAATTCGTGGCATCCCATGATTGAGTCAGTGGTCCTAAATCAAAGACAAAACACAGCTCCTACCTTTGTACAGAGTACTAACCAACTGAGGATGGATCTCTTAACCTATCTTTCCAAACATAATCCATTTGATGCTACCTTCTTTGATGCCTATCAGAGACGATCTCTTTTGGGACCTTCTGTTCCTACCCTCCTTTATTATCAACAATTGGCTCACCGTTATGCTATCTATTTTTCCCTTTGTCAAACTAATTCCACAGTAATTTTACCCCTTCTTTTCCAACCTTCATCTTCCCCTCAAATTCCTATTTTCACTTACTGTTCCTTTATTGAGGATAGGGTATTTTCCCCTTCTCCACCCTGTCCTTCACCCCTCATAAATGTACCCTCCACATTTCCTATTTATCAATTAACACCGTTCCTTAGTGATTCCTTACAAATTTCTGCCACTCCTTCTTTAACCTTTTCTTCCTTTTATGATTTTTCCTATCCTTCCTTACATCCACTTTCTCTTATTCCATTACCCTCTCCTAACACTTCCATATCTCAACCACCTCAGTTGGTTAGTGACTGTACCGGTTTTGATACTCAGATTTCCAGAAGAAGGGGATGGAGTTCGGATGATTGCCTTACAGGACCGCAGATTAATTGGCCAGTAATTCCAGGGGAATGGACAGTTTCAAGTCAAGCTTATCAAAACTATGTTCATTTTGCCCAACAATATTCACAGTCTGCAGATCCCTCAGTGAGATTAACTGCTCACTTTGCTTGGTATCTGGCGTATATGCATAGGCACTCCCATACTGATTCAAAGCCTATCCCAAAGTTGTGCATGAATGTCAATGTAAGCATTGATTCTCAACAGTTGGAGATATTGTATTTTCATGCCCTCTGTTTGCCTAGCAGATACTTGGTCCTATTGGAAAGGATGTGCTGTCTCCAATTTTTTCAAAATCCTCCTCAAAAATTTGTAGATGAATCCTTATCTATGGATCGATTCAGACAACATCAATCTTTTAAGAGGGATCATCTTCATTGATACCTTTCCAATGTATGGTGAAAGCTTTTTAATGCCAAACTCTTCTTTTTGAAGAAGTCATTCAGATGGTTGTGTTGTGTATTAGTGTTGTGAGTTCATGTATGTCAAACGAACGTATTGGATCTTGTGTACGAGCTATGTTTTGGAGATTTGTCGAGATGGGGTCGTGGTTGGAGAGGTGAAGCAGATGAAGATGATGATGAAGAAGCAAACTCTTATATCCTTTACAAATTTGTGATGATTTTTAGTTTGATAAGAGGTGTTAATGTGTGAAAGAGTTTTCCTTTCTTTGTATTTTTATATCAGAAACAGGTTATAAGATGGGGTCGTGGTGGATGGATTCTTTGTGAGAAGATAATGAAGATCAACGTGAAGCTTTTAAATGAACTTGTATTCCCTTTTTCCTGGGTCGCGAGGACGCTTCCTTATTAAGTGTGGGGATATGTTGAGTGTTGAAATGACTTGTTTTTTGGCTGATTTTTGTTGTTTTTGAGAGCTGAATGGTTGATTTTAAGGGATGATTGATTGATTAGGAAGTGGTTTGAGAGTGTTTTGAATGATAATGATTGTGTTTTGGAAGATTATGATGTTTGTTGATGGTTTTGTGATGTTCTGATAGGTTCTTAATGGTTCTGTATACCTTCTGTTTTGTTCTGTTTTGGTCTGTTTTTTATCTGATTGTCTTCTGTAAAGAGGGAAGGAGTATTGATTGATGAAGAATGAGATATTGTGAAAGCTTAGTGAATGGTTTGTGAGAGTTTTGAATGGTTTGAGAATGAGTTATGTAGTTTTGATGACCTTCTGTAACCTTCTGTAGGTCTTCTGTAGAGCTTCTGTTTCTGTTCTGTTCTGTACTGTAACTGTTCTGGTACTGTTCTGTAGACTGTTCTGTAAGTGTTCTGTGGAATGTATGTGTGATTTTTGGGAAAGTTTTCTAGCCTTGGAAAGAGGTGAATACAAGTGCAAAAGAGCTGAAGGAAGTGGAAGAAGTAGCTGTTGAAGACTCAAGAGAAGACTAGAGTGAAGTGACAGTAGTGAGCTGTGAAGAGACACTGTAGTGGCTCTGGTGACCTTTCATATCAGACATACCTCTTGGGAGGGGTATCCACGACCTAAGAGTGATTATTGAGAGTAATTTTTGAGAGATTGTAGTGAGGATATGATGTATTATTGATGGAGTGAGAGAGAGAGAGTCAGAGATAGCCAATTCTACTAAAACAGAGTGATTGTATATGAGAGATTGAGAGAGAAGACTATGAAGATATTGAAGATGAATACTATGTGATGTATTTCCAATTCAAGATGGTGTATTTCTTTGCTTTCTTTGTGATATTGATGGATTTTATGAGGATGTTGAAGAATATGGTTGATTCTATTAAAAACCGTGGGAGATTTACATGATGCTGCATGAAGATTTGTTGTGCCTGGTGTTCTTTTCTTCATTGTGATCATATGAAATATGAAAAACAAGCTTGTTGATGTTACAAGATAGATTTTCTTGCAAGAGAATTCCCTTTTCCTTGGTGTTCCTCTCGGGGCTCCATGTGGATAGGCTGAAATATGATGGATTTACAGCCATTCACTATGCATATATGGTCAAAGTGATACAGGAACCAGAACCCACTTCTTTTGAGCAAGCCATGGGAAAAGAAAAATGGGAGAAAGCCATGGATGAAGAAATGGATGCCTTGGAAGCAAATGCTACATGGGAATTGGTACCTTTGCCTAAAGGTAAGAATGCAATTGGCTGTAAGTGGGTTTATAAGGTGAAGCACAATGCTGATGGTTCTGTGAACAGATACAAGGCAAGATTAGTAGTCAAGGGGTATGCACAAACATATGGCATTAACTATGAAGAAACATTCAGTCCGGTTGCAAGGATGGCAACCGTAAGAGCAGTCATTGCTATGGCTGCGTCAATGGGATGGTCTTTACATCAGATGGATGTAAAGAATGCCTTCTTGCATGGTGATTTGCAAGAAGAGGTCTATATGGAGCAGCCACCAGGTTATGTGCATGATGTTAATCCTGAGTTTGTTTGCAGGTTGAAGAAAGCCTTGTATGGCTTGAAGCAAGCACCTAGAGCATGGTCTGACAAGATAGGACAGTATCTTGTCACTATTGGCTTTCAGATTTCCAAGGTAGATTTCTCACTTTATGTGAGAAAAACAGAGAAAGGTATTATGCTACTTGTCATTTATGTTGATGATTTGATTATGACAGGTGACAGTGATGAAGATATCCTTCATGTGAAAATGCTATTGAAGCAGAAGTTTGAGATGAAGGATTTGGGAAAGCTGCGTTATTTCTTGGGCATTGAGGTGATTAGATCACCAAGTGGGATACAGCTCTTGAAGAGGCAGTATGGATTGGACATGCTGTCCAAATATGGGATGACAGGCTGTAAGCCTATTTCAGTTCCTTTGGAGCAGAATGTGAAGCTGAGCGCAGATGCAGGTGAGCTTCTGGAAGACCCTACTATGTACAGACGCATAGTAGGAAGCTTGATTTATATGACTAGGCCAGATTTGAGCTATGCTGTTGGATTGGTAAGTCAGTTTATGCAGGCTCCAAGGAAACTGCATTTGGATGCGGCTAGACGCATACTTAGGTATGTGAAGTCCACATTGCAGTATGGACTATTTTATGAGACTGGGGTTCAGATACAATTGCATGGATACATTGATGCTGATTGGGCTGGTAGCATTTCTGATAGACGATCTACTAGTGGATATGTGTTCTCTTTTGGGAGTGCTGTAGTCACTTGGAGCAGCAAGAAATAGCCTACAGTTGCCTTGTCGAGCACAGAGGCCGAGTACAGGGGTGCAGCAATGGCTGCATGTGAGGTAGCTTGGTTGCATAAGCTACTTTATGATATGCATGAGCCTACAGATGGGCCAGTTGTCATTTATTGTGACAACATGAGTAGTATACACTTGGCAAATAACCCAGTCTATCATGCTAGAACAAAGCACATTGAGGTGCATTATCACTATGTGCAAGAGAGGGTTTTACTGGGTCTTATTGATCTAGTTTATGTCAGCACAGAGGATCAGGTAGCTGACATATTCACGAAGGCATTGGGCACAGAGAAGCTGTGCAAGTTCAGAGACCTGCTTGGTGTGCAGGAATTAGGATTGAGCTCGAGGGGGAGTGTTGAGATATCGAGCTCCACTCGTGATATGCCAGGGTGACCGTTGTGCATTTATGTCACCGACGTGTCAGTTGCAGATGCGGTTGGTACACCGCCCATGAATAATAGCTAGATGACAGCTATCCTTATCTACTCTAGTTCGTGGCTCAGTTAGTATGCCACCTTAGTTAGTTGTCTTTGGTTTGAGACCCATATATAGGGTTCTTCTATTTCTTTGTATGAGAGTTCTTTTGGCTTACATAACTAAGAAGAGGAAAACTATTGTCAGCCTTCACCCTTGTGTGTATTCCCCCATTGTGTAAGCAAGAAAGCTATAAGTGAGACTCCTTTCTTCTCTCCCACAATCTTGACACTGCCACTGTGTCCAACAGCTGGTCTGTAAAAGGGATAGGAAAGTGATCCTTCTTCGTCTTGGATTTCAACTTGCGGAAATCCACACATATACGAAGCTTGCCATTCTTCTTGGGTACAACCATGATGGGTGAGACCCATTCACTGTTGGCCACTAGATAGATGAACTCCACTTCCAAAAGCTTCAACAGCTCTGCTTTCACCAGTGTGGAATAATTCGGATTCATTCACCTCTATCGTTGCCGTACTGGCTTGGCATCAGGCTCCAAGTCAATATGATGCTGACATATTGTGGGATCAATCCCCTTTAGGTCTTTGTAGGACCATGCAAACACGTCCAAGTTCTCTTTCAATAAGTTGTACAAGGTTGACAACTCCTCTTCTGGTAGGCTGCTACCCACCTTCAAGTGGCGTTTAGTGCCATCTGCATCTACAAAGGTTAACTGCCTTTCACCTTCTACTTCATGGATGAAGGTCCCACGGACTGCTGCTGGGTACAAATCTGACTCCTTCAAGGGGGTGGTGTCCTCTTCTGATGTCCCACTAGACCCAACATCTTCTTTCAGTAAGGACTTAGGTTGCTCCTTGAAATGCTGAAATGGGATCAGCGCTGTCTCGGTTTTGGTTTAAATGTTAATTACCTTAGAGCTTGAGGACTCCTCTTCAGAGGATGCATCCAGGAATGTTACATAACATGGGCTCTCGGAATGCTATTGTGGCCTTGGGACTGGTACTTGTTGACAAGGAGCATCATCATCATCCTTTCTTGACAAGTGTGGATGGGTGCGACAAGAACCACTAATAAAAGATGGCTTATTTTGCTTGATCCACTTCTTATATAGGCTTTGCCTATGGAAAGATCCATTTACCAATCCAAAGGGTACCATTGCCATTCTGTTTCTGTCCCACAACATGGAATCTTTGGCTTCTGAAGCTTCTGGAACTCCCTCCTCATCTATGCCTTCTGTGGGTGGAGTGATTTCTTCTGTCTCACTTTCAAATTCTCGTTCTTCAGATTCATCATCATCCTCTTCAGACTCCGGCTCTGCCTCTGTAGGCGCTCTGTAAGAGAAGAATAGGTCATCTGCTTTGCCTTTTGCCTTTATCTCTGGCTCTGCTATGGCCATGTAACAGGGAGAGCAGTACATCCATGCTTCTATCTCACTGTCAGAAGTGATTTCAGAAATCGTTCCTGGTTCAGGCAGGAAGTATTCACCCATTGATAATGGCTTTGCATCTTTTGGGAGTTGGCTTATAGTACCCACTATTAGGGAATGTGCCTCTGTTTTCTTGGGAAGGATCTGTTTGACAACATCTTCTTCTCCTAATGTTCCATCTGTAGCCTCATTGGGGGAGTCAGAAGATAATTCCAAGGAGGTGGATCCATGTCCTTTTTGAGCACCATATAGCTTCAGCACCACTTTATTGGGTCCTCTACCCAAGGTCAAGGTTCCT
This sequence comes from Lygodium microphyllum, assembly GCF_053477565.2. Lineage (NCBI taxonomy): Eukaryota > Viridiplantae > Streptophyta > Polypodiopsida > Schizaeales > Lygodiaceae > Lygodium > Lygodium microphyllum. The sequence continues at coordinate 141,320,784 of NC_141147.1, read as the reverse complement.
TTGAACCAATCCGTCCTTGATCTGGCTTCAAAAAGCCATGGTCTGCCCAGTAACAGGGGGTAGGATGTACCATAAGAGTTTGGCTTCACCACCAGATAGGTTAGCCAATAATCTTTTCAAGCCACTGTAGTCTTCACATATGGGAGAATGCCCAAAGGCTTGATTCTGCTCTGATCCGCTAGTCTGATGAGCCATTGAGTTGGTTGCACACCTTGTAGGCCTAGATCCTTCATTGTCACATCCGTTATCAATCAGTGCATTTGCAATAAAGTAGCCTTCTATCCACACGCCAGTCTTTGGGGTACCAGGATCTAGGAAGGCGTTAGCCACATCCACTTCTTTTACAGGCTCTGGAGCTTCGTTGGACTTTGTTGCTGTTGAGGGAGCAATCCTTAAGCCACGTCTTCTTGTCAGTATAGTTTTGAGCCTTTTTCGGCAACTGGGAGACAACATCAACAATTGTCGGAATGTGAGGTTTGGTTTAAAGGTATCTAGATCTCTGACCAGATCATATTCCTTAATAGGATCCACTGGCTTCTCCAACCAATTAGGGAATGGGGCGACACCCATTTTCATTTTTCTTTTTTCTTCCAACAGGGGCATCATGGGGACTTCTTCTGCCACTTGTGGCAAATCCTCCTCTTCTATCTCCTGGACCTCTGGTCCTGTCTCTGGAACTGTCTTTGTGACTCTCTGTGGCACTCTAGTGCTCTGTATGGCACTATCAGGCTCTGTTCTGTTCTGTTCTTCTATTGGAAGATTGAACTTCACTGTTCTGGCAAGAGGATTATTTTCTTTATGGATAGGTGGTTCTTTCTTCTTTGCACGCGTGATGACAGCAACTTCCAATTCCACTAAATTGGAGGTAGACTCTTGGGCCTCGGATGGATTATCAGTAGCACTGTTTTTCACTGGGGCTGGGCTTGGACAGTCTTTTGTAGTATGGCCTTCTCCTTTGCATCGACCACATAAGGGCTTGTAATCCACTGACCTTCTGGGATTTGGACAATTTGGTGAAATGTGTCCCTTTTCTCCCCATCTGTAGCACTCCACTTTTGATCTCTGACCACCACCAGACTGTCGTCCTTTGTAACTTTGAGAGGGAAACCTCCTTGGACCGAAATTAGGACCAAACTCTCTAGGCTTGGGTCCAATATCCTATGTTGTCATTTTGGATTCCAGCAAGTTGAATCTTGCGTCTTCTTTCTTCCTTCTCCTATCATGCATCTCCTTCAGAGAGCAAATATCCTCTGTATGGTTCTTCCTAAGACAGTAGGAGCAAAAAGCTCCAGGGACTGTTGGCTTTCGCGTACATTCAGTGGCTAAATGGCCTACTTGATGACACTTACCACACCAAGTATTTGACCGCATCACATCTCTTCCTGCTTCTACAATGTTGGATATGCTAGCGGTATTCACTTTCTATGTCTGCAACTGCTCTGTAATCACATCCATCAACTCATTTTTGATATTTGCAATTGAGTTGGATAAATAATCCTTCAAGCTTTCTCCTCCTGAGGCAAAGGTAGTAGGGTTTTCACTGCATAAACAGGTTGGGCTGGTGCAGAGGGGTGTCTATTCAGATTCTGATTCAGAGCTCGTGTTTAAACTGTTGGCTGTTGGCTCCAATTGGTAGGGTTCCACTGTTGCTGTGCTGATTTGGCATTGGGGGAATTATTTGGGACCATTGTTGTTGTGGTTGAACCATCATTTGAGGCATTGATTGTGGCCACTGTGGATTTGGTGCACTGTACTGTGATACTAGGGGCATCTGTTGGTAGGGGTGGGGGACAGTCCCTGGGATTGTATTTGGTGGGTACATCATCCCTGGCATTAGAGGAGGTGGGACTCCTCTTCCTGGATTCATCGCCAATCTAGCTTCCACTTCATCGTACAGTCTTGCACCTTCTATTGTAGCTTGCAGTGTGGCTGGTCTTTGCAGCTCCACAAACTTATGGACTTCTGGTTGTAATCCTCTGAGAAACACTCCCTTCTGAATGCCATCATCTAGATTATGGTTGGTTCATCTCTTCATATACAAATTGGTCTCTTAGCCTACTGTTACTTGGAATCAGATTAAGGAGGCTGTCCAAAATCTCTACTTACCCCCTGCCTATCAAACACTCAAGATGAACGAGTTCTTTGACCTCAAGCAGTAGCGAATGACCTTGGAAGGGTACTATTCTTGGTTTGTGACCCCGCAAAAGTATGCTCCTCACTTGTCAATTAAAGAACAAGTGGCATGTTTCTACCAAGGTTTGAATTTTTCCCTTAATGAATAGCTGGAAGCAATGAGGCCTATGGACTTGAAAGATGCACTACTAAGGGCACAACCTTTGGTGGAGACTTACTCGAAGTCAAATAATAGGTTCAACAATACATTTACCTACTCCAAAAGAGCATGTGTAGGATATCAACAGTAAAGGAGTTACAATCAAGGAACAAGCTAATGTAGTCAGTGCTCCTCAAAATCGTGGCGGAGATAACAACACAAATAGAAACTAGAATAACGAGCCACGATGTTGGAGATGTAATCATCCATGTCATTTTTGCTATGAATGCCCAAATGAAGGGACCAATGCCAATGCCAACATTCCACAATGTCCTCAAAGAAATGAGAATTTTAATAATAGAGGACGTGGATATGGAGCTAGGCAAGGAGCAGGGTGAGGAGATGGTATGTGAATGGCACAAGGAGTAGGTCGTGGAGCTGGAATCTGTACATGTGCAGTCACACTAGAAGAAGTGGATCCAACTATGGAAGAAGAAGTCGAGAGAGGATCCATTCACGCACCCGTGAATAATCAGGGTGTTGGACAACAATTTTCTATCATCCAAACACTGATAGAATATTAAGGTATTCATTTTAAAATCCTCATTGATTGTGGGGCAACTCATTCCTTCATTTTCCCAAAATGTGCTAAGAGGCTGAATTTAAATCCTGAGAGGGCTAGAAAACTGATGGTAGAGCTAGCAAATGGTAGAGAAATAGTCTCAAATCATGCCATAAACAACATACAATTTGAGTTAGATGAGGAAACCACAAAAGAAAATTTTTGGGTTATGCCTTTAGGGGTATATGACTGTCTACTAGGAATGGATTGGTTGAGTTCCAATCAGGTAAATATTCATTGTGGAGAAGGACAAGTAACATTCAAGAATCTCCTAAGTGAAACAGTCCAAGCACAAGGATGGTCAGTTAAGCCAAAAATCTAGCTAGCTAAAGCCAGTCAAGTCCTAAAGGGTATTAGGAAAGGACTCCCTATCTATGTGATAAAATTAAACAAAGTGGAGGATAACAAAGATGAAGAAGAACCTTCATGGCTGATGGGTGAATCCCCTGATATCTTCCCTGAGGAGCTAACTGAACTACCTCCTAAATAGGAAGTAGACCTTGAAATAAAATTAATCCCTGGAGATGAACTAGTGGCAAGAAGGCCATACAAGATGTTGATACCTGAAGCTATTGAGTTGAAAGAGCAATTGAAGCAATTTCTGGAGCAAGGCTTCATTCATCCCAGTAACTCTCCCTGGGGTGCACCTATCCTATTCCAGAAGAAGAAGGACGGAACCCTTAGATTATGCATTGACTATAGGGGTCCAAATCAGGTTATAATAAAAAAATAAGTATTCGATTCCTCGAATCGATGAATTGCTAGATAGATTACAAGGAGATGTGATCTTCTCAAAAATTGACCTGAGATCTAGATATTATCAGATCCAGATAAAAGAAGAGGACATTCCCAAAACAGCTTTTAATACTAGGTATGGCCATTATGAATTCACAGTAATGTCATTCGAGAAGAAAAATTCTCCTGCCACTTTCAATAGGTTGGTCCAAGTTATCTTCAAGCCCTATTCAGATGAGTTTGCACTCACATTTTTTTATGACATTCTTACCTACTCCAAGGAAGAAGAAGTACATCCAGTTCATCTATGGATTGTTCTCGAGCTGCTTCACGAGAACAAGCTCTTCGCTAAGAAGAAGAAGTGTTCTTTCTTCAAGAAGATGATAGAATACTTGGGATTCATTGTCTCGAAGGAAGGAATATCCATAGATCTTACAAAGATCAAGGATGTCCAAGATTTTCCACTACCTCAAAACGTAAGAGAAATCAAAGGATTTCTAGGTCTGATAGGGTGGTATAGGATTTTCATCAAGGATTATTCTTTGATTGCGGCACCTCTCATTGAGCTGCTCAAGAAGCAAGTTAAGATTGTATGGACAGAACGAGAGCAAGAAAGCTTTGATAATCTAAAAGAGTGTCTCACCATTGCTCCTGTCCTAAAGTTGCCGTACTTCTCAATGGAATTTGAGGTCATCACAGATGCAAGTATCATGGAATTGGGATGTGTTCTTACTCAAGAAGGTTGTCTAGTCGCATATTCCTCTCGAAAGCTGAAACCTTATGAGAAGAATTATGCTATGCATGACCTAGAACTTTTAGCAATCATCCGTGCCTTGAAACTTTGGTGTCATTATCTACTGGGTAGAAGGTTCACACTTGTGATTGATCACAAAAGTTTTAAATGGATCTTCACACAGCCAGATTTGAACATGACATAGAGGAGATGGATTGAAGTGCTTCAGGAATTTGATTTTGAGATCAAGTTTCGCCTTAGAAAGGAAAATGTGGTAGTTGATGCCTTGAGCAGGAAATCATTCCTCAATGCTTTATTCTTAGAATATCCTAGCAACATAGAATTTCTCTCTAGTCTAATTTCCATGCCAAGCAATACCATCTTGGAAGTAGTGGTTTCAGAGATTCCCAATGACATAGATTATCTGGAGTTAAAAGAGACCATCAAAGCAAGATATGATTATTCAAAATTAGAGCCTAGATACAAACATTATCACCTTGAAGGAGAGCTGTTGTACTATTCGCATAGGCTATGTGTCCCTAACGATTGGGACCTCAAAAAGAAGATTCTTTGGGAGGCCCATGACAGTCCCGTTAGCTGGACACCCCGGCTATGCTAAGACTGTCAACACTGTTAGGAAAAGCTATCACTGGCTAGGAATGAAAGCTGATGCTCTAAGGTATGTGACTCAATGCTTGAGTTGCCAGCTAATCAAGGCAGAACGAATCAAACTTCTTGGAGAGTTACATCCACTTGACATTCCACAAATATATTAGTATGGACTTTATGGTTGGCCTTCCTATGGTGCAGGGAGGTTATGATTCTATCCTAGTAGTTGTGGATTTGTTGACAAAGGTTGCTTATATCATTCCAGTAAAGACTACCTTCAAAGCATCTGGCATTGCTAGGTTGTTTGTGAAGGAGATCTTCCGACTGCATAGACTACCAAAAAGGATAGTCAGTGATAGAGACTCATTGTTCACGTCCAAATTCTAGACTTGTCTCTTCCAAGCTATTGGAACCCAATTTTGCTTTAGTACTGCCTATCATCTGCAAATAGATGGGCAAACTGAACGGGTCAATCAAGTACTAGAGGATATTTTAAGGGCTTACTGCAGCAGCAGAGAGCCTAAGAAGTGGATCTAATATATTTCCTTGGTGGAATTCGCCTATAATGCCTCGTACCAGCAAAGCATTGGTATGACTCCCTTTCAAGCATTTTATGGGCAAGAGTGCTTGTCTCCTTTGAAATGTTTAGATCTGACCTTAAGGGTTGAAGCATCTAGGAAAATGTTGAAAGAAATGGAAGAGCAGACCAAAGCGATCCGTCAAGACATTAAGGCTGCTCAAGACATGCAAAAGGCTTATGCAGACACCAAGAGATCTTCTCACACATTCAAGGAGGGCAAGATGGTCTTCTTAAGGGTTCAACCTAAGAAAAGTTCTCTATCTCTTGGAAAATTCAAGAAGCTAAGCCCTAGATATTGTGGCCCCTACAAAATTATCAAATGTCTTGGTAGGGACGCCTGCATATTAGAACTTCCCCCTCATCTCAAAGTTCATGATGTTTTCCATGTAAATCTTCGAAAACAGTATGTCCTAATTCCTAATCATGTCTTAGATGATGGACTGATTTTAATGCCGACTCAAGGAATCTTAGAAGTCCAGCTTGAGAGATTTCTAAAGGTTAGAGAGAAGCCTCTCAGAAATCATACTCTTCGTGAGTACCTTGTACAATAGAAGGACTTCCCTAAAGAAGATGCCACTTGTATTGAGGAGTCCATTCTCCAAAGAGACCACCCAAAGTTCCTCTCGAGATGAGGAAATCTCAATTTCTCTATTGAGGAGTCCATTCTCCAAAGAGACCACCCAAAGTTCCTCTCGAGATGACGAAATCTTGATTTCTCTAAGGCGAAGAGGATGTAACAAACCGCCTTGACAACACAAAATGTACACACAAAAAAATTTAAGATATATCCCATTACAATTTTCTTCATCATATACATGAGAAAAATCATTGATTCTTGCATGACCTCCCCCCCCCCCCCCCCCCCCCTCCCACTAGCCAAAGGACTTAAGCCTTAAAAGTACCGAATCGGTGGGGATAAGTTATCAATGCGAACTCCTCCTTAGGGATATGTGCACACGTATACACATGAATACATGCATGTACATTTTATAAATAAAGATATAATTACACTTGTGAACTCACTCTTGATGCACAGTTATCCATTTACTGAAAAGCATGCGAATACGTGCAAAAAGAATAGTGTTTGCAAACACGGGCTAATTATTTTCAATAGTGTATATGCGTTATTCCTTATTGAAAACTCCACCTTACTCGTTAACAAAACACGTAAGAAATTATGCATCCATGAAAAGGAAAAATGGAAAGAAAAGAAAATCATCCAGTTAGTCTAATTCTAACTAAAATCCAAAGAGTAGTTAGCTAAAAGAGAGAAAGAGTTCAACTGTAAGTAGGCCTTTACAAGAGTATGACACATGGTGAGAGAGAGATAACCAATGATTAGAAAGAGTGTGTACTTTTCCTCCCATCCACATAAGTACTCATTCCCTATTTTTTCCAACTATCATATTAAAAAAATCATAGTACTTTTTAATCTCCACAAGAAATCTCATTTCTCATATCCTAAATTTTCATGAAAATGTCAAAAACAAGATTCTTTTTTATTGATTGAAAATTCCTAAGTTGCCGCATCAGTACTCCTCTAATTTTTCCCATTTTCATTAAAAAATTTTGGGGATATTTGTAGCCACTTCCAATCTCATCGAGACACCTCATACCCTCTTTCTAATTTTCTCTTAAAAGTAAAAAAAATTCTAATGTAATATACTAGTTTTCACAATAAATCAAATAATTGGAAATTTATGGAATACACCATGTTTGCAAAGAAATATAAGAAATACACCATGCTTACAAAGAAGCCATAGCCAAGGTAGCTAGGCATGAAATAGTATTGCCATGGAAGGCTGAGAATCATAGATGTAAGCTGCAACATGAATACTCACTCATGTCAAAGTGGAACATGGTATGCACCCCATATCTTGGTGGCTAAGAGCATGCACAATCTTAGTTGGTGGGAGGAAGGAACCTCAAAGCATGTATTGCTTGAAATGGCAAAAAGATACCTCACAAGTTACATCTTCGCCTTTTATACTTAGCCCTAGCCTACTCTAGACTAAGGTGACTTATGCTTTATTACAAACCATCCCGGCCTAAAAGAGCTTTGTCCTCAAAGCTGAATTGGAAAAAAATTACAAGGATGATTACAAAGATAGCTTGAAGCATTTGGAATCATGCTGAAATAAAGCTCCATGTTGATGAAGATCAAAGAAGTTGATGAACATGGACCACATAAATGGAATAGACTGTTGTAAATTGTCCAAAACACTGTAGTACAAAATTGGCCATATCTTGAGCTAGAAGAGGCCGATTTCCATGTGCAAGATAGAGAAATGTAGAGTACAACATGTAGTATCTAGCCATACCTTCAAAATTGAATTTTGATGCCGATAAGACAATTTAATTTCTCATAAAAAATTAATATAGCAAGCTATTTACTGCCCTGTTTATGAACTGTCCTCTTGTTGAAGCCATGGAAATTATTGCAAATATGATGCTTGTTGCCATGAGGACTCATCAATAGGTAAACCCTTCCATTTGATAAGGTATTCCACAAGAATACAGTTCCTTAGAACCTTCTCCCACTTGCCAATAATCTTCTCGGGCTCATAGATGATCAAACCATCATCATCCAAGGAAGGTAGTTCTTCAAGAACTTGAATTTGAGGTCCTAAGGTTCCACATACTTTTTAAGCTGAGACACATGAAAGACATTATGGATTCTTATGTTTGAAGGTAAGTCTAGTTGATAAGCAAGATCCCTAATTCACTTGACAATATGATAAGGATCATAAAACCTATGAGAAAGTTTGTTGTGTCCTCCTTTAAGAGAAGCATAACATGACTTGGGTTCAAAAATACCCATTCATCTTTCTCAAACTCCACATGTCTTCTTTTCTCATCCGCATAGACCTTCATCGTCTCTTGAGCTTTGTGAATGTTGTCACAAGGGCCTCCATCTTTTCCAACTCCGCATGTGCTTGTGGATTTACATCTTCATGAAACAATGCGGAGAATACTTATACTTTGTAGCCATATAAAGCTTCAAAAGGAGACATTCCAATGCTTATATGGTAGTATTGTTGTAACAAAACTCTGCAAGATGGAGCCATTGGTCCCATGCATTTTTTGTCTCATGGCAAAAGTGCCTCAAATAAACTTCTAGTCATTTGTTAACTCTTTTAGTTTTTCCATCAGTTTGTGGGTGATATGCGGTACTAGGAGTCGAAAGAGTCCCCATTGAAGAGAACAAACTCCTCCAAAAGCTTCCCATAAACTTAGTATCGCGATCGGACACAATCTTCATTGGCAAACCATGAAGCTTGAAAATACATTCCATGAATTGTTGAGCCACTTGCTTTGGTGTAAATTGGGCCTTAGTAGGGATGAAATGGGCTGCTTTAGTCAACCAATTAACTACCACATAAATGCTATTCCACCCATGCTTAGTTGTAGGCAATCCCACAATAAAATCCATAGAGATATGAGTCCACTTGCCTTGAGGAATAGGGAGTGGTTGAAGTAAGCCGCTGGGTAGAAGAGATGAGTCTTTATTTTATTGACACAAAGAAGGCATTGCATCATATAATCCTTGACATCCCACCAAATACCCTTCTAATAAAAGCTCTTATGGATGTTGTCAAATGTTTTGAGCATCCCATGATGACTCGCTAAAGGTGAAGAATGCATCTCATGCAAAATACGGTCTTTGAAAAAGGATTGTGGTGTCAAGTAGACTCTACCATGATACCATAAAAGACCATTGTGCCAATTGAATTTGGGATACTCTTTTCCTTTTCTGTGTTGAAATTCCTTCATTATCTTTGATGCTTGCTCATCAAGCAAATATTCTTCTTGGATGTCATGAAACCAATCCTTAAGTACAATTGAAATTGAAAATAAATAACATGCCCACATACATGATAAAGCATCCGCCACAACATTATCTTTTCCAGCTATGTAGGATATTTCAAAATCATAGCTTTGAAGAGTAGCTAGCTACCTCCTTTATGTAGGGGACAAATTTGGCTAGGAAAGGGAGTATTTCAGCACACGATGATCGCTCTTCACCTTGAAATGGCTACCATATATATAGTGATGTCACTTTTTGATAGCATGCAAAATTGCCAATATCTCTTGTTCATAGACATGTAATTGACGCTCCTTGTCAAGCTTGCAACTTTCATAGGCTACAACTCCATGGTCTTGATACAAAATAGCCCCAACTCCTCTTCCACTAGCATCCGCACATATAATGAATTCCTTAGAGAAATCTGGGCATATAAGAATAGGTGCTGAAACTAATAGAGATTTCACCTCATTGAAGCCCTTGTCAACTATGGAGTCCCAAAAGAAAGATTTTTTCTTCAACAGCCTATCGGTCAAAGGACTGCCACATGAGCATAATTTTTTATAAACATCCTATAGAATGAAGACAATCCAAAGAAACCTCTCAAAGAAGTAGAATTTGTAGGAGTAGGCCATTCTTTAACACATTTAACCTTGTTAGGATCCGCATTAATGCCTTGCTCTCCCACAATGTGACCCAAGTATTTCACTTCATCTTCCATGAAAGAACACTATGACATTTTGGCAAAGAGTGTGTGTCTTCTTTATGTGTCAAAGACCTCTCACACATATATCAAATGCTCAACCTTGGATTTTCTAAAAATGAGAATATCATCAAAGAATACAATGATTGTTTTGAACAAGAAAGGCTACAATATCTTATTTATGAGTTCTTGAAAAGTACCGAGCACATTTGAAAGTCCAAATGGCATGACCAAGAAGTGGTATAACCCTCTTTCAGTCCTAAAGGTTGTTTTATACTCATCTCCTTCCTTCATTTGAATTTAATGATAGCCCCAAAGATCAATCTTGGTGAAGACCTTTGCATCTTTGAGCTCATCTAAGAGGTCATCAATGCAAGGAATCGGGTATCTATTCTTCACTGTGGACTTATTAAGCTCCCTATAACCAATGCACATGCAAAAAGATCCATCTTTCTTCTTTACCAAGAGCACAGGAGAGGCAGATGGAGATTGACTTGGCTGAATTAAACCCATTTGCAGAAACTCTTTAACTTGTCTTTCCACCTCCTTCCTTTCAAACTTTGACAAGCGATAGGGAGGTTTGTTGATGGGTTTTGTGTTGGGCAACGCATCAATAGGGTGGTCTACCTCTGTCTTTGGAGGCAAAGATGATGGTTGCTGAAATAAATCTTTGTATTCCTCCAATAGCTCTTCCATTCTTGGATCCTTTTGCTTCGAAGAAGATGATGGCTTAATTAGTGAGTGCTCTTCATCCACTTTCGCAAGAAAAAGAGTGAATATGCATGACGGTGCATAGATTTCTTTATGCATCTTCTTCATACAGATGAGTTCCATTTGCTTTTGACCAATGCCCTTCAATATTATAGGCTGTCCATTCCATTGGAATTCCATTAGCATGTTTTGCAAGTCCAAAGAAAAATTTCCAATGGTTTTCAACCAATCGCAGTCAATGGCAATATCTATGGGATCCATTTCCAAAGTGATCAAGTCCACTTCCATAATACATGGAGTTAGAGTAATAGGAGTGTGTAGGCATACTTCATTACTTGATTCATAAGCTCCATTAGCTACCTGAATCTTTAACAGCACTTGCATTTATTGAGGAAGCAATCTCAGCCCATGCAAAGATTTTCCAATTCTTTTTGCCTAATGGTAGATTGAGAGGGAAAAGATTTGTAGAAGGGGTCACATCCATGAAACTCATTCTCTTCTTCTCTTAAGTCCTCTTTTTCATAAGCAACCTCACCTCTTGAATTGAATTGAGGATAGGCATGATGCTTTGATGACATTGGCTAATAATGAGCACTCTTCAATATTGATGGCTCTCCTTTTTCAAAGGTTGACATTATAGACTGATCAATCGGAAAGATGTGGTTTGAGTCTTCAAGTCCTTGATAGCTGCTACTACATCTTTAAATCCACTCTTCATAAACTTGACCAGTTGTTGAAGTCCTTCATCCACTTTGTTAGATGCGTTCTCAACCTTTTCCAAGGATTTGGATACTTGCTCATAATGATCATGCATCCCAATGTTCAGCATACGCATCTCCCTTGAAAGCATAGAGTCTTCAAAAGGTTCGTGAGACAAAGGATTTCCATCATTACCCATTTGTGTACTATGAGCATTACCAATGCTTACAACGTCATCTTGTTGGTCATGATTGATGGCTCCATTAGTGTTTAATTTATCATTGATATATTCTCAGATGTCTTCTTGAATGGTCTCCGTGACTTGATCTTTTTTTTTATAGCCATTATGGATAGGTGCTGTCAAAATGACTGTGGGGAAGAAAACTATCAATAACTTGCTTAGTATTGGACCAATGCCAATGGTTTCTTGATCCAAAGGAAGATTATATAGTAGGGGTACTCGAAATTTAGCAATATCTCAGCTTACAATAGGGTATATGGGTGAAATGACCTCAAACAGTGCACCCCTACTAGCCTGTCTAGGTGCAGTCCCACTAGACCCCCTGTCAGAAAAATTGCTATAACTTTTGCTCCCGGAGTCCAATTACTAAAATTTTTGATTCAAATGAAAGCTAGTCATTCCCTCTTCAAATCAAGTTATCAAGCTCCCAATTAAGATCATGAAAAAAGTTCCTACAATAGAAATTGTGAACCTATCTCTTGTGAATCCCTGTAACCTGTAAAGGCCCTGTTTCACCTTGAAATAGTCCTGTAGTACCTGAAGACCCCCAAAAAAACTAATAGATCTATGATTGGCTGTAGAGCACTTGTAGGTATCCAGGAAACACCTACAATTGATGGGTACCTATTGTAGGGCACCTGTATACCTGTTCAAGGATGTCACAAACTGCCCTGTTTGGTACCACTAGCCTTCAAAATCTTCACCCACTCTTTCCCAAGTGGTCTAAAACTTTGGTAGGACGGGCACCTAAAATGGTAGGACGGGCACCTAAATGGGCTCTAAAACTTTGGAAGGTGTGCAAAGTTCCGGGAGCCAGGTTGTACACCCGTATGGAGTCTTAAATATCAAGGGAGGGTCACCTCTCTTTTGTCTTGCTATCTCGTCCGGCTTCGATCTTTTTCTTCGGTTGGAATATACATGGCAATGCTAGTTTCTAACAATCAATGAGTGATATGCATGCCTGAATCAAAATTTTACCATTTCATGATATGCAAGAATGGAAATGGAATAGGACTGGAATTGAAATGGAGATAGGTAAGAAATACTTATAGTAGTGACTCACTGCTTTACAATTTTATTCCACTTACTAATTGATTATCTTTCATTGTTGGAGTAGATGATTATGGAAGCTCCAATTACTGTTTAATACTTGAAATTCTTGATCTCCTACTTGATGTAGCCAAGAACATCCTCAAATTGCAATCCCCATGATGAATATGTCACTTATAGACTCCAATTTTCCTTCAAGAAAGCTCCAATACCCAAAAGCTTTGATAAAAGTGATCTTTGTAGCCCAAATGTGGCTCAAAGTTTGAAAGGGAATCAATGACAAGCATCAGAAGGGATAGAAGACTTCAATCCTTGATGGAGAACTCTTCCATTGAAGCACATAAGCTTGCATATGCTGCTCATACACTTGCAATGCCAAGAAGAAGCCCTATTCTTGCAAAATTGATGCAAGACCATGAATTCTTGATATAATCCCGTGCATAGAAGCTTTAGGATGCATCAAGAGCCAAAAACCCTATGATTCCATCCTTTAAAGTCCAAAAATTCTAAAAATTCAAGTGGCTGCCTTGCTTTGACTCATTTCAAGAGAAGAAGTGCTCTAATCTTGCAAGAAATCTTCAATGTTGATTCAATGAGTGCTGAAGAAGCTCAAGGATGATTGATAGAACAAAAGCCCCCTAATACTTTGAAGAAATTTCAGGAAAAACTCAATGTTGTCATAAATCTGACATAGCCAGGGTTTGGAAAGCTCAAGAATGATCATGGGAGTATGAAATAACCATGTAATCTTGCTGAAAACCTTCAAGAAGGATTGCTAGATCTTGTTATGCCATAGCTTCATCAGAATATTGCTGATTTTCATGAAGAAAGAGAGGTTGAAATCAACGCAAATTGCACAAACGGATCCTCTTGTCTTAGAAGATAAAATTCACCTAGGCTAAGCAATAGGCTACTCTACATGAAGCTCATAGCACAAGGAATCAAGCTCTGATGTCTCATCAGTGAGTAATGGTTATTGGAAGAATATTGAACCAGTGGAAGCCATGGTTTCTTGGAGAAAAGCTTGAAAAGAGAAGAGAGAAAGTATGCTTCTCAAAAGTAACTTTTCTTTTACATCATTTAGTCATTGTAGGTTATCCTTTTATCCAAGAAGACTCAAAATGACCTTCAAATGGACCACAACCTGCTAAAATGGCTTTGAGCCCACCATTTTTCCTTCTAGACTCCTTCAAATTCCACCCAAACTTGGTCCCAACTTGTTAAAGAACACTTCCACTAGTCACGGTTTAAACATCAACAAGCTTTTGTTTCATTCTTTAGAGAACCACAACAAGGAAAAGAATAAATCTTCATGCAACATCATAGTAGATATCTCCCACGACTTTGATAGAATCAACCATAATCTTCAACATCTTCATAGAATCCATCAAAACTAACAAAGAGAACACAAAAGAATACACCACTTTTGAATGAAAATAATCATCTTCATTGTCTTCATAGTTTTCTCTCTCTTTCTCTCTCAATCAATAGTACATCATCTTCTCACTACAATAATCAATAATCACTCATAATAATCGTTCTTTGGTTGTGGATGCCCCTTCCAAGAGGTGTGTCTGATATGAAAGGTCACCAAAGCCACTACAGTGACTCTTCACAGCTCACTACTGTCACTTCACTCCAATCTTCTCTTGAGTTTTTAGTAACTACTTCTTCCACTTCCTTGAGCCCTTTTGAACTTACATTTACCTCTTTCCAGGGCTAGAAAACTTTTCCAAAGTCACACATACATTCCATAGAACACTTATAGAATATCTATAGAACATGAACATGAACATAACAGAGCAGGAACAGAGGCTCTACAAAAGCTCATCAGAGGGTTACAGAAGGCCAATAGAAAGCATCAGAACCTCATAACTCATACTAAAACCATTCCAAACTATCAAAAACTATTCAATAAGCTTTCAAAAGATCTCAACCTTCATCAATCATCAATCCATGCTTCATACAGAAGAAAATCCGAACTAAACAGAAGGTATCGGAACCAATCAGAACCTCAAAATAACCTATCATACCTGGGGGGTCCACTAGGGTTTACCGAATGGTACTATGTGAGTGTAAGGGAGGGGGTTATTTAAGGGAAGGATGGTACATTTTATAAGGTAAGGCCCCATAAATAGGGGGTAGATAAGGGGTATTTTCATATATTTCTTGCACGCATGTGACATTTTTTTATTACTACTAGTGAATCCCCCGTGCTATCATAACATCACAGAACCTCATATTTCTATTGAGAATCATGACCTTTCAAAAAATAATCAATATCATCCAAAACACTCTCAAATACTTCCAAAACAACTAATCATCACTCAAAATCCATCAAAATTAACCATTCATGCCTCAAAAACAACAAAAATCAACTAAAATATCTAGTCATTTCAACATTTAACATATCCCCACACTTAATAAGGAAGCATCCTCGCGACCTAAGAAAGAGGTAATATAAGTTTATTAAGAGCTCAACTTGATCTTCTTTAGTAGTTTCAATAATCCACCCAATCACGACCCCAACTTGTCACCTGTATCTAAGAAAGAATACAACTAAAGGAAAACATCGTTATCTAGTAACACATCTTAGAAACAATAGAAGTCATCAAAATTTTGAAAAGGATATAAGAGGTTCTTTAGCTTTGCATCGTAGGCTTTTCATCCACCATCACTGGCACTACCAATAGTCGAAAAGAGAGCTCTCGAAAAAATCCAATATTCAACCACCACGAACTCATCACATAAAAATTAACACATCATAAACACAAAATAACCATCTGAATGGCACCTCCAAAAAATAGATATATCATTAAGAAGCATAGAAGATACATCCAAGGGTATCAATGAAGATGATCCCTCTTGAAAGCTTGATGATTACGAAAATGATCCATGGATAAGGATTCATCTACAAAAGATTTTGGAGGATTCTGAAAGAATTGAAGACAACACATCGTTTCTAGTAAAACAAGGTATCTACTAGGTAGACAAAGGGCATGAAAATATAAGACATCCAGTTGATGGGAATCAATGTTCACATTGACATTCATACATAACTTTGGAATAGCCTTTTGATCATTATGGGAATGCCTATGCATATATGCTAGGTACCAAGCAAAGTGGGCTGTTAATCTCACTGAAGGATCTGGAGATTTTGAATATTGTTGAGAAAAATGGAGATAATTTTGGTACGCTTAACTAGCAATTGTCCAGTCCCCTGGAATTAATGGCCAATTAATCTGTGGTCCTGTAAGAGAATTAGTTGAGCTCCATCCTCGTCTTCTTGGAATCTGCTGATCAAATTCCTCATACCCACTAACCAACTAAGGGAGTTGAGAAATAGAAGTGGTAAGAGATGGAAGATGAATGAAAGAGGATGAAGAGATCGGTAGGAAAAACCATAAAATGAGGAAGAAGTTAAAGAAGGATTAACTGAGAATTTAGGCGAATCAATTAAGAAAGGTGCTATTTGATAAGCAAGGAAAGTGAAAGGAATATGGATAGATGGGGAAGAACAAGCGGAGAAGGGGAAAATACTCAATCTTCAATGAAAGAAAAATAGGTAAAAATTAGAATTTGATGTGCACCCTGAGGTTGGAAAAGAAAAGGTAAGATGGCTATTGAGTTCGATTGATAAAGGGAAAAATAAGCATCATAGCGATGGACCATTTTTTGATAATAAAATAAGCTAGGAATGGAGGGACCAAAAGCAGATCGTTGATAGTAGGCATCAAAGAAGGATGAATCAAATGGATGGTTCTTGGAAAGATAAGCTAAAAGATCCACCCTCAGTTGGTTAGTGTTCTGCAAATGAGCAGAGGCTTTATTCTGTCGTTGGTTCATGACTACAGAATCAATCATTGTATGCCATAAATTGTCAAGGCAAGCAGCTACTTTAGAAGCATAGCACTAGAACATTTCATCTATTCTCAACTCCAAATGTTTGATATATAAAATAGCTCGTAAGACCACATCCCCTACATACCAAGCTAGATCTTCATCATTTGGAATTAATAGATCACCTGGAAAATACATATAAGACAGCAGCATGGTATTCGAATTCATAGAATTTTCAAAGACCATACGGATTACTTTTGTTAGAAAATCAGAAGACCAATCATAGGAAGGGATGGAAATCTCCAAAGTACCCTCAAGATGTGCTCTGAAAAGATTCGGCATTGTAAGGAAAGCTAGTAAGTGACTGTTAGATTGATCAGGAATGAAGACTGGAGGAGGAGTTGGGGCTGATTCAGCCACTCGTTTTAAGCATTTCCTCTGAACTAGCACAGGAGGGATAGGATCAAGATCCTCAATGACGACATCAGAGTGTTCAGTAGGGGGAGGAGCTTCTCATGGATCAACTATCAAGATAGGAAAATCCTTCGAAGGGGCGGCATATGCCAAAAAGATAGAAAGGTAGGAACCAAATGTAACATTAGTTACATTACCCCTTGTGGCTCTGACAAAGTGTTGATCCATTTTTGACAAAAGATAGGAACTCCAATCAATCGTTATGCCTTTCAACACCATTCTGGAAGTTGTAAACAACTCCTTTGAAAGATAATTGGAGAGTGTCTTGGTAGGCATAAACCTATCCTAAAGGAACTGGCATAGCTGCTTCCACACACGATTAGAGACCATGGAGACATTGATGCCAGAAGTGGTAAGAACCTTCTTGAGATCCAACACAACCTGTGTTTGCTTCTACAAAAATTTAAGGATGTCTTCATTTGAGAACAGTTGTCTAGCAGTAGGGAAAGAGTCTCCTCGATAGGGTAAAGAAAGAGCTCTGCCCAAACTTTTAGATGTCAATTGGACAACTGTTCCTCGAACAGGACTAGACCTCTTACTGTAAGAGGCTAGAAATTGATCACAAGTATTAGTATTCTCTGGAATGAGTGGTAAGGAGAGTGTGATAAAGTTGACTAAGTTGACTTTGCCAATAAGTTCGGACTCCAACAATAAAGAATAATCATGAGATACCAAGGGGACATATTGGACTCGAGGAGGAGCGTGAGGTACCATTCAGATATATTACACACACACCACACACATAGACAATCACAATGAATACCTACAAAACAACAGAATAACCAAAAATAAGAGATCGACTAGAATAACCACACACAAACGTGACTGACCATCTGACCACCCCAAGCAATCCACATCCTAGGAAAAATTCGGCATGACCTCTACATATATGCGACCGAAAGCTTCATGCTATGCAAGACATACAAACACTCTGAATCCCCATATCATGCAAAAAAGAAAACTACATACCGTACCCGTAATCGTGTTAGAGAAACCAAACCATAATACAATAACAACCCACTCATAACATGACCAAAATTGCGGTAAGTAATTACAACTCGAAAGACTGCACATGCCCATCCCACAAAGCGTTTTTATTGAAAAGGGGAATAAGTGCAGTGATGGGAATTAGTTTGAAGGAATGGTTTGTTTTAAGAAATTATTTTAAAAATGGGTGAAATTTTATTAGGTGTTAAACCTTAACAAGAAAACGGTGGTTCCTTCTTAAAATGTTAATTACAAAAATGATTAAGGAGAAGCAATGCTTTAAACAAAACCTGGACTCCGATACCCAAACTAGGGTCTCTAAATGCAAATTCATTAATTAAAAGTAAGTGTATGTTTAGCACTTTTGTGTAGTGTGTGCACTTGTGATGGCGGGTTCAATTTTAAATAAACTTAGATATGTCTATAGCGCACAAAGCGTGTGCTAAGTGAACGGTCGGTTCATTTTAAGTTATTAGAAAAATGTGTGTTTAGTGCGAGCGCATGTGGAAAAGTGGGTGATTAAAATTCATTTTAACAATTAACCATGGTTATTGGGTGATAAAAAATAAATAAAAAAATAAAACAAATAGACAAGGGTGTGTATGCAAGAAACTGAGGGCGCATGGATGAGTCCCAAGATGCAATGAGTCCAACAAAAAAGGAAAAGCTACTAATTGGAAAAAAAATGGAGCACCTTATTTAAAAAAAGAAATATCAAGGCGAGTTGAGTGGGATCATATTTGGTTTATTTAATTTTGATTAGTATTTGGATGTTATTATTATTTTTATTGTTATTATGTATGTGTTTTTTTTATTTATGATATTTTTGGTTTTTAAAGAAATTTAATAATGAGCTTTTGGCAATCAACCCTAAGTGAGAATTGAAGCATTCGGTTTCAACAATGCGTCTCTATTTTTCAGCATTTTTCAACTGATTTTTTGAATGTAAAATGAAATTTCTATGAATTTAGGTTTTAAAAATTAGCATTTTGGCCTTAAAATAATATTTTGTCCATTGGATACATCATTTTTAGCATATGAAACATGCCAAAAATATTCAAATGAGTTTGTAGAAATTTTTGAAGTTTTTTTGGAATTATTTTTTATTTTTATGGATTTTTAATGAATTTTTAAAGGATTTTGAATTTTTTGCAATTAATTTTCTACAAGTATGACCAGAAAAATAATCCAAAAACTTTCCAATTTGTCAAATAAAATTTCAGCTATTTTTTGGGTTTTTTATCGGATTTATATGAATTTTTAAAGTATTTTTAGGTATTTTCTTGGGTTTTTGGAAAATAAAAGAAGGTACCCGACTGCATGTGAACATCAACTCCGCACACCGAACGAACGAGGCCAACGCGCATCCTCGTGCGGGAACACCCTCTCAAAAAACCACACAGACTCCCGCACAGCTGCGCACGCGAACACCAGACGTACTCCCGCACAGTTGCACGTGAACGCCCACGAACAATCGCACAAACATGTAGGGAGAAGGAAATGGAGGTGCGGGTAGAGGGGGGCAAAAGAAAGGGGGAAAAGGAGGCTAAAAGGGGTGGGGGTGAGAGGGTGGGAAGGGGGTTTAATGGGAGGGGTAGGGGGTGGGGTGTAGTTAGATGGGGGGGGGGGGGGGGGGGGGGGGTAGGTGTAGTTGGGGGAGTGTTAGTTTAGTTGGGTTGGGAGGGTAGGTTTAGTGGGGCGGGCGGGCAGGGGGGGGGGGGGGGGGGGGGGGGGGGTAGGGGGGTTAAGGAGGGGGGAACGGGCGGGTAGGGGGGAGGGTGTTATGGCAAGTGGTGGGTGAGGCAGTGATGCGAGCGATGTCGGCGGCGATGGTGACGACACCTGACGGCGGCGACGCAGTTGGACAAGGGCGGCGCAGAGAGGACAATGATCGAGAGGAGAGGAGGGGGAGTTTTCTGCTATTAATCCTCATATGTATTTTTGGGTTCATTTTTCACATTTTTCCCATGGGGAGGGTGTTATGGCAAGTGGTGGGTGAGGCAGTGATGCGAGCAACGTCAGCGGCGATGGTGACGACACCTGACGGCGGCGACGCAGTTGGACAAGGGCGGTGCAGAGAGGACAATGATCGAGAGGAGAGGAGGGGGAGTTTTCTGCTATTAATCCTCATATGTATTTTTGGGCTCGTTTTTCACATTTTTCCCATGTGAACCCCTCATTTTGCCTTGGACACCATGTTGCATTTTTCCTTCATCTTCTCCGTGTCGCCCGACATATTTTTTCTTTTTTTGGAATTTTGTTCCAATGCACGGTTTGCATGTTATTCATTTTTCTTTGTTTCGCCATGTTCTTGCACGCCTTGCCTCGTGCGTGAACACACATATTTTTGCTTTTACACGCCTTGCAACCTCCCCATGGTGTTTGTGACCCCCCCGGTCACCATCCTGGCCCCATCTGATCCTGCTAACGCAAATTTTTTTACCCTCGCCTCACGCTTATGTGCGGGATGAGGGGGGGCTCCCGTGATTTTATTTTTCTTATTATTTATCTTTAAAAAATTATTGTTATTTCAAATATTTTACCCCCTCCCGACAGTTTCCCCCCTCTCCTTCCCCCCTCTTCTCTCTCCCCTTCTTTCTTCTCCCTCCCCTGCATCATCCTCCTCCCGCCATCTCCCCTTCTTCTTCCTCCTGCCATCCCCTCTTCTTCTTCCTTCTGCCATCTCCCCTTCTTCCTCCTCCTCCTTCTCCCCTTCCTCCTCCCCTTCTCCTCCCCCCATCTTCTTCTTCTTCCTCTTCTTCTTCTTCTTCTTCTCCCGCCATCTCCTCCTCCCCCCTCCTCCTCCCCCCTCCTTTTCCTCCCCCCATCTCCTCCTCCTCTTCTTTCTTCTCCTTCTTCTTCACTCATTGAAACACAGGGAAGAAACAAGGAAAAAGGTGCAAAATAATGTGACCGACAAAACTATCTCATTAGAACACAGTGCCGATCAAGATAAGCCCCGTTCACATGGAAAAAACCCAAAAATTGTACTTGAAAAGGGATTCAAAAATTAATATTGAATGATCCGTGCACCGGAATGGTGGGCATTTAAAAGGAAAAATATTAGGACACAGATGATCGTGAGGGGTGTCACATTAAAACTCAATTCGGATGGGTTTAGGAGGCATTCACATGGAAAAAAATAATAAAATGGAGCTAAAAAATGCCAATAAATTTTAATAACAAAAAATCCAGGGGTCAAAATAGGGCGAAGGAAAAAGGAGAAATGTGCAAGAAGGGTGGCCAGACAAGGCTATCGATAGTAGTCAGAATTGAATTTTGAGAAGAATAGAGCAGGTTCATATGAAAAAAGGGTGAAAATACGTACGAAAAAGACATGAAAACCCGCAAAAATTAGTAACGGACAAACCAGACATTGGAATGACAGGGTATAAAAAGGAAAAATATCATGTGATAGGTGTAGAAGAGAAGTGTCGCATCAGATCAGCATTCTGAAACAATAAAGGAGC